>NC_133618.1:618776736-619130089 GCF_048593235.1 Sminthopsis crassicaudata | reverse complement strand
ATAGTACATTACATTTTCATATTCACACAGTGGAGTAGAGGGTATAGAAAGTACAAAAACTGTCTGTTGGTGTTCACTCTATTTATTTGTGTATGACTCTTCATTACCTCATTTAGAATTTTTCCATGAAAACACTAAAGTATTTTGCTCATATCCTTCTTCAGCTCATTTTACAAATGAACAAAATGAGACAAACTAGATTAAGTGACTTTCCCAGGATCCCACAGCTAGTTTTTGAAGCCATGTTTGCCCTAACTACCTAGTGATTTTACAAGTTAATATAAAATACATTCTTAAAGTGTGTCCTTATACAAGCTGTCCCATATGTATTTTACCATCATACAAGATTCTTTGAAAATATAATCACAATGATCTTTTTGTAATCAGCATGTCAAATAACTAACAAAGCACGCACACAAAAATACCTTAAGAAAGATGATTGTCTAGAGCCAGTAGTCCTCAAACTTTTAAAATAGGGGGCCAGTTCACTGTCCCTCAGAACATGGGAGGACCGGACTATAGTAAAAACAAAAACTCACACTATCTCGGCCCCTCAGCCCATTTGTCATAACAAGGTGGGCGCATAAACATCCTCAGCAGGCTGCATCTGGTCTGCCGGCCATAGTTTGAGAACCCCTGGTAGACTCTTTACACCAGTTGAATTGGCAACTTACTATGTATTTCATCATTACAAACATCTTAGATAACTCTTTTAGATGAACAATAGGTTGGCTACATATAAATTTAAGGAAAAGACTATAATAGACTGAGTACAGAAAATTTCAATGTTCTTCAATAATTTCAAGCTGTTCCCTGTTCCACAAACACTTGAATGAGAACAATAATATTTCAGTAGAATCAAAATTGCCTGGATAAAGAGGGATGGAGAAAAACATAATAGTTATAATTAAGTTTTAGCATATAATACCTAGTTTTTTGAGGAAAGAATATCACAAAACATTTTATACAAGAAATGTATGTCTGGAAAAAAAAGAAGAGAGCTAATTTTGTAAAGAAAGTAAAAAATAATTGATGGACAAGCCAAATGGTGAACTGATATTCAGTAAATGCTAAAAGAAAGAAAGTCTCCAGTTCACTAACACTGTTTTCTCTGAAAAATTACTGGAAGGAAATAAATAAGGATTGTACCAAATAAAGATATGTAGATTGAGTTTCATTTTCACCTTCCCACTTCAGAAAGACCATGAATTTAATGAAACATTGAACATACAGAGTTAGGTAAGTCACAGGATCATAACAGATTCAGTCATCATCTAATTCAACTTATATATTAAAATCAAAAATAAAACCTAAAACATTTGAAAATTGTTTCCCATAGAAACAGTCAGTGAAGTACAAGCAGTGCTTACAGGAACTTCCATTCCCTTTTCTGTCTTACTTTTTTCTTTCCTGTATTTATAGGACCATCACATACTCCCATGAAGGAACTTCCTACTTCATCATATATATTGCTAGTACAGGATGAGCTAAGGTATGACATGGCTGAAAATTACTGGAGATGAAAGAGAAGGAAAAGTAGAAGTTAAATCTAATGACATTTCGAGATGCCACTACTAAAATTAATTCGCCTAGCTATCTAGCTATCTCAGTCAAATCTGGAGATCCTATTCCATTTTCTCACACTTTAATCAATGGCTGCATCCTTTTCTTTATGACAGAGGTCTAATTTTAGTTTCTAGCTTGAAATGCTCAGGATATCCTGACTACAACTTCCCTCTGAAATACAGGTACATCTTGTTATAGACTTTGGTTTATAGTAACCGTCTCTTAGTACACAAATACTATTTTTCTTTCCCCAGTTGGTTTAAGTGAAAAAAGGGAGAAAGTTTTGGCAAAAATGGAAAAAAAAAGTGTCCCATGTATGTAGCTGCTTGAAGGCATATCACATTTCAATCAGTACTGATAGCATTTGAACTGAGTCTGGAAAACTAAATGAGATTCAGATTAAGAAAGAGAACAGAGGGAGGAGAGAATTTCAAGTTTATTAATGTGGTGAAATAAACCATAAGAACAAGAAAGCCTAACATTCAGAGTACTAATTAGGTTGAGTTTACAAGAATTTTATTGTGAAGTTTCAAAATGTTGTGGGCAATGACAGTATTTGTACCACTCTAGCTTGAAGGAAGTACTAAGTTTTACCATGTAACTAAAAATAATAATGATGATAATAATAAACTTAAAATAAGAAGGTACTTAATTATGGCATGTAGTTTAGATAAGCTCTTCTTCAGCCTTTCCTCTCCCTCATTTTTTTCTTGTGCTGACTTAAAAAATAGGAGTAATTCATCGACTCAGTTTCTCTGTTTCTGCAGGGACCAGTGGCTTTGACATCAAATTTATCTAAAATTTTTCCTATCATTTCCAGTTGAATATGGCTTTCAAAAAAATTAGGCCGACTTTTATTCTATTTATCCCAGGCACATTTTTGGTGGTTGAGGTAATCCTCAAAATTCTTATAAAGAGTGAGCTTTCCTAACTGATAAGGAAAATTAGATTATGAAGGAGTGAGCAATAAGGTTGGATAAATAGATTGGAATGAGATTGTGGAGTCTTAAAAGTCAGGCAGAAGTTGTCCAGAAGCATTAGTTAAAAAGGAATCATTATATGATTCCTCTTCATCTCTTTGGTACAGATTCTTGACCTTTGAAATGACTTTTTAAATGACATACCCAAATGCTAGATAAACTACTCAGAAGCTTTCTAAAGTATAAAACTATTTCTTTGTGAAATTGAGTGTTCAGTTCTTAAAATGACATTCTGAAAGAAGTTTTGAGTAAATTTAAAGCAACCAAAAAGTACCTGTAAATCCCCCAAGGAAAGAATATTAATTATAGAAAAGACTGCTTCTGAAATTTCAGAATTCATAAAATTTACATTTTTTTTCTGGTGGTTTTTTTTGTTTGTTTTTTGTAAAATGTTTACTAAATGGTTACAGTTGCAGATGGTGAAAGCATCTGATAGTTGCTATGGATGTTCTTCTGACAGAAAAAAAAGATATGGTTATTTTTAATTACCTCTTTCTCCAATCTTTTTTTAGACCTTGCTTCAATGTTTAGCTCTTAGGGGAGATGGCTCAAGAGAAGATAGTAGTTAGGAGACCATGTGACTTAAAGCCAAAGTTCTAGATAGGATAAGATATAATGAGCAATGCTAGAGCAAGGTTCATGAGTATCATGATAGCATTTTTTTCTAGACTCATTCCATATGATCTGAGATGGTTAAAAGGGCTAGTTTCCACCTGCTTATATGCTTAGTACTCATAAAAAAGAAATTCATTAGCTATCACACTTCTCAATGGACGGCCACATCTGCATTCTGCATTTGTAACATCCCACGAAAGGGCTTCTTGCTGACAAGCCATGCCATCCTACGCAGGCTGCAGGAAACTGTCCTCTTGGAGCAAAAGGCCTTGACAATATTTGGTATCCACACATAGCAAAGGCAGTCATTCATTGTGACTTTCCTTGAATCCTGTTAGGATTTTTTTCTTCAATAGGGGAAAGTTAAAGGGTATGTTGAAAATATAAAATTTTAAAATATTCAATCATTTAAGTCATACTTCAGCAGATATTACAATTTTATTATTGACAAGAATCATTTCTGGCACTATCTCTACTCATGTAAAATATAAAAACAGTACATTAAAAGTATTGTAAGTACTTGAAATTTATTTTCCTTATAAATTGTTGAAAATGATATTTGTTGGGGATTATTTTGGAGACTTTATTTATAGTTTACTTTTATGTTTCTATAAAAAATTAAAGTTTGAGGAGTGTATGTATGTATGTTGGATGTGTGTGCCTATATGTGTGGGGGACTCTTTGTCCACATAGGCAAAAGATATGACTGGAAGAATGGCTCCTAATTTGGCCAATGGGAAAACAATCCTACTGATGTGATGTTGGCAACCAAATGGGCAATCACAAATTCCTTAGTGTAGATTGATAGGACACAGAGAGATCATCACCTGAGGATTCACTTTTTAAATCAAGCAACCATTATTGAGCATTCATATAGAACCTTCCTTAAGCATCCTAATCTATCTAAGCAAGACACTTACGTGGCACAGACTACTCTGTCAATTCTTCATCTGTTAGAATTTATTCACAGTGTTCTGATCCCATTTGGAATGACATTTTAAAGGAATACCTTTGCCGACAACTTTATTTGCATATGCCTTTGAGGACAAGGTCAGCTTCAATATATGTTGGTGAATAGAGGGAAATAATAATTTGATATATTCTATCTATCTAAGTATCTGTATTCAGCCATCCTACCAACCCAAATATGATTGGGGTTTTGGTAAGCTATGGGTATTAAAGTAGCAGCTGAGGACACAAGTTATTGTGGAGAAAAAGTTTGCTGGATTTAAGATCAGAGGACATCATTCAAAATGTTGATTGCACCATTTATCTTCCTAAAACCTACATATCATCATTTCGCTTTACTCCTTGGCACATTGAAAAGCTAATTTTCTCACTGCTGAAAGCAGAGCTTAGTGAGTTTTGTCCTCTAGCTTTTTCATTCTTCTGCATGTTTAATGCCTTATCCTTTCTCCTTCATTTACCAAAATCCTACGTTCCCATCACAATTCCGTTAAGTTCTTACCTCCTTCATAAAACCTTTCTTTTCTACTTCAGCCCTCAAGGATTACTCAATTTGAAGAACTTCCCTATGATATATTTAGCACTTAATTGTTCCCTCTTTGTGTTACTAACCTTCTGAGAGTAAGAGGCCAAACTACCTACATCTTTTCTTTTCTTCAGCAGCATCTGACATAGAGTTGTACATGTAATAGGCATCCAGTACAAAAGCAGAACTATGATCAGACAGGGTATGAGAAACCTCAACATTACTTTTTGTCTCTGATCATTCCTTATATGAGCAGGATATTGGGAAAAGAATGCATTAAAGTGTAAAAAGCACAACTCAAAATCATAGGAAAAAAAAACAATATTAACAACTGAATTTTCATTCTGCTGCTTATTCATTTTGTGATCATGGGGAAATCAGTGAATTCTATCCAACAAGCTAAGTGGTTAGGATGGAAATAAATAGAATTTCTTTGAGAAGCTTCTATTTTATAAGGAAGATAGAACAATGTGTTCAGACAAATCTGTATTATATGTTTTTAAATAGTACCTGAGATTTTATTTCTGTAGAAAACTGAGTGAACAAATATTCTTCACCTAAAAAAAAAAATTAGCACTTTCTCTGGAGCTTGTAGTCTTAGAGAATGACCTAGAACACTGAGGATTAAAACTCAATCTAAACTATTCCAATGAAATGGAGCCTATGAAATACTTGGGCTAAATGCAGGGGAGACAATTGATCAAAAGAAAAAGACAGTCCCTGCTGTCAAAGTGCTCACAATCTAAAGGGGGAGAAAACATACCAAAGGAGTCAGCATGGGGGTGTAGAATGGGACACAAAGAGGTTTCTAGCTTGGGACATCTTGGTCTTTTGCATTTGAAAGTAGGCAAAGAAACAGATAGATACCAAGTGGAGTGATTAGAGTTCATTCTATGAATGGAAGATTTAGGAGAAGTTTGAAACTCTGCCCTTTAGCCTTCCAAAGAGATGGAAAGAGGAGACTGAGGGAAATGGAGTCAATCAGGGGTTGTGTTAGCAGGGTATTGCGGTTTAAAAGTGAAGAAGTTATCCTGAAAGGGACATCTTCTTGGGTGGAGTTGAAACCAGACAGGACACCATATGCAAGTGAAGAGTTAAGAGACTGGAATATACAACTTATGTGTTTGAGAAATGAAACAAAGTCATTGTAATTTTGAGATCAGCTCCCCATCTATTAAAGCAGTGCTTACTTTTACAGATAAAAATAATGCAAGATAATAAACCCTATGCAAGAGAATGCGAAAGAAAACCCTAACAACTAGGGATGAAAAGTTTTATATAATATATAGCTGCTAAAAAGATTTTTGAGGGAAAATATGAATTCTAAAAAGCAGAAGGAATGTTATGTGGGACTTCATCTCACTCACCTCAGTTTGCTCATTTGACAAACTGACTTATAGAGGGGGGACTCTAAGACTTAAGTGTGGGAAAGTAACTAAAGTACTAGACTTAAAATAAATGAGATCTGGGTTTTTATCCTAGCTCAGACATTTACTAGCTATGTAATCTTGATCAAAAATCAAAAAAAGCAATTATTAGGGACCTAAGCACTTTACAAATATCTCATTTAATCCTCAAAACAAGCCTTGGAAGTAGGTGTTATTATTAACCCCATTTCATAATTAAAGAAACTAAGGCATAAAAAAGTTAAATGACTTGCCCAATTAAACTCTATTTGCCTCAGTTTCTTCATGTATGGAAGGGGGGAGTTAGATTTGATACACATTGATATGCCTTCTAGCACTAAATCTATGGGCCTGTGTTCATTGGGAAAGATTCCAGGTATATGTAGTAGGTGCTTATAATCCAAGCAAGGTTTTTTAGTCATTACAATCGTTATGGTTTGGTATTTTCCCTAGTTCATTTTCCCAAATAATAATTTTCCTTATTCACCCAGGCTGTATCTTCATTTTGCACAGGGCTCATATTGCTCAGCAGGCTTTCTTCTGTTTTATAGATTGGCAATTTTGAAACCTTGAAGTTTTAAGGGGCTGTGTTTTATGTTACCTATTAGGATACATCTGATAGGGAGTGAGGGTAAGTTGGGAGTGTGTTCGTGGAGTCAGGCCCCAGTGCTTTCGTTTGTTTCTGGCATCATTTAGTTTCAATTCACATTTCTAGAACTGCTGCTTTACATTTCCCTTTTTTACAAAAGAAGTTGTTTTTCATATTTCATGTATTCCAAATGTATTGCATGAAGTCATACAGATAAAGTCATAAAGACATGCAATTTACTGTCTGGATTCATTACATGTAAAACAGAGCACACCACAGGAAAATGCTCACAATGATGTATTTACAATTACTTGTTACATGAATATCATGCATTTCAACATAATAGCTTGTCCTGCATGCCATAAAATAGGCATTGACCTAATCAGCCTTAAAGGAGACAGAGAATAGAAAATGGGTTAGTATCAAAAGCCTGCCACTCCCCATTCAGCTCATGTTTTTGACCAAAAAATGGTAGCATAGATACATACAATAATCACAATGATCTCATATCCCTGAAATACACCTTGTAGCATTAAAATCTTCAAAAACTTTATTTTTTGTAGGAAAATGTTTAACTAACTTGCATTTAAATTGAATTTTTCTCTTTGGCTGATCTGTTCTTGATTGCATACCTGTATTTGCCAAAATATTCTGCCAAAAGCATTTTCCTTTGATGTTAATATAGATTATAGCACTGTATTTTCCTTTGTTAATCCTTTGTGCCATGTTGAGGTACATTATTTTATTTTTTGACCAAGTCTGTCAAAAAAGTAGAGACCATTGAGCCACTTATTAGGTCATGACTTAATCATGAAAGTCTTGATAAAATGTAACTTTCCAATTTCATTCCTTGGTGACACATTATTAAGGAAAAAGAATACATACAGGTAAAGAATAACATCAGTTGCTGTTCAATCATGTCTCACTTTTCATGGCCCCATGGATTATAACATTTTAATAGTGTCTAGTAGGGTTTTCTTGGCAAAGATACATTATTTTCTTCTCCAGTGGAGTAAAATAAAAAGAGGTTGTGACTTATCCATGTCACACAGCTACTGAATGTCTGAGGTCATATTTGAACTCAGATCTTCCTGATTTTTAGCTCAGAGCACTAGCCACTGAACCACCTAGATATCTCTAAGGAACCCATATCACTCATTCATATTCCCAGTTTTTAGAGAAAAATGGCTTTAGCAAGTTTCTATAGGATTCAATATCTGTGTTTTCAAATGTCATCAAATCTATTGCCAGGAACAACAGGCTCACTATATTAATATTTATTACTTGTCTGTGATACCTTTGAGCATACTAGAGTTTCCCTATTTATCTCCTTTTCAAGCTGTTTTTCATAACAATTTGCCTGAATTCATGATTATTACATTTTCAATTTTTTATCATTTTTATAATTTTTATTCACCTGAAGTATAATAGATTTTGTTCAACTTCCTTTTATGCTTGTTTGCTAATATTTATGATTCTGATAAGTATTATTTAAATAACATATCCTTAGCTTCTGATTTTTAATTCAATCTTCTATGATTTTCTGTTTTACAAATGATTCCATCCCATTTGAATTCATAGTTAAAGTATTCATTATTCTCTCAATCCATTTTTCTTAAAGTTTCTCTTTCTTTGCATTCATCTCCTCTATTTAGAAAATAGAGGTTAGTGAGAAAAAGGATTATGGTCAGCACCAGTACACTATGATGAATTCCAATTGTATCTATGCCTTGCTGCTCTTATTCTTTTAGTCCAGACTCAGAATCAGGTTTTTAACTTTTATTTTTCTTTCAAAACTTTTTTTCTTGACCCACAATTGAAGGTTATGCTTTTTCTTCTTACTATACCTCCCTGAAGCTATTTTTTTTCTCCTTATTCTCCCCATTCTCTCTCCCTGTTTCCTCCTGCATCACTGCTGAGTTAAAAATAATTCTACATCAAATGCATGTAGGGGTTGTAACCTCCTTTCTTTGGTTCAGATGAAAGTGAACAACAAATAATAGTTGCTTCTCACATTCCTTACTCTTTTTATATACTATTCTTTTAGACTGATTATATGCAATAGTAGCTTGCTCCTACTTTTTTTTTTCTTTCTTCCCCAGTTTTGTTTTCCTTTTCTTCCAAACTTTTATTTTTGACACCATCAAAATATAACAAAATCACTCCTTGGTTCTCTGTCTTTTTTTATTTTTATTCTTCCTATGACTTCTGTTCATATTTTTATTCTGTTCATATTTTATTTATTTATATGTTTTATCTCCCTCAATTAAAATGTCAACATTTTTTTCTTGTTTAGTTACTTTAGAGTGCTCATATTCATCTAGCATTTTTTTCAGTATATGTCTGGTATATTCTTACTATTTTCATTTTATTTTCTGGTTATAATAGATGCAGACAGTTTTTTTTTAATCCTACAGGTAGGTTTTTTCTGTCATAGTCCAGTGATATGTTTAATCATTTCTTTCTTATTCTCTTTTCTAGGTTGGTTGATTTTATAATACCTTACACTCTTATAACTCTGTTTTAACACTTCTTATTGCATCATAAAGGTGGCTGTTCTAATTTTTAAAGTCTTTATGTGATTAGGGTTTGTTACACTAGTATTAAGGTGTCAATTCTCCTTTAAATTCTTCTACCAACATTCTTCTTTTTTTTTTCTTATTCTTTGCTCTATGGCTTTTATTTCATACATAATAGTATCACACATTTTTCTTAATATCTTAATGCATTTCTTCTAAAAAATTCTACATAACTTTTTGGACATAATGTATTTTTTATTTGAATTTTCCTTGTGGAACAATTAGGGACAATTCTAGTTTTGTGTTTTGGGTATCCCTATCTCTACAATATCCTAATTGTTAAGAAACTTTTCTTTAAAATTATACCTTCTTCAAGTCTTATTTTCCTGATATGGGCTTTGTGTTATGACACATTGTTTGAATTTGGGGATTTTTTAGTAGGAATTCTGGGGCCATATATGATCCTGAACTGTATTAAATGAAGTTCTTCTATGTGTTATTTATTAAGTTCTATTTTCAGGGTGGCTCAGGCCAGACCCCTTCAAACTCATAGAGCATGGTCTGATTGGATTCTTCCAATTTAGAGCTTTATAGGCTCTGGTACTTGGGGCAGGGGGAAGGGAGGCGTGGAGAGACAACTATAAATTTGCTCCTATTTATTTGGAACTCTACTAGGCAAGTGCTGGTCTACTTCCTGTTATTTAACTGGAATTCTGGGAAAGTACAGAGATATAGAATTTTAGTTTCCTCATTCCAGCTGCCAACAATCACTTCCCTTAATATTCACTTTTATCTTAAATTGCTGATCCCATTCCAAGGTCAAAAGAACAGATCTACAAGCCTACCCCCTTTTTTGCTCTTTATAGCTCAGTCAGCAATTCTGCTTTGGGATAAGAGTGATAGTGGCCTTCCCCATACCCATCCAACAGAAAGACCCAGTACACCACCCCAGTATCAGAGTCACAGAGCTATAGAGCCACCCTTTTACCACAGTTGCCATCCTTGAAACTTCCTTGAGGTTTAAAAATAATAATTTTAGGCAAATAAAATGATCCATAGTGAAAATTTTCTCCTTGTACTTCCTGATTATTACTCAGATCAGTCATTTTTTTTTTTTTTTTTCTGGAGCTTTTTTGGAAGAGAGGTGGATTGTAAACTGCTTACTGGTAATCTTTGCCAGTCTTAGGAATTGCTATTTTTTAAAAAATCAATTCGACTGAATTAACCCAGATGTATCATTTTATCAATTTCATCATACTCCCCCAATATCCACATATAAGAGATTGCCTGAGTAATATATGTTTGGCATCTGGAACATATGTGATGCAGAGGATAAAGCCAAATGCCATTTAAATTCAAGAGATGATTGGTATTCTCAGAAACATTTACTTCAAATTCGGACTTTAGCGCTGAAATTTTCTTGCTCTCCAGACAATACTCAAAGATTTTCTTAGTGATCCTTGGACAGAATTACCCACTCGATCTGAAAGTGTTGCAGTCCTCTACAGAGTCATATTTTGAAAAGAGCTATATTTGATGAGAAGAGGATCTGACATCAGTGCTTTTTTCTGGATCTTCTGACAAGATTTTGAGGAAATACGAATTAAATCATTGAAGCATTCTTTACAATTGACAATTTACAAATAAAAAATAAATGGAAAAAGAAAAGGGAGGAGGGGGAAGAAAATATAGTTCCTTGATAATACATGGATTTCTTTAAATAGAACTTTGAAAAATGATCAATTAATATTACAACTAGGAACTAGAAGCCATCCAGGAAATAGCATCAAATTTTCAATATGACTTTATTGAAGTTAAATTTAAAAATATGGACATGTGTTTTGTTTGGGGGAAAGGAGCTTTAAATATAATGGAATGTATATATAGGGGTGTGTATAATAGGATAATTGTAAATGTAATAAATAAATTATTACATTTATTTTTGTTTAAAAATAATTTCCTTAATATGAGAAATAGTATCTATGTAAAAACCAAGAGTCAACATTTTATGTAATAGAGAAATAGTGGAGTCTTTTTTCCAATATAAAAATTTATAGAACAATTATTATCAATAATATCATTTGATATCATTCTATAAATAGTAATAATAATAATTACATAAAACAAAGGAATAAAGGGAATAAGTAAAGATGATTGTTTAGATATTATCGTTTTACATATATAACTAAAATAAAATTAATCAGAATAATACTGTCAACAAAACAGCAGTGTGTTAAATATCAACAGTTTTGTACAAGGTGCACCAATGGACTGAATATATATTTAAACAACACTGTGACTTTTGAGATTAAGTAATACCAACAAAACTGAACAGGAAAAGAATTTTTAAAAATAGAGAAATTTCATTCAAAGTAACTTCTTAATATTTAAAATATGTAAAAATCTGTCTACCAGATTTCTGAAAACATATAAACAAAATGTAAAATCCTCTTTATAGAAATAAAAACAAAGTCAAAGGACAGGGGAAATGCTAGTTATTGCTGGGCCATACAAATATTTTTATTGGTAAATTTATTTATTTTTAATACATTACTTTATGAATCAAGTTGGGAGAGAAAAAGCACAAGAGGGAAAAACCATGGAAGAGCTAAAAGAAAAAATAGAAAAAAATAATTGAATATAGTATGTGTTGATTTACATTCAGTTTCCTTAGTTTTTTTTTTTTTTTTTTTTTTTTTTTTTTTTTTTTTTTTTTTCTGGATGCAGATGGCATTATCTGTCCAGTCTATTGAAATTGCTTTGGATCATTGGACCTCTGAGAAGAACCAAATATTTCACTGATGATTATCACATATTCTTATTGTTATTGTGTATAATAAATTTCTAGTTCTGCTTGTTTTGCTCAGTAGCAGTTCATGTAAATCTTTCTAGCCCTTTCTAAAATCACCTTGATCACCATTTTTATAGAACAATAAGATTACATTATCTAATTCCCCAATTGATGAGCGTCTATTCATTTTTCAATTCTTTGCTACCACAAAAAGAGCTATTCCAAACATTTTTACACATGTGGGTCCTTTTCCCTCTTTTAAGATTTCCTTACAGACCTAGTAATGGCACTATTGGGTCAAAAATATGTATGGTTTTATAACTCTTTGGACATGGTTCCAAATCGCTTTTCAGAATGGTTGCATCATTTCACAACTCCACCAACAATGCATTAGTGTCCCAGTTTTCCTACATCCCCTCCCACATTTATCATTATCTTTTCCTGTCATTTTAGCCAATCTGAGAGGTATGAAGTTGTATCTCAGAAATGCTTTAAATTGCATTTCTCTAATCAGTAATGATTTAGACCATTTTTCATGTAACTATAGATGATTAATTTTATCATATTTTGTTCATATCTTTTAATCATTTATCAGTGGGCAATGACTTGTATAAATTTAACACCATTCTTTCTACATTTTAGAAATGAAACTTTCATCAGAAATATTGGCTGTAAAGATTTTTTCCTAACTTTGTACTTTTTGTTTCTGTTGGTTTTGTTTCTGCAAAAACTTTTTAATTTAATGTAATCAAAGTTGTCCATTTTGTCTTTCATAATGTTCTCTAGTTCTTCTTTATTCATAAATCCCTCCCTTCTTCAAAGATCTGATAGTTAAATTATCCCTTGCTCTCCTAATTTGTTTGTGGTATATTTCTTTATGCCCAAAACATGTATCCATTTTGACCTTATTTCAAAATGGGGTGTGTGATGTAGTGTGTAATGTTCTGACATTATTTTCCAGTTTTCCCAGCAATTTCTGTCAAATATTTTTTTCCAGAAGCTGGAATTTTGGGGGTTATCAAATACTGCCTTACAATGTCTTGATTAGTATGTTATGTGTGTGTCATCTATTCCACTGACCTGCTACTTTATTTCTCAGCAAGTACCAAATGGCTTTGATTACTACTATTTTTATAATAATATAGTTTTAGTTTGGTACTGCTAAGCTACCATCCTTTGTGGGTTTTTTGATTAAGTTCCTTGATATTCTTGATTTTTTCAGATGAATTTTGTTATTAATTTTTCTAGTTCTATAAAATAAATTTTGGTAGTTTGATTGTTATTACAGTGAACAAGTATATCAATTTAGGAAGAATTGTCATTTTTATTATATTATATATTATATAGTATGACCTACCCATGAGCAATTAATATTTTTCAGTTATTTTGAACTGACTTTATTTGTGTAAGAGATGTTTTGTAGTTTTATTCATGTAATTCTTAGGTTTGTCTTGGCAGGTAGACTCCCAAATATTTCATTTTTCCTAGAATAATTTTAAATGGAATTTCTCTTTCTATCTCTTTCTGATGGGCTTTGTCAGTATATATAAAAATGCTGATGAGTTATTTGGCTTCATTTCAGATACTGCAATTTTGCTAAGCTGTGAATTATTTTGAGTAGATTTTTGGATGATTTCCTAGGATTCTCTAAGTATTCCATTGTATTATATGCAAAGAGTGATGGTTTTTATTTCCTCATTTCCTATTCTAATGCCTTTAATTTATTTTTCTTTTCTTATTGTTAAAACCAACATTTCTAGTACAATGTTGAGTAATACTGGTGATAATGGGTACCCTTGTTTTACCCTTGATCTTATTGGGAATGCATCCAGCTTCTTGCCATTACAAATAATGCTTGCTGTTAGTTTCGAAAAGATACTCATTATTTTAATGAAAACTCATTTCATCCCTATATTCTCTAGTGTTTTTAGTAGGAATGGATGTTGGATTTTATCAAATGCTTTTTCTGGATCTATTGAAATTGTTATATGATTTCTGTTGGTTTTGTTATTGATATGGTCTCTTATGACAATAGGTTTTCTAATACTGAACCAGCCCTGCATTCCTGGCCTAAATCTCACTTGGTCATAGTGTACTATCTTGCTGATAAGTTGCTGTAATCTATTTATTTTATTTAAAATTTTTATACCAATATTCATTAGGAGATTGGTCTGTAATAGTCTTTTAAAGCAGGATGGGCCATTCAAAGATGATAAACATTAGAATGATTTCTAAATTAACTGGAAAATTCTGTGACATCCCAATTAAATTACCAAAAAATGTTATGGAGCTAGAAAAATTATAAAATTAATTTACCTGAAAAAGAAACTAGTAAAATATTAAGGAAAATATGGGGGAATATAAGTAGCACCTAACTGTACTATATGTCAAAATACATTGTAGAGCAGGTATCATCAAAACTACTTTGTACTAATTAAAGCATGGCAAAATTAATGAGTTAACCAAATTAGCCTCACAAGATTCAGTAGTTTAATAGAGTAATATCATAAACAATCAACTCATAACCCCCAATAACTTGGGTAGAGAATAACTTGACCAAAAAAAAAAAGATTAGAGAAATTGGAAAGTTAAAATTAGGTTTAAACAAGCCTCCTAGAATGAACAAAAACCAAGCGATACATTACTTCAAATGGAGTTTAAATATCTTCATACATCAAATAAGAGCTAATGAAAGAAGAAGGATTCTGGGAAGAAGGGCAAATAAGTCAGAAAATTGTAAACTTTCTGGATTTCCCCCACAAACAGAACAAAATTATATCTCGGGATAAGCACAGAGCAGTGAATGCAGAATCAATAGTGAAATGATGCTGTTAGATGTGGGCACTTGGAATAGGATAAAGCTTTTGGTTTGGGGTTACAGGTCAGAGAGGAAAACTGAAGTGAAACCAGAGGTACCCTCTCCCTTATTCCAGAATTAAAGGTATTTACACTAATAGTTCTCATTGGGAAAAAAAAAATTATGAGCCAACGAAAAAAAAAAATCCAATAGAAGAAAGGGAAGACAAGTTCATCTTCAAAGGAAGACAGTAAAGTAAAAATTCTTCTCCCACAAAGAGTAACATTAAATGACTACCTTCCCACAAAGAATTGATAGAAGAACTCAAAAAAAAGACTTTAAAAATCAAATGAGAAAGACTGAGGAAAAAATTAAAAAATCAATGAAGTATATGATTATGAAAAAAAAGTTAGCCAAAAGACACATACAGTGAGCCAGAAAACATGTTTGTACCTCTTCAGAAGAGATATTATTTTGGATGGTTCTTTAACACCATCTCTACATATTTAGAAGATAGTAATAAAGATACCTTCTTTAAATCTAACCATAGACAGTTTCTGAAGAAGATATGTATAACAATTTGACCTTTTGAAGCTTGAAAGCAACATAAAAATTTGAATTGTCCAGAGGCATTAGATCATATTTAAATTGCAATAGAGATAAATATATAATAAACTTTCCACGCTTCCATGTGACAAAAAGTCTGGCAAAAGCCTGATAATTTTACTTTTTAAATTATTTTTAATCATATATAACACTTCATTATCCCATTTGGGTTTTTCTTGGCAAGAACACTGTAATAGTTTGCCATTATTTTAAAAGATCATTTTATAGATGGTAGGCAACAGGGTTAAGTGACTTTCTCAAGGACACACAGCTAATAAGTAAGGAAAATGAATTTTTCCTGAATCCAAATCAGTATTTTATCTACTGAATTATCTAACTAACCCTAACCATTTCAATAGAGAGTTTCAATTGTTTGAATATTATAGAGCCAAGGTGTAATTCACACTGTTAAATAAATAATAATGAACATTTTTTTTGCTTAATTTTTCTAATCTTGTAATATTACTTACAAATTCTGTAACTTGTTCTTGTTTTAAGTAATTCTTTTAATTAATTTTCTGGGTCTTTTATATGTAGCATTACTCTTGCATGCATTTAGACTAATGCACTTGTCCAAAGGGTGATTCATATTGTATGCTGAATGTCTTTTTTTCCTCCTCCTCCTCTTTGGGGACAAGCACTAGATATGAGTTATAACCCAAAGCATTGGGTAAATTTGTCTAGTACGTCATGACATAATAAGCTAGACTATGAGAATGAGGACCCTGACCTCTCACTATTTAGAAACCAGGATTCAAAGAATGAATACTGACTCAAAGGGTATATATCTGGTAATGAGTATGGTAATGAGTATACCTATTAGCCCAATATTATGTTAAAATAGCAATATTTGTTGATAACACTGCTTTTGATTGAAACTAGGATGAATATGATACAGATTGCCAAATTAGAGAATTAGTGCCTAAATAAAATTTCCGTAACAAATAATGAAAATCAGTAATCTCCATAAATGATACTGAATTCTATCCATCATGGAATTTTAAAAATGATAATCATGCTCAATTAAGTGCAGAAACTTCACCTAGTTTCTTTTTAAGTTATTAAGAGGATCTGGTTATAAAAGATTTCCTCATCATGGAGGAAAAAGTCCTTTAATCATCACTATTTTCACTATAAGTATTAAAAAGTAAATTAGTATTTAATTGTTACTAAATGTTCATTACTTTTAGATTATCACCACATATTTGACTTCACAAATACTATAAATAAATAAAATTTTATGAATTTTACAAATAAAATTTATTTCTCAAAATCTCACATTAAAATTGTAAACTTCTACTAGTTTCTGTAAGAATGATACAGTATTTTTGTTACTGTTTTTATTTTCCTTATAAATGTTTCAAAAATTCCTAGTTTATAGAAAGAAGAAATTTGGATAGCCTATTTAGAATTATGAAATTAGTAATGCAAGAAGTGCAAATTCCACATCTTATGATGTAAGACTTTAAGATTCAAAAAAATGCTATGCACCTTAATTAAAATATAAATTTGCTTAATGTCAGAGACAGATCTGGACTCAGGTATCCTGACTGCAATTTTCCGGGCTTTTCCTCAATCCTCACTTTAATTCACAAGATTCTTTCTATAGTAATTCCTCATGGACATATTTAGTTCTTTATGAGAGGCCCAGCTTTCAAGCTCATAAAAAACAAAGTCAATGTCTTCTTTTTTTATGTGATCATTTAAATCTTGTCAAATGGTATAACTATTAATCACATTTAGTGATTGACCTGGATACAATGATATTGTCCTGAAGAATTTAGAAAGCAATACTAATAATGACTAAATCTTATAAAAACCCAGAAAGTAGAGATTATTCAGAAAGAGATGATGAAAAGACTTTTTTATAAAATGAACTTAATTATCATCTTCCTATATGCATTTCAAAATTATCTATTTCTTTGAGAATATTAGCATCCTTTTTTACTTCAACTCATAAGTCATCCATGATACCGTTTTTTTGTATTATTATATTTGTATTATTGAAGCTTTTTATTTTCAAAACATATGAATGGATAATTTTCAACATTAACCCCAGCAAAACCTTGTGTTAACAAAATTTCCCCTCCCTTTTCCCTATTTTCTCCCCTAGATGGCACGTAATCCAATATATTTTAGCATGTGCAATTCTTCTATAGAACCAAAAGATGCATTTACTATTTCTGCCTTTCTGCATTTGATTTTGAGGATTTTATGCTCTAATATATGGCCAATTTTTGCATAAGTTTCACAGAGAAAAAAGTATATTCCTTTCTGTCCCCATTCAATTTTCTCCAAAGGTTGATTAATATACCGAACTTTTCTAAAATTCTACTTTCCTCCTTAACTTCTTAACTTTATTTTGTTGTTAAATTTAACTAATTTTGATAGAGCAAAGTTGAGATCCTCCAATAGTACAGTTTTGCTGTCTTCTTCTTGTTAAAGTTCTCTTAACTTCTCTAGGAATTTGTGTGGCACATCACTTGATGCATTTTTGTTTAGTATTGAGATGTCTTCATTATCCAATTTCTAATTAGTTTATTGTCTGCTCTTAGGGAAAGGAGAAATTGTCCCAAGCTTTCTTTGCAGGGGACAGTGGATTGATGCTGCCCTGGGGTTGGTGCTGCATATTTCTTTCCAATGCTGGGTGGTTTTCAGAAGCCCCATATTATTCTGGGGTTCAGAAGCTCACAGTTTGCTTTCTATAGTTGTGTTGGAGCTCTCACAGCTTGTCTCCTGAGTCACTGGCTTATGAACCCGGAATAAATAGCTTTCCTTGGTGTAGTCCTCTCTGTCCTGAGTCTCTGGGCTGTGCCTGCCCTGGACCACCTCTATCTTTGCCCAATTAGGACAGACCTTTCCTGAAGTTCTTACAAAATACCTTCTGCTGTAAATTTGTTGCACTCCAAATATTTGCGAGTTCTGTCACTCCAAAACCAGTTCATAAGATTGATCTGCTATTTATCTGAAGGAAATGTGGAAGAGCTCAGACAAATTTTTGCTTAATGTCCACCACCTTGGCTCTGCTCCCAAATTATAATTTTAAAGGATATAAACAGATAATTTTTCAGATGGTGAAATTAAAACCATTTCTAATCATATGAAAAGGTGTCCTAAATCACTATTGATCAGAGGAAATGCAAATTAAGACAACTCTGAACTATCACTACACAAACCTCATATTAGCTAAGATGACAAAAAAAAAAAATAAAAAAGACAATGACAAATGCCAAAGGGGATATGGGAACACAGGGACACTAATACATTGTTGGTGAAGTTGTAAAGTAATCCAACCATTCTGCACAGCAATTTGGAACTAATTCCAAAGGAAATAGCATTTTCACTCTTTTTTTTGTTGTTTGCTTGAATTTTAATTTCTTTCTCATTTTTTTTGGTTTGCTTTGATTTTTCTTGTGCAACAAGATAATTGTATAAATATGTATGCATATATTGAATTTAACATATATTTTTACCATGTTTAACATATATTGGATTACTTGCCATATAGGGAAGGGAGTGGGAGAAGGAGGAAAATTGGAATACAAGGTTCTGCAAGGGTTAATGTTTAAAAATTATCTATACATATGTTTTGAAAATTACAAAGATTTAATAAAAAAATCTTATCTTTTTCTGGCATAGGTATGATTATGGGGGAACACTGACTCAAGTTTTAGTCTTTTTCACAAAATTGTTTTATTTTGAGCTGGTTCTGGGATTCTGGAAGTTTTGAGCACTTTCAAGGTATTGTGATCTGGGGAGAAGCATTGTCCCTGATCTTTTTATTTGTATTCTAGTCCTTTCTCAGGATGATTCCCTGATCCCTTGGGGTTGTCATTGAAATAATTCTTGAGGGTTTCTGATCCATTGGAACAAAAATGGTATTGTCCCTCAGAATTCCAGGTCCCTCCTCACTGAAAATTCAAGTGTCCTTACATCATGACATAGAAGTGGGTATATGCAATGGAGTTGCCAAACAGTAAGAACAACCTGTAATTTCTATCTGACCATTTCCAGGTCTTCTTGCTGTCTCTTTCAAGCACCGTCTAGTCCTTTGGTGTTTAATCCACTAGGTTTCAAGCAAGCCATTATTTTCATGTCACAGATTTTTCTTTCTGACCTTTTATGTTATCTTGAGTGAAAAAATGACCTTTTGTTGGCTCTGTCAGTTCAGAATTTGATTTGAGGCATTATTGTTAAGTTGTTTGGAGGATAATATTAGGAGAGATTAGCTAGGTTCTTTTTCTACTCCATTATCTTGGCTTTGTCCCCAGAATTCCCTTTATACACTCTCCTTTGCTACTCCCACAACAACATTTCATTTTCACCTGTTATTTATTTACAGAAATTATTTCTCATGTTTAATCTTCCTTTTCAACTACAACATATAGTAATTTTATCTTCAAAGAATCATAGAATTTAAAAACAATAAAGGATCTCTTCTCATATTTCTTTTTTCAAATTATTTTTTATTTAACCATTTTTGTATATGTGGTATACCCCCAGAACAATTTAAGTTTTTTTGAAGTAAGAATTGGGGTATTTTTGTTATTGTATCTCTAGTAACAATAAATTAAATTTTGTGAATATAGTATGTGCTATAAAGTGTTTGTATTATTGGAAGACTTTATTCTTAACAAGTGGCTATGTAAGTTATATACCAGTGTAAATAAATAGATCTTGGAAATGAACAATAATATTTCTACATAAGTTTTATTTGTTTCCATCTAGATAAACATAGAGACATCTGAATTAGCCTTAATTGTATAACATTTAAATCAGATCACCTATAAGCAAGAGTCTTCTAATAAAAATAATTGAAAAGTTGAATATTTGTTCAGAACAGTAATGAAAAGAGAGGAGGTTAATATTCTAATTTCCTTAATGAAAGCAGTGAAGAATTAATTATCATTTACTTCCATAGTGAGCATAATTTCCTAACATTTACTTTCTAGAATTTTCCCTCTAAGTTACTGCAAAAGACTTGTGCTGCAATTTGGAGAAGTACTTTTAAAGTCCCAATAGGCTGAATATATTGCTGTATGATTCCCATACAAACAAAGCGTCCAATCCCTATACTTTCTGTCTCTTAAAGATACTGGCGAATTTTAAAGGATCATATAATTTGCCCTGGATGCTCCCAATACTTGCATCTTCTATTCTTTCAGAAATCCTTCCTCCCTCCAGCTTCATGAATCTTTTCTACTCCAGTCGTGCTTGCTTGGAAATTTCTGCCATGTGCCTTTGGTCTACAAAGTTTGGGTGAATGTTATTTTGTTTTCCTACTGTTATTATGCCTATTACATCAACTACAATGTTATGAAAACATGAGACATGTTATATAAATGTGTTAAGTTAATGAAATACTATGTAAACTATTCCTGCATTTTAATGGGACTTGGGCCAAGAAGAATGAATTAAAGGAAAGGATGCTAATGGGAAACTGTGCATGGAAACCAAAAATTTGAAGCTTTTTTTTTTCCTTAGGAAGGCTGTGATTCTGAAATAAGTTTTATTTACCTTTTTGTTCCAAATTCTTCTGGCATCACATGCATGAACTCTTTCTTGTGGGTACAAGGATACAGTTAAGATCTGCCTTTGCTTGAGGATATTGTCCTTTTATTACCCAAAGAAAGCATTCAGCCAACTAGAAAAGATTTTCCTCCAAGATGTGTGTATATGTGTATGGGGGGAAAACACAATTTGTATGTATTAAGCCATTTCTCTTAAACTCTCACCAGTTAACGTGATTATGAAACCCCAGGACAGGTTTAAGGGTAATCTATATGAATTTTGTTTTCATCGAATCAATAGATCTTTGAGGGAGTGAATTCATCTCCTCCTTTCTCAGTGCCTTAGGACTGACTTTAAAAAGGCACATCGTCTACTGAAATTGGAATTACTTTTGTCCAATTCCCTCCAAGTACAATTTTATCAGTAACTGCTTTCAGACATCAGCTGGAAATATGACTCTACACCTTCTGAACAATAGTATAAGTGATGATTTCTTTTTCATCAGAAACCAAGACCATATTTGTATCTGAGGAACTGCCAAAAAAAAAAAAAAGAAAGAAAACTGTTTTTTACAAAAAGACACAGTGATAAAAAAGGGGGACAATACTTTTCTAAAATTCATGCTTTCTCCAAATTAAAAAAAAATGAATCTTGAAGAGGATGTCAGGCAGTACATGCTGAGTAATACTGTTGAAAATCCACTCAAGTCAAAAATTTTTCAAAATAATTATACTATTAGCCCTACTTTCATAAGTCCTTTTCTAGTTCTTTTTGAAATATTTCTTCAATTCTGCTCTGTATAACAACAATTTTTCAATGAGCACTTGTTAAATGCCTCCAATGTTTGAGATATTTAACATTTATTCAACATTAAAGGTGCAAATAAAAAAGAAAATATCTTCTCCTGAAAAGCTTATAGTCCAGCTAAAAAACAATGTGTGTAGGGCCATATAGGCATAAACAAATAATCTGTTAAATAGGAGGGCTCTAGCAGGCAGAAGCAGGAGTTATGGGGTACATCAGGAAAATCTTCAAAAAAAAGGTGATCTTTGATTTAATCCTTGAAAGGAGTAAAAAGTACATTGCAGGAACAGGAGATAGATAGACAATATAAAGGCAAACTAGTGTAAAGATAATCCAAATGGAAATAAAGATGTAAGCCAATAAATCTAAAAACATTCTCTTAATGTGATAGAGGTAAGCAAAATAGACCTTCCAAGAGATATATTGCAAATTTTGACCTCACATCTCTTATGTTTTGCTCAAAATTTTCAATATGAAAAAAAATCAATCAAGGATTATGACAATAACAATTAGAAAAACTCAGGAGTCAATCAAAACAATAGGTCACTTGACTAATAATATCTGGCAATAGTGATAAAATTGGCAATGATGTGCTTTGTAAATGTTTATAGGAAATGTATTCCTACAAAAATAAAAACTCAGTTCAATTCAGCAAATATTAGTTATGTGAAATACTCCATTTACATTGTTATTGCAACTATCTTCAAACTATTCTTGGTTCTCCTCACATACCTATGAAATTCAGACTTCATATTCTGGCTTATTAGGCTCACATAGTTGAATTTTCAATTTATTTTGCCTGAAATTAGGGCACCATGCTATTTTTGGTTATTTCTATGTCGTCCTTTTCCCCTTTGTTCTAAGTCAAGCTCCCTAATGTGTGTTATATTACCTTGTTATAAAGTAAACTCCTTAAGGATAGGGAATGCCTTGATGGCTTGCATTTATATATCCATCACTTAGCTGACCACATAAAAATACTCAATAAATTTCAATTTATTCATTATTCAAAATATGTATAATAAACATTCTTAGGTGTTAGACTTAAGCCACATGAAGAGGTATGACTTTGGTTTCATAGTGTATTTAAGTTGCTGAAATAAAACCCATATTATATCTATCACTTAAGCAAGGTAAAGCAGAAAGGATTGCTTTAGAGATTTGAAAATCAGAAGACATAAGAAAAGATATGGAAACCAAGATGGCTAAAATGAGATTAGCTTATATTAAGTCCTCTCTACATTACTAGAGATATTCTACTTGCACTGTGTCTTCTGTCTGTCAGAACAAATCTAGGGTATTGTCTTGGGCATCAAATTTTAATGAAGATACTAAGAATCTGGAAAGTATCTTGAGAAAACTAGAAAAGTAAAGGTCATTGATTTTATGTCATCTGGTGATCTATTGCAGGAATTGCAGATAATTAATCTCATAGGGAGAGAGCAGGGAGGACTTAAATCTCCTCAAATCTTTGAAGAGATACCACAAAATAAGGGGGGGGGGAAATAGTGATAATAGATACAAAGAAACAAATTAAGGCTTAATTGAGGAAATTTCCAGGTAAAGAAAGTGATATACAAGCAGGAGGGACAGCATGGCATAATAAAAAATAAAGATCTGGTCTTGAATGTTAAAAAAAAAAAAAACAAACAAACTAGATTATGGCTAAATATATTGGCTGTGTGACTGGGTATATCACTCGACTGATTAGTGCTCCCAAATAATGCTCCAAAGTTGGAGAGAAGAATTTGATCTGAGTTGGTGAAATAAGCACATTTCTAGGAGCTTACTAGATCAATTAAATGATTCACTTGGTTCAGAAATATTTCTGTAGATGGGGCTGCAATGGAACCTAGTGAGGGTCCCCTTAACTTTATATATCAAAGCAAAGGCAAAATGGTAACTTATCAGGAGTCCTGGTGAGTGGTTTGAACTTCAGAAACAAGTTGGACTACATGACTTCAGACATTCTTTCTAAATCTAAAAGCCTATGATACTATGCAATTTTAATTTCTATAGCTTCTACAAATATTTACAATTTACTTCAGCTAAAATCTATATTTAAACTTCAGATCAAGTCTATATGTAAACCCCTACAATATAATGATTCAACTATCTGAACGTAGTTATCATGTTTCCCTAAGGCTTTTCCAGGTCAAATATCAAGCTTCTCTAATCAATACTGATATTGAATGGTCCTACATTCTTTCTCAAAAATGGAAAAGATAAAAAAGATAAGATTACTTTCTTTGCATATATACAAATATATATGTACAAATAATACAAACATATTATCTGTCTTTTAGGAGAAAAAAACTATCACTGTGATTTGGGACAAATTATCTTATTTGGGACAATCTTATCTTATTTCTTTGAGACTTGATGTTCTATGATCTCTTGCAACTCTAAAAAAGATCTTCCTTCTAGGTCTAGTAAAAGTAGAAGTTTATGCTAAGAGATATGAAATTATTTATTAGAGGCTTCATGAAATGCAAATAGATTTATCAGTTTGGAAAGCAGGTTTTAAAAGCATGCTATTTCTATTTTCCTTAAATACATTAGTAAACCCCAATAAACTATATGGAAGATATTTTTAATGAAGAATATGTAGTTCTGTTTACATAAAAATTAGCACTACTTAAAAGGAATACTAGGAGATATAGTGAGAGAATAGAAGAATCAGATTGTATAGGATCTATAGATAACAGGGTGCTAGAATTCATGGAATAGGGGAATTACCATGACCAGGCTTTAGCTTTAGGATGATAATTTCGACAGCTAGGCTGGACTAGGGAAAGTCTTCAAGAAGGCAGATCACTCAGATAATTTTGTTAAGTCAAGAAGGAGATAATATAGACTTGTATCAGAATAGCAGTTAGGATGGATAGATTTCTAGGCCTGGAGTCAGAAAGTCTTAAATTCAGATTTGGCCTCAGACACTTACTAGTTGTGTGGTTCTAGGCAAGTCAATTAAAATTATTTGCATCAGTTTCCTTATATATAGATAGAGTAGGAAATGGCAAATCACTCCACTGATTTTACCAAAAAAATCCCCTTTAGAAGGGAGTCACAAAGAGCCAGGAATGACTGAAAAACAACTAAACAACAACTAGAATGGTGGCTGTGTGAGAACAGAGAAGGAAATATATCCAAGATACATAGCAAACATAGCATTTGGTAGCAAATTAGATATGTGGATAGTGCAATGAATGGAGGGAAAAGTCAAAAGAATAATTTTACTAAAATAAAAGTCTGATTATATCATGTCTCCACAGTCTCCACTCAATAAACTCCATTGGCCTTCTGGGTTACCTCTAGAATCAAATATTAACTTCTTTTGGCACTTAAAGAATTTAATAAACTAGCCCTATCCCATCATTTTATCCTTTCTTCATAATGCAACTGTTCATAAACTTTATAATCCAACCATAAAAGCATATTTACTGATCTGTGCCCCTATACTGAATACCCCTACTTTGTGCTTGAAATGCTACCTTTTAACCTCTTCATAGACTCCCCAGTTTCCCTAAAGCTTTCATGATTTGACCTTCATTGTGAGCCTTTCCCTTATGTTCCTGCTGCTAGTTCCTATCTCAACAATGTTTTCTTATATCTGTATTATATGTATTTTGTCCAAATTCAAAAATT
The DNA here is from genome assembly GCF_048593235.1 of Sminthopsis crassicaudata. NCBI lineage: Eukaryota > Metazoa > Chordata > Mammalia > Dasyuromorphia > Dasyuridae > Sminthopsis > Sminthopsis crassicaudata. Next base: position 619,104,765 of record NC_133618.1, on the reverse strand, counting down.
TTCCCTGTCTTATTATAAATTCATTTGCATCAGGAATTGTTTTGCTTTTGACTTTATATCCCAGTATCTTGCAGGGCGTCCAGTACGTGGGAAATACAATAATTGCTTGCTTACATGCTTGTATTGTTTCAGAGGCTGCTAAATAGTACTAACATTGGGAGGTTTGGGAAGTAGCAGAAAGGGACAAAAACAGTACATCTATTTATTACTTTTCCATCAAGCTCAGTGATTGTGGGTGAGGAATCCATGAAGATAAATCTGATATTGGTGAAAGTATCACGGCATACAAATCTATCCCTCTCCCAAGTCTCACTTTTTATAAAGGATGTGGCAGCTTATTGAAGTTCTGGACCTTCAACTGAAAAGCAGGTGTATTTATTCATTAAAAATACTTATTGATTAAAGTAACCCTTAAAGTCTCTTTTTCCTCACCTTCCTATGTGAAGAAGCAACACTTAAATTTAAGTTTTCTATATAAATATAAAGACAGAGATATTTTCCAACCATTTTAACCATCAGTTTCAACAATTACCTATTTAAAAAAACACATATGCTTTATATAAGGTTTCCCACATAGAATGCCAAAAGCAAAGGCATTGCTGATAGAAAAAATTTACTCCAAATATACTTATTTTGAAAATGGCATTGCATAAATCAATCCTCAGAATCAGTATCAATAACCTCAGAATAATATGGAGCACCAACTAACAAGAACATGTCATCTTGACAATAAATATAAAAAAATAGATGAATTATAATTTCATTTTTAAGAGTTTAGGATAATGCTTGAGACATAGTAAATGCTTAGTAAATTCTTCTTGGATGATTATCCAGACTCTGACATGCAAATGAAGACACAATTCATAGATTTAGGCCATTAGTGAATATGTCTTGGAGAGATACTATGGACAAATAATGAACTGGTACAAAACAAAATCAAAATATGAAGTAGATTGCATTTTAGAAATTGGACCATTTTTTAAAAATTGCAGCTGTTTTGTAAATCCTTAACATATCTTTTTTAACACCAATATTCGTCTGAGTTTGCTTTATATCCATTAATAGAATAACATAATCTCTGAAAAATCAAAATTGAGCATGACTCAATGGGTAATGAAGAGACATATTGCCAATGATGACTGCATGCAAAAAATCACCATTCAAAAAATGTACAGCCTAGAAATGATGTGGGCTGGTCATGTAGTGAGAACAAAGGATAATAGATGAATGTTCCCTTTGCTGGTACACATGGAATATTAAAAAGATCTACACAAAGATGATTTATGGGAGGAGATAGATACGAATCACAATATATGAGAAGTCATAGGTAAGTTTTGATCTGTACTATTGAGTAAGTTCCCACATGAGTTTTAATAGTGAAGCATAGACTATTTTAATTTTTAAAAAGAAATACAAATAACTTGATTTTAATAGCTATATTTAAGGATGATACTCCACCATTATTTTGAATGTATATTACTTTGTTTTTAATGTGTAACATTTATCACATGAATCAACAAATAAGAGGCTGTCCTTCACAGAGTTGGAAAAAGTGAAAAATATATAAGGAATAATGAAAGTTCTAGTTTACCAGGATCATAGAGTTTATGAAGAGCAATAGTATGAGAGAAACCTGAATTGTATATTACAGTTAGATTGTAAAAGATACTGAATTTCACATTGATAATTCTGGACTATATTAACTAGGTAATAGGAAGGTAATATTAGATCCATAAAAGGAGTTCTGACATTACTGGATATCTTCATTACTGTGATAACTTTAGCACTGGGGTGCAGGAGAAATTACAATGCAGAGAATGCAGAAAATTAGAAACAAATTAGGAGGGTAATAGAATAATCCAAGAAAAATATAATTATAATATAGACAAAAGTGGCGTTGGAAATGGAAAAGTGAGTGCGTTTTTGAGAAATAATCCTATATTGGCATTGTGTGGCAGTATAAGAGAAAAGAAATAAATGTTTCAAATTTGGAAAATATGGAGAAAATGACTTCTACTCTTGAGGATAAAGGATAGAGAATAGTCTTTTGAATCTTTTGTTGTAGAGAACTCCCAGATGAGGAAATTTCATCTATCAATAAAGATGAACAACTTTGAAATTTTGAATCTTACAGAGTTGCATGCCATATATATTTGAAACAGAAATGAGCCTCTTTCCCTGGATCTAAAGCCAGTTCTCCTCTTACAAAACTACATTTCCTCTAATATCTCATACATCATTTTTAAAGGCAGAATGTTGTAATGGATTAAGAGACACACTTTTAATCAGGAAGACCTGAATGTATTTAGGCACAGGTGTAGTTCATTTAATACAGGAAAGGGTGGCCATGGACACTGTGTCTCCTTGGGGGATCCCGAGTCACATAATTATTAAAAAAAAAAAAAAATATACAGGTGACTCAGTGAAAGAGGTATAATATGAATGATAATGCATTCCTAGTATCATGGGAATTCCAGACACCAAAGGAGAGGGTGGAGCAGAATGGGCAGGGATAACTTTGAGGATGAAGAAGATTGAGTGGTAAGGAAGAATTATAGTTATACCCACCCCAACAAGAAGAGCAGCTGTGGCCTAGTCTTATGCTAAAATATTAGTGGGTGGCAAGAAGTCAAGTTAAGCTTTTGACCCCTCCTTAGTTGTGGGGTGAGGAGAGAAGGGATGAATCTCAGATATGACACCTCTTTTAAGAGGTTAGCCATTTAGAGAGTGTAGAGGGCCAGGACTCTGGAGAAGTATACTTGAAATAAGGTGGTAACTCATGGGAATTGATGAGATAATGGTTCTCTAGTTCACATATATAATTAGTACTTAGTATGGTGATGTAATGGTTCTCTAAAGCACACATATTCAACATGCTGTAATGATGTAATTGTACCAAGGTATTTAAGGTCTGAGAAGGACTGGAAATGAGGCATTCCATCTTTGACCATCCTCTCCTGCCTCCTCCACTAAGATCAAGGACTCAGGTTGATCCTGACATCCTCCAGCAAGCTAGCCCGAACATTACACAAAAGGAGCTAAAAAGTATGGAAATTATTGTTCTATAAGAATGATCAGGAGGATGATTCTAGAGAGGCCTGGAGAGACTTACATGAACTGATGCTGAATGAAATGAGCAGGACCAGGAGATCATTGTACAAGGCAACAACAAAATTACAGGGTGACCAATTCCAATAGATGTGACTCTTTCCAACAATGAGGTGATTCAGGCCAGTTCCAACGATCTTGTGATGAAAAGAGCCAGAGAGAGGAAGGGGGGACTGAATGTGGATCACAACATAACATTCTCACTCTTCTTGTTGTGTGATTGCTTGTATTTTGTTTTCTTTCCCTTTTTTTCCTGTTTGATCTGGTTTTTCTTGTGCAGCATGATAATTATATAAATATGTTTACATATATTGGATTTTACACATATTATAACATATATAATATATATTGGATTACTTGCCATCTAGGGGAGAGGGTTAGGAGAAGTAGGGGAAATTTTGGAGCATAAGGTTTTCCAAAGGACATTGTTGGAAAATTATCCATGCATATGTTTTGGAAATAAAAAAAGTTTTAATTAAAAAGAATATACAAAGTTTAACTTCAAAAAAATCATTATCATTCTTGTGGATGAAATTATTCATTGTATTATTTCTTGTTGACCCACTTATTTTTTAGGATTATATTTTTGATACATTGAATTATTTGCCATCTAATGGAGGGTCTGAAGGGTATAGAGGCAGAAAAAAATTGGAACCCAAGGTTTGCAAGGATGAATTTTGAATACTGCTTATGCATATATTTTGAAAATAAAAAGCTTTAAAATATTTTAAAAAGATTATATCATTTCATTTTAAATTACTTTTTAGTACATTTTTCCTAGCCCTTTATTGAATATAATTTTATTACATCATTATGTGATAATGGTGAATTTACCATTTATACCTTTCTGCATTTGATTGTGAGGTTTTTATGCCCTCACATGGCAATTTTTATGTACATGTTAAGTACCACTAAAAAAAATATTTCTTTCTAAGAAAAATATTTTTTCTAATCCCAATCAATTTTCTCCAGAGATTTATCATATCTATTTTTTCTAAAATTTTATGTACCTTCTTAATTTTTTTCTTGTTAATTCCTTTTATTAAATTTACCTAATTCTGAGAGGGAGAGATTTATATTCCCCCACTAGTATAATTTTGCTGTCTATATCTTCCTGTAAATAACTTATCTTCTTCTCTAGGAATCTGGATGCTGTACCATAAAGTGCTATAATATATTTTAGAATTGATATTGCTTCACTGTATAGTGTATCTTTTAACAAGATGTAAATTCCTTACTTATTCTAATTAGATCCATTTTTGCTTTTGCTTTATCTGAGATCAAAATTGCTAATCCTGCATTTTTTTTTTTGCTTCAGCATAATATATTTTGCTCCAGCCTTTTATCTTTATTCTGTATCTCTGTTTCAGCCACTACAAACATTTTGGTAGCACTGCTGTTTGACTGATTCTTGGTGTCTCATAGAGTCATTAGTTTCCATTTGCCCAGTTCTAGTCTTTTAGGTATGATTTTCTTCATTTAGCTTTTGTATCTTCTTTTCTCTTTGATTTTTTAGAGATGATGTTTTCTTCAATAGATTTTTTTTTTGTATTTAGCTAATTATATTTTTAAGCAATTGATTTTTTCAGTTTTTTTTTTTTTTTTTTGTATTTGGCAAATTTTATTTTGTTTTGGAATTGTTTTCTTTAGTCAATTTTCTTCCTTTTCTAATTGGTTGACTCTCTCTAGATTACCTCTCATTTCATTTCCCAATTATTCTTTCACCTCTCTTATTAGACTTAAAAATTCTTTATAAGCTCTTCCAAAAAGTCTCTTTATGCATAAGATAAATTCATGTGCCCCTTTGAAATTTCACATATAAGCATTTTGTTCTTTTCTGAGTAAATATTTTACTCTTCCCTGTCATTATAATAGTTTTCTATTATCAATGTTATTTTCTATTTCTTGCTCATTTTCTTTTCTTTTTTCCTATTTTATGACTGTTAAAGTCTAGCTCTGCTCAAGAGTGCTGCCCCAAGCTTCTTGTATAGATTTGAACTTTGGCTGTGAGCACCAGGGCCACTTGATTTTGGTGACTTGCTCACAACTCAAGGGATGCAGAGGAATTGCCTGGCCTGATCCAAATTATTGTTACCTGGTTTCTGGGGCTAGCAATTTGCCTCCTGTGCTAGTTCTGAAGGCTGCCCCACTGGTTTGCTGTCTTACTATAATTCTGTATTACTCACCTGGGGTCTCAGTTGTTGATCCGTGCAGTGATTAAGACCCTCCCACTGGCTTTCTTGGACAGTTTGAGCTGAGTTGCACACCCTTTTTCAACTTAGGCTACTGACCTTTATTGAGGTCTTTCCAATGTAATTTGAGCTGGAAAAGAGCCTGATTCTGTCTCTTCATAGGCTCTGTTTTCCTAGACTTTTTCAGAGACTTGATTTCATGTTGTTTTCAAAAGAAATTGAGAGAGCTCAAGCAGCTTCCTGGCTTCATTCCACCATCTTGGCTTTGTCCCCAAATTGAATTAAATTTTATGGCAAAATAGCATATAGTTAAAATAAATGAATGAAAACATAATGTTTAAGTGCTTATTATGTGCCAAAATACTATATCAAGTACTGGGGATATAAATACAAAATCAAAGTCCTACCCATTATGGCACTTATATTCCAATAAGGAAATGAGAAGTAAGAAGGGTCAGCATGGTCAAAAAAGTTACTAGGATAGTGAATGGAGGCATAGGATATTATATTTGCATGTCAAATCCAGGAACAATAGTAGGATGGATTTGATCATGGCTAATGGTCCCAGAATTGGAAAAAAAAAGTGGTCTGTTCTGGTGGGAAGCAGTTGGCAAAGCTCTAGAAAAAAATAGCTGAAGAATAAAGAATGAAATAAGGCATAGTGACTGATTTTTTTTAATATCAATCCATGGAAGAAATTCAACTAGAATAAAAATCTTGATACTGAAATACAAATCAGAATTATTTATTGCAGCATTATCATTTTATTGAGGAGAAAGTTGTAGTTCAGATGAGATTGATTTGTCCAAAATACTAGAACTCATTACTCATAGGTACAAGATACATTGTGCTAAACACATAGTAGACAACTCAATTATTTAAGAATATTTACACATTAATTAAAATCAATTCTTTCATTATCTTAAATTATTTTACCAAAACTTCTAAAGATTTCTACCAAAACTGAAGACCCTATTGTGTATAAGTTTAAAAATATAAATGGCAATGTATACAAATAATAATCCCTTCAAAGAAACATTTTTGATACAACGATAGAAGTTTTCTTTTTTTTATTTGGCAATATGTTGACCAATATAAATGCTAAGTAAACATAGCAATCTTTAAAACAAAAGAAGACATTTTTTCTTGAAATAAGAGATTTATTTAGAAACCACTTATAATATTGACATGGTAAAATATGATTTTATTGACTAAAAAAAAAAGCCCTTAACCAGAAGTCCATTAAGTTAAGGTTGTGATATGGACATAAAAGTTTTATGAATATACTTTGAAACAGTTACTACCTAAGTTTTTCAGATCAAATTCCCAGAAATAAATTATAACAGCATTTTAAGCTCATGGAATTTGCTGGATGGCAAATGCAATTTTTTTTAGATGAAATAAGATGCATTAAAAAAATTTTCAAGTTACTATCCAAGTTATTTGATGCCAGTATCAAGAAAAGTAGAGCAGCAAAGTTACCATTCACATACTTTGCTCATTGAGGCTTAAATTCAATATATTTTACAAGGTCTTTCAAGGCCAATAATATAACAGAAAATTAATTTGATATAGAAATTTCTGACTATGTTGCAATTAAAACACATTATTACCTGCTTTTTAAGTAATGAAAAATGTCCCAATCTTACTAAGTTAATATATGAATTCTTCAAGACCCTCTATTAGGTTGACTATTAGAGGCTCTTAATAAAACCTAAGAGTGAGGTTCTACCCTAAAGCAATAGAATACAGCTTTGTAGTTGTAATTTATTTTAAATAGGAACATCCCTTCTGTGTTGCAGGTATGACAAGGCAGTTGTTGCATTAAGCATGCCTTTCAATGAAATGTACTAGGAGTGGAATATATACCTCCCTCCATGTCATTATTCCATTCTCTTTTTTGTTCTCCATCTTCCAAACTTCCTTCACTTCTTCCCACCTCAATTAACTTAGTAAGAAAAGAAAAACACAAACTAGGCTGAGAAAAATTATCAGTATCTCAGTGGCCAATATCCAAATTATAGAATCTTAAAATTAAATGGATCTTAGCCATAATCTAAGACATTTTTATTCATATGTAAATCATTCCTGTAATAATCTTTAAAATAGTGGTTCTTCAGACTGACCTGGACTGCATCATTTTGGGCACTATTAATAGGCAGAAAATTCTTTATTTCAAATTGAAATTTATATCCATGTAACTTGGGTAAATCTTAACCTTTGTGAATAGGTTCAGAAGAAGTCTCACCCCTTTTCTAAGTAAAACCCTATGAATAATTTTTACATACCATAATGTTTATACTTTACACCTATGCTTCTACATCTATATGCATATAGATGTAGAAGAGTAGAAGAATATATATGTATAAATATATATATATATATGTTCAGTTCTCCAAATTTATATTTTAAATTATTTTCTTGTTTTTTTTAATTTTTCATGCTTAATGTTTATAATCCTGTAGATACATAGCACAGTACCTGCGACTCACTAACCCTTTTTGATGAAAAAAAAAATATATATATATATATGTATATATATATATTTTCTTTTTTTAAAGCTTTTTATTTTCAGAATATACATAGATAGCTTTCAACATTCACCCTTGCAAAACCTTGTGATCAAAGTTTTTTTTTCAACAGCAACTTGCTAATGAAAAGAGCCATGTCCACCCAAATTGATCATCATATAATTTTGTTGTTTAGTACAATGTTTTCTTGATGTTAGTCACTTCACTTGGCACCAGTCTGTTTAAGTCTATCCTTAGTGGATGCCCATCACTTGGTGATTGGCTGAATAAGTTATGGTATATGAATGTTATAAAATACTATTTTACTATAAGAACTGATCAGCAGGATGGTTTCAGAAAAGCCTGGAAGGACTTACATGAACTGATATTATGTAAAGTGAGCAGAGTGAAGAGAACTTCGTATATAGCAACAACAAAATTATGCAATGATCCCGTCTGATAGATGTGGGTCTTTTCAACAATGAGGTGATTCAGGATAATTCCAATAGATTTGTAATGTAGAAAGCCATTTGTATCCAGAAGGAGAACTGTAGAGACTGGATGTGGATCACATTATAATATTTATAATATAATATAATAAGATGTTAGGATTACTAGGTGAGAACTCAGATCGCTGGATTCAAAGTCCAGAGAAATTAGACAGGTTAACTGCCTGGGAGAGAGGGTTTGCTTGTATTTCTTCAGCAGGAGAAGGAATCAGATGGGTGCCAACGAGTCATATTTGCCTTGTCCATCAGAGAGGTTCTCACCTAGTAATCCTAACATCTCCCCCTTTCTTTTGATTTAGAACATAGGACAGTCATGACCTTGAAACATAAATCCATCAATATGGGAAGTATTACAGATAATTACATAAATGACCTTGAAACATAAATCCATCAATATGGGAAGTATTACAGATAATTACATAAATTACATAAGCACATAGTAACACAGTAACATAACACATGCTAGAAGTATATAACATAATCAAATAATCATAAATTGAAAATTTATAAATGTCCATAAGTCCATTGTCCATTAGTCTCATCTTGTGTGAGGAAGTCCAATGATTCCTGCTGGTTTTAAAGTTCTTTAACAGTCTTTTTATTAGCCATGCTCTTTCAGTGTAAGATGTTCTCACCTAGTAATCCTAACAATAAAAAGCATATATAATGTTTTTTGTTGTTGTTTACTTGCTTTTTATTTTTCTTTCTCACTTCTTTTCCTTTTTGATCTGATTTTTCTTGGGCAGCATGGTAACTGTGGAAATATGTGTAGAAGAATTGCACATGTTTAACAGATATTGAATTACTTGCTATGTAGGAGAGGAGGTGAAGGGAATGAAGGGAGAAAAATCTTGGAACATAATGTTTTTCAAGGATTAATATTTAAAACTATCTTTCCATATATGGATTTTGAAAATAAACATTATTTTGTAAAATATCCTTTTTAATTCTTTTAAGAGAGTCTTTTGAGGCAAAGTCTAGTTCATAGCATCCTCTGTTGTTTCATCTGGAGATGTTTTACCTTTAGTGTCCTTCAGGTTCCAGGTCTATTCTTCCCTATCTCCATAATAGCTATATATGTCCAGAACTCCTTTTGCTTTTGTGCCCATTTTGAAAGGTTGAGCAAAGGGAAGGTTGTCCTGAGCTTTTTCTACAGGATGAGAGACACAGGTTTTACCCTTCCCTAGAATTAGTGATGATGCTTCCTTCCTGCCCTGTCTGGATATGATCAAATCTCACTTGTTATGCTAAGGTTCAGGGGTTAATTATTTGCTTTCTGTAGTTGCTTTGGAGGTCTCACAGCTAGCCTGCTGATCTGCTGACTTTTGAACCGGGACAGAGGAGCCAACCCTTCTTTATTTTAGCTAAGAGCATCCCACTGGGTTCCCCGCACAGGGCCTCTCCACTGCTGGACCTTCCTGCCCCTTCCTTGCCACATTGAGACAGGCCCTTGATGAAGTCTTTCTGTGATATATCCTGCTGGAAATTTGTTGCACTCCAAATATTTGATGGTTCTGTCACAGTAAAATTAATTCAGATATTTGATCTGATGTTATTTCTGAGAGAAGGCAGGAACAGCTCAGGGACAGTCCTAATCTACTTTCTGCTATCTTGGCTTCTCCCAACTAATCTTGTGAGGATTTCAATGTATTTCATTATCTTGATTTCTAGCCTTTTAACATGGTTAGCATTAATTTCAATATTTTAAAAATGACTAAATCTGGGCTCAGTGCAATTGAACGATTATTTTCTTTGCCTTATGAACTAATTCTACAAAGAAACTTACTTTACATTTGGAACATAGGATTTTGACTTGCAACAAGGCAGAGAAGAATTTTCCTATGGAGAGGAAGCTGGTAAAAATCTAGAAATAAACAAAGAATTTCTCTGGGACCGGGAGAAGAACAAAACTTAACTAATACTGCTTTTTTTTTTCTTTTTGCTCCCACATTATTTTCTTAGACACAAAAGTAGTTATAGAGTGACTTTATAAAACAATGTAATGGAGGAGAAAAACAAACTTAAAAACATAACAATAAATGAGAATAAGATAAATTCACCCATAAAGAATAGGAAAATGGCAGAATGCACCTGAAAAAAAATAACTCACTAAAGAGTTCATTTAAAGCATATTGATTTATTCATAGTTAAAATGAAATGTTGAAATATAATCCACAAGTATAAAAATTAGCCAAAGCCATCATGAAAGAAAAAAAAGGAGAGAAATATGTTTAAATGTACTGTAGATAATATCTTTGTAATCTATCTACTTATCAATCATCCATCTATCCATCTATCCTAAATAACATAACTTCTAAGTACCTAAGTAGAGTATTAATGGAACAACAGAGAAAATAAGATGAGAGAATGAAAATTGTTAGATCTACTTAAAAATATTTGTATCAGCTCTTTTTATAGTGGCAAGTTGTTGAGGCTAACTGAAAATAGAGGGATCTCTGGCAAGGTATAAACCCTTTTGCTTTCTCTGGCTCGGCTCCCCACTTTACTGTGGATCTGGCAGGAGTCCTGAAAAGTCAGGGGACATATACAATCTTGCTGATTCCTGGTAATAGGAGCCTTGGAGGAATGTATAATTATGTGACTTCTAAGAAATGTGACTTGAAGAATTCTGCCATACATCCTGTTATGTGTTATCTGAATACCTCTGTGCATGATGTATTGATTATTAACAGAAGCAGAGGTAGTAGTGATCTAACTGATGATTTGGGCATTTGTAATTCATCATGTAAACCTTAGGTATATAAACATTGATGTAATCCTGAATAAATGGACTCCTGTTTCACCACCCTCTGAAGCCCCACCTCTTCACTCCTTGTTCAGATCAGGATACAGCTGGTCCTGTAGCTCTCTCCAGTGAGAGGATCAAGACAGCAAATAACTGCAAATTGAGTGGATGCACATCATCTGGAGAATGGCTGAATTAGTTATAGTGTATGAACTAATGGAATATTATTGTTCTTTAAGAAATAATGAACAGGGTGATTTCAGAAAAACCTGTAATGACTCACTTGAATTGATGTTGATGAAGTGAGCAGGACCAGGAGAACATTGCATGCAGTAACAATATTATATAATGATCAACCATGATGCACATGGCTCTTTTCAAAAATGAGAGGATTCAAGTTAATTCCAATAGACTTGGGAATGGATAATATTAATCACATCAAGAGAGATAAATATGGAGACTGTGATTAAAGCATAATTTTACTTTTTTGGATTTTTGAGTGTGTTTTCTTTATTGCGGTCCCCCCCCCCTTTTGACCTGATTTTTCTTGTACAACATGACAAAAATGGACACATGTTTAAAAAATTTGTACATATATAATTTATATCAGATTGCTTTCCCATGGGGATGGAAGAGGTGATGGAGGGAGGAAAAATGTTGTAGAACACAAGTTTTACAAAAATGAATATTAAAAACTGTTTTTATATGTATTTAGAAAAATAAAATACTATTGAATACCAAAAATAAATAATAAATGAAAATAAAAAGTGTTGGTTATTTTGGTCCTACTTGGATCTAGATAAAGCAAACATAAAAATAAACCAGAATGAAGTTAAGTACTTTAACAAAAATTGTATAAAATTAAAAGAGAAACATTTGATAATTACTTAATAAGAATAGATAATATCAAATATGTATAAACTTTTGTGTGACATGAGACCTGCAAAATTTCATTGTTCCTTTCATTCATGAAGGCTAGCAAATGTCAACTATTTTAATTGGGCCATATTCATTTCACTGGACTTGCTGTTTTTATTACATGCAACATACATTGTTACCGGATATTTTCTCTCAGAAGATAATATATAGACAGGGAAACAAAAATAAACACTGAAGAAGAGAATTAAATTCTATGAGATAGAACTATCACATATCACAATGATTCCTTTACCTTAATAAATACAAATAACTGATTGGATGATCTTCATTAAAGTCTGATAAAAAAAAAAAAAAAAAAAACAACACATTAGGCGTTCTCATTATTTCTCTTGATGTTGGGTAGTGGTGATCAAAACACTATTCTGAGTCAAAACACAAACAAAACATAATATATCTAAATTTGTTCCTTTCTATTTAAAAAGCAACTGGTTCTTTATATCAAATCTGACAATTTTAGCATATAGTGAATACCTTAATGTGGTCAGTCACTGCTCTATAAAAGACCAAGAATTCTCATTTCATGCATTGCTAATTCTGTGATTTTTGTCTACCTCTCATACTAAAAGCAGTGATTGGTTTGGGCAGATTTGTTATCTGAAGAAAAGAGAGCTAGAAACAGCACATGCACAATGCTGCTTGAAATTTCTCCATTGACTCAAAAGTATCTCTTCTGAATAAAACTCCTATTACAAAAAGGATCCACGATCCATGACACTGAACTTAAATGGCTGTTTTTATAATTATTATAACTCACATTTACATAGAACTCTAACTTTGACTAAATGTTTTCTAAGAAGCAGGTGATATAAAAATAGCTCCTCATTTCAACATATAAGGGAGATAGTTAATTCATAACCACCTGAATTCACTTGCCAGGATATAATAAAAAAGGAGTTAACACATAATTAACCTTTATTTACACATTAAAACTTCATCTTCATTTACTTGGTGGTACTACTATATAAGATTCCACCTCTGGACAACTTTTACCATTTATAGTCTTACAGCTATACTCATGCTTAACTTATAATCACCATTTTAAATTTATATACTCACTCATACTTAGATTTATATTAAGTTGGGTTCCTAGAAAGCTAAGGCCACCTTTTTGGGGAAACCCACTCCTAAAATTACAATTAGTTTCATAATGAAACAGTAGACAAAAGCAACTCAAACTAGTCATTTATTAAGATGACCTTGCATGAACAGTAACTACAACCTACCTTTCCTCATAAACCTTGACCACCTTCTTTCATATATACATGGAAACTGATATTTTGGAACAAACTTGAAATAGAGAGGTAGGGAAGAGCACATGACTATGGAAACTCACAACTCTGAAAAAGAGGGCCTTAGTTTCCATCCTTACTTTGAGGAATCCTGATGAATTTCACCACTAAATTTTTCTACTGTGTGGGCTGTTTGGAACACTTATCAATAGCTCTTTTTCAATTGCCAGGCCTGGTTCTTTCTCCAATTAATATATTACTTTCTTATTTATTGTCAGAAGTCCCAGACATTGAAACTTCTCTCATTTTGCCTCATTTTGTCCCATATTTGTCTGCCAAGTGCATACTTCTCTCTGTGGGATCACGTTTCAGGTTTGGAGTAATTTCTCTTTCATGTGACATTGCCTAATGCCCTTGAGAAACTGTCTCTTAAAGGGGAGATTCTTCCTACAATATGTGCTCTTCACTGAATTTAAATTCTCAAACTGAAAACTACATTGAATTCTTAGAAGTCTTACATATTAAAGGCTCTTTAGGGATGTGGTTCCTTTCAAATTTCATCAGAAAAAGGTGTTTATTCTTCATAAAAATTCAACATGGTACAAATATAATTTTCTAGCACAGCACCTGGTTACATAGTAGGTTCTTAATAAATATTGATTGAATACAATTAAATAATTAATATTTCACCATCTCTGATTATATAATACTACAAGTCCCAGCAAATATTGAAATTTGAAAGAAAATTAATAGTGAACTATTAAGTTACAATAGCAATACAAGTACTAAATGATTGAATTGGGCATCTAGTCCCCATCTTCCTCTCATTATTTCACTATATATTTAACAGCATCAAAATATAATTTTCTATAAACACTTACATTACAATAATTCTTGCTATAATTACTTTTTTGCCCCTTTTTTCCATTTTCAAATGTGTCACTTGTAATATATATATTTATATATATTAATATATATTTATATTTATATATATATATAATGAAGATTTTTCTACAAAAATTATTAAACAGTTGTGCACTTCTTCCTCCAAAAAATTCACATAAGACACAGAGGCTTACATAAATAAATATAGAAAATATAAAACATTAAAAAAAACCTATTTCATTCATCATTCTCACCCTGAAAGGGAAAAACTGTCTGACTGCTGAGAAAATATTTCACATTCACCTTGAATCTTCACTGTTCAAGCAAGTCACAAGGTATAGATTTCCAGAATAATCAGGGCATAGAATTCTTTATACCATAAATCATAGGATATTCATTTCCAATTATTGTGGTATAAAGAAATCTTCCTTTCTAATCTTTCCCTCCTCTTCTCCTTGAATTTCAACAACTTCAAATTCAAGGGTTCTTGCACCACAGGATAACTGCCAATCCTGGAACAATCTCCTTCTTTGATCTGTGCTCAGAAAAGGAAACAATAAGACAGAAGATAGCAGTCTGGGACTCAAGATAAAGTATAAGATCCAAATAGATAAGGCATAGTTATTCCTATTGTTATGTGTTTGTCCAACAGATCATTGTTGCTATAGGTGGGAGGGGATAAGGAAGTAGGAGACTCTCCTCCCCCCACAAAATTTTTGGAAGCCAAAGGAGAAACAAAAAAGGAGTAAAAACCGACAAAGATCTCACTAATATTTTTAAAAGTATAAAATATCAAATATATTCTATTTGCATAACTCCAGTAAGTAAACATGATGAGTGTTTTTTATTCCCCCAAAAGATAAGCAGTTCAGTGGATGGATCATTTACTCTGGAATTAGGAATATCTAAGCTCATAATATAATCTTAAACACTTACTAGTTGTGTGATCTGAGCAAGTCCCTTAATCCTGTTTGCCTCCATTTCCTCATCTTTAAACTAAGTTGGAGAAGGAAATGGCAAACCATTTCATTGTAGTTATCAAGAAAACACCTAAAAGCGTCCCAAAGAGTTGGACATGATGAAAACTAACTAAACATTTTTATTCTCATTTTATATATGATAAAAATAAAACTAAGGTAAAATACTTATACTTGAGATCACATAACAAATACTTGACAGATATGGGTTTTGAACCCAGGTTTGGACTATACACTGTGTTCATTTCACTATACCATGCCACAATTAATTATAAAGTAATATAAAATAATTGTAATATAGAAAGTAGACTTAACAGGTAGAATAAGTAATGCTCTTGTATGAAGCAGCACATAAACTGAGATATGACTTAAGCTAAGAATTGCACAAGGTGGAAAGGTTTTATTTATAATTACCTATTATAATTTATACAAGATTATAATGAATAATCTTGAGTGATTCTTAATCTTCAGTTTTCTCATCCATAGAATAGGGATAATAATGCTCACATTAGCTGCCTCACAGAGTTGTTATAAAGAAAACCTTCTGCTAACTATAAAATACTCTATAAATAAGTGGATGTCTATGATTTTTAATTTGATAAGGATTTACTAAACTCATATCATGCCCAAAGAACTGTGCTAAATACTGGCAACATGACACAAAGGTCCTGATCTTAATAGTATTAAATGGAAGAACATTGAATTTGCAGGTAGAGGATTTTGGTTGTCTCTTTGCTCTGGTCCAGTGAGACAGTGAACAAGTCGTTTATTTTCTATGTTTTTCATCTTCCTAATCTATTTATTATGATTTTGTGATGTAGGATATAAAAGAAGAAATCATTTTTGTTTCCCTTCCCCATTAGTCCTGCTAAATGGATATTATGAATGATTTAGAAATTTTGCTTCCAAAACTCAAAGAATGATTGACATCAAGTATAGGAGCCTGTTGGAGCAAAAACTCCAGCCTTTATTGATAACATACATTTTCAGACCTACATAGCTATCAGAGGATTAACTAAAAAAAAGAAATTCCCTTGAATGGAAGTTGAAGGGAACTTTTATAGTCAGAAAAGCAAATTGAGTCCATATAAATTAGTCTTGCAAATAGCCTTATCTCAATTTCAGTGTTACCTTAGAACTTTTTTGTTTCTTCTACTATTTGATTGCATGTGAGCCTAGTAGCAAGGACTGGAGTGAAATTTGTTTTTGAAAAAAAGGCAGAAAAGTTTATGAATTCCTACTGTAAATGGGATGGAGCTGAATTGCAAAGTACTGTTATCCATGCCAAAAAGATTAGTTCTTTTTGTTTTGACCTAAGAATCCACTCTCTGAAGTTCTAAGAGCTTTACTCAGTGATGACCATTCAGAATAGTTGCTCAAATAAAGAGTTTTTGAAGTCTTTTGAATGGGAATTAAGGGGAATAGATGGATAAAAAGTTTTGGAGGTTTTTTTTAGTTCTAATATGATTATAAGATTTTATCCCCTTTTAATTTGTATTCATTTATCTACACATAGCTGTTGTTTTGTTTACCCTATTAGACTGTGAAGTCCTTGGGAAAAGATTTTTCCCCCATTATATTTATTCTCAAGACTGAACACACATGGTAGATTATTAATATATATTGTTGAGTTGAATTGAATTGAATTTGTAAAATGTCTTTACATGAGATTATAGGAACCCTTCACGAGACCCTAAATTTGGCAAATTTAAAGAATAATATGTAACTTACATCTTCTCTTAATATAAAAAATTTAGAAGACTCCAGATAATGCAAAAGTTGTTTTGTTTTTTTTTTTTGTTTTTTGTTTTTGTTTTTGTTTTTGTTTTTTTTTGGTTTTTCTTTGATCCCTGACTAGCTTACGTAAGTAGAGAAAGAACTGTTGACCAGGGTACTGACATTGTCCTTAATCCTTAAAGGAAAGGAGAAAATTCAATTCAATTTGATTGTTTGTGGAGAGTTCCTAGAGGGAGGAAATGCCAGTCAGAAATTTATTCAGAGAACTCATCTTAGCGCCAGCTATAATCTCCAAAAAAGTGGTAAACCTAATGATATAAATTTTATCAAGTTTGGAACACCAAGGTTTGCTTTCAGGATATATGTGATCTGGGTGAAAAGTAAAGTTTCTGGAATCTTTTAAGTTCTTTGTTGCACCTCATCATTTTTATGAGAAGAAAAGAAGGGTAAAAAACCCTGAAGAGTAGAGTTTGCTATATGAATTTTTGTACCAGTTATTGGGCAGATGTTTATATAACTTGTCTGCCAAATCAGTAAAGGCTTTCTGTTGCTAGATAGAGAAATAGGAACTCTCAGAGGACTGAAAAGTCAAGATAGTACCACATTTGACTGGAATATGGATTATATCAAATTTATAACTTATGGAAAGTTTTCAGAAAATTGTAATACATGAATAAAATTTTGTTAATTTTTAGCTACTTCTTTAGTTTTTTGTCTTAAATTAAATATGCATACATGAAATACAGCTATTCATGACCAATGAAGTTTTTGATGGCAAGTAAAATCAAAATCAAGGAAACAGCTTAAATAAGAGAAGGAGGGAGGGAGGGAGAGAAAAAGAGAGTGAGAGAGACAGAGAGAGAGAGAGAGAGAGAGAGAGAGAGAGAGAGAGAGAGAGAGAGAGAGAGAGAGAGAGAGAGAGACTAAATTGCCAAACAAGAAGTTAAGGAAAGAGTAGACTTTCTAATTGTTTCTCAATCCTTGAAAAGCTATTAGAAACCTACTTTTAAATCAGCTGTTCACTTTTGAAATTATCTTCAGGGACCAGACAATGTCCTCTCTCTATCTTGGGAGGCCTCTTTAAGGGTTACTGTATTCCTCCCCTTCCCCATGACAGAAAAATTAGTCTTGATCAAAGTCAAGTGTGAAGAATAAATCAACTGGCATAGTCCTAGGCATTGTGTAAAGTGTTGGGAATTAAAAAAAAAAAAAAGACAAAAAAACAAACCTAGTCTCTGTCTTCAAGGAATTTACATTTTAAGGATGAAACAACTGAGTTTATGAACTCATTAATAATTAGTTTAAACATAAAGATAACAATGACCTGATTCTTCTTAACATCAATATGTCAATATATTTCTTAAAAACAGCCTTGTAGCATTCTGATATCTCTATGTTTCTTTCCAAGGGTGATATTCATACTTGCCCATAAGTGAGAATGACTTCAGCATTGTTTGTCCAGCATTTTTTGGGCCTTGCTACAGGGGCAAAAAGCCATGATTCTGACTCAGCCAAAATAATCAGATCTTTACTCTGGCAGCTATAGGGAATTAAATTATGATATACTGTATTCTTGGGAAGTATTCTTAATTCTCATGTTCCCATGTGGAACAAAGAGGAAAAAATGCTTTAAACTATCCCTTTTTTCTAAATCTGAGGATTCCCCCATCCTGGTAATTTGCATATAAGAGCTAGGTTACACAAATCTGAATCAGATGAACTTTATTCCTTTCTCTCTTTTTCTGACTTTTTCTTTAGTAACTGCCATGAGCATAGTGTCATTACTAAAAAGCTTTCTTCCTCTAATTAACTTCTACTTTCTAGAAGGGAATATGAAATATATAAAAATATCATGATGAACTTTGGGGGAGAAAACAATATATGTAGATATTTGTGTACACTATTTGATTTATATAAATGACATTTTGTTTGTAAATATAGAGTCTGAGATTTTATTTCCTGCCAGAAAGTATTTTCTATTAAACATAATGAAATTCCACTTAATGAAAAAAAAATATGTATGCATGTGCACTTGCTCAAAGGTAATAAGATCAACATCAGAAAGTAAATGAACTTGATTTTTTTTGGCAAACAATTAGCTGAGCTGATCTTTGCCTTTACCGAAGATATTGAATGCCTCTGATTGTCAAATGTATTTGGGAGATGCACCGTTCTGGAGATAGAGTTAGGCAAAGCAGTTGTTTTTTTTCCTTAATCTGGTTTTTATTTAGCAATTTTCTTTTTATCAAGGAGAGCTTTAGCACTTATTTTCTTTCTCGATTTAAAAAAAAATGAATGCTTGCTAATGAGGAATTGGCTGGGCAATCCTTTTAGTGTTTTACTGTTGACAGAGAAGCTTTCTGTCACCTGGTGTTTCTGCAACATCAATTCTGTCTCCAGGGATTTCAGCCATCTTCCCACTTTAATAGGTTTGTTTCTATTTTTGTTGGGTTATTTTTTTAAAAGGTATTAAAATCTCCTGCTGTTTATTCCACCATTTGCAGTGGTGCATGTCTTGCAATTGCTCAGGGTCATATATAATCACTATCAGCAGTAAGCAAGGCTTTGCTGGACAGGGAAGCAGGTTCAATTCATTGAAGCATTTTGTTTTCCTTTTGATAGCAGCATGAAAGGAGTTAGAATGTTCTGATCAGAATCCTTAAGCTAGACCCAACAGTTGGAATGTACTATTGTTCTGAAAAAAGTCCATTGGCCTTTTTTCACTGCTTGATCTGCATTAACTTTTAAGTTGTTAATGGTTCCTTTTGTAGTGGCCAAGAGGGGAAGGAATAAGATTTATAACTCATCCACAAGTATTCTATACACTGTGCTAAGTAAGCACTTACACATATCTTATCTCATCCTCAAGATAGCCATTTGAGGTAGAGATTCCTCATTTTATGATAGAGAAAATCGAGGGAAAATCCAAAGTGACTAGTTTCACAAGTAATAAGTCTGAAATTGAAAGCTAGAAAGCTAGATTTTCTGGACAAAATACCATTTGTGCTCCTAGGATTTTATTACTTACCAAAAGAGGATAAATTATATAAATTATTTAAGGTATTCTCATATGAATTGGGATTTTTTTATTTTTCTGTCATGGTTCTAGAGAATTTAGAATTAAGAGCAACAGATCAAAGTCAATTGTGTTCAGTTGTTTTTCAGTCAAATTTGACTGTGGTTCCAGTTGTGTTTTTTGGGCAAAGATAGTGAAGTGGTTTGCTATTTTCTTCACCAGCTCATATTGTAAATGAGGAAACTGAGTCAAACAGGGTGAAGTAATTTGCCCAGCGTTACAGTCTGTAAGTGTCTGAACTTACATTTGAAGTCATGAAGAGGAGTCTTCCTAACTCTGTCCAACATCCTATCCTTATGTCATCTAAATGAAGAACTCCTACATGGCAAGCATTCACAAGGTAGTGAGAAAAGGCAATATAGGGACACTCAAGGTCTCTGCTGAGAACTTTAGAAATGATTATATGACATGGGAAACACTAGAACAGGATTGTCAGCATGGTGTACCCTCATCAGGAGATGAGCAAAGCAAAATTGAATTAGCTCAGGAGAAAAAATGAGATGCACAAAATAAGAGAATCCACCCCAAATATTCATAGGGATTATTTGTTCCTGACCTATAGTAAGGCATTCTGAACTCATACTGGTCTGATCAGCCCCAGTCAGATACAATAGAATTCGACTCTAACTTAGTCACGTCCTTCTGGTCCTCTTCAAAACTAAAGGACAATAACCAAACAAACAAATGCCTGATGGGTGAAAACTAAAGGCAGGCAGATTTTAGGAAGGCTCAGGGCAGGAAAGAATTGCCTAGCTATTAAGATGCATTAAAGTACAACTGAAATCCATTTAGATTCGATCCTAAAGGGGAATAAGCTACCTCGCTAATGGCAATGCTTCCCATCTTTAGAGATCTATAAGTGCATGTTGGATGACTATTTGTTCAAAATGTTGTACAGTTGATTAATGTTTCTAATAGAAGTTAGCTTAGAGGATTTCTGAGGTTCCTTTCAACTCTTTAAATCTACTTTAATTCCTATATTAGAGGTTCCCCAATGTATAAAGAGCCTAAGTTCAATTTGAGAGATTTTTCTTGCTTTCTTGGCTCAATCTCCCGTTTTAGAAACCTAAGGAAAGAAATACTTACAATTCAATTTATTGCATACTTGCAAACAGTCATAACATTAAGGAGAAAGGATTCATTAAAATGCTAAGTTCTTTCTTAGAGGAAACCCTCTCTCTCTCTCTGGTCTTTCCTTTTCTTGTGGGGTCATAAGTGTTATGATAATATAATATAATATAAGACTTTGAGTGGATTTGTCCATCCTCTTTACAGTTCAGGCCCATCCTACATTAACTTTCCCTCTTGTCCAAACTCTACAGAATTCCAAAGGAGATCAATAAAAGGCATAATTACATACATCTCCTAAGCCATGTTAGTCTTTTTTTTTTTAAGATATATCACTGTACTCAGTATTCTAAACCCATAAACTGTCTTCCAAGCAACCCCTCCCACTTGTGGCAAACAATTTCCAAACTCAAAGCTCAATCCATCCTCCTAGAAACTCCCATTTGGAACTAGTAAGGGAATTCACCATGGGATTTTTCCCTCTCACAGGAAAACCTTTCAAACTGTCAGCATCCAATTAGTGGAAAGGAACTCACAGCTAATCTTTTGGTTTCTTTCTTTTGAGAAGGTGCTTCAAGAGTGGACTGAATGCTGATTGTCTCCTCTTGACACAAGCTGTTCTCTTCTGCCCACATATGGTTATACCTCTGTCTGCTTTCACAAATCTTAAGGGGAAAATATTTCTTTCTACAGAGAATAAATGCCTTAACTCTGTCAATCACAGAATCATCAGTTTTCAGAATTACCAAAGCATTCAGACATCACTTAGTACAAAATATACTGGAAAAGAATACCCAGAAGGAATCACTAGCTGAGGAGATGGAGAATTCTGCACATCTCCTATTAACTAAGTATCATTTTCCCAAGTCCTCTGTTTTATGTCTGGGAATCTTTTAAAAATCAACCTCCTCTGAAGCTTTGAGAGTGAAGCTCAGGGACTCATTCTCTGTGCATCATATGAGTATTTTTTATTAAGGCTTTTTATTTTCAAAATATATGCATGGATAATTTGCAGCATTCACTCTTGCATAATATTGTGTTCCAAAATTTTCCCTCCCTTTTATTTAGTATATGTTAAACGTGTACAACTCTTCTATGTATTTCCACAATTATCGTGCTGCACAAGAATTATCAGATAAAAAGGGAAAAAAATGAGAAAAAACAAAATGTAAGCAAATAACAATGAAAAAGTGAAAATAATATGTTGTCTTCCACACTCAGTTCCCACAATCCTCTCTGTGGCTGTAAATGGCTCTCTTCATCATAAGATCATTGGAAATGGACTGAATTATCTCATTGTTGAGAAGAGCCACATCCATCAGAATTGATCATTGTATAATCTTATTGTTGCTGTGTACAATGATTTCCTGGTCCTCCTCACTTCACTTAGCATCAGTTTATATAATTCTTTCTAAGTTTCCATGAAATTCTCCTGCTGAGAGTTTCTTACAGAACAATAATATTTCATTACATTCCATATGACTGCTCTTTAATGAAGAATTACAAATTCTATGGAAGAATATAAATCTTTAGAATTGCTTACATTGTTCATTATGAGCAATGGCTTCCTCATGAAAGCTCTTCCCCACTAGTCCTGTCCCATACTCATTCATTAATCAACATTAATCAACAAGCATCTATTAAGCACTGAATATATTCCAGGAATTATACCTGTACTCAGGAGAACTACCACCTCCAGTTCAAGGACGTGCCAATTCTTTAACAAGGATGGTTAGCCTCCTACTCTCACCCTGACATTCTATAAACTATCTTGTCAAACAAAAAAAAGTCATAATCTGTTTAATAGAAGATATGGGGAAAACAGCATGTGCATATCCAAGTAAAAAAAATGAAAGATTGTATTTTTAGAGAGGGGAATTGAACTGTAATTTGTTTAATTAGGAAAGATTTCAAGCAGAATTTTAAAAAGAGGAGTTTCTAAAGGCAGAAGAAAGGTGGTCATATATTCCAAGGATTGGGGATAATAAGTGCAAAGGCAAAGATGCAGGAGATGAAGGGTTATAGGGGAGGGAGGCCAATTGGGAGCCATTGTATTATGATATGCAAGTATCCAGGGTGCTTTTCTTTGCTAACTCTATGTGCATTGTTTTTGAACTAGAGAAGTATATAGATAGCATGATTATACCTCTCTCCCACCTATCTTCTTATCCTTCTATTTCTCCAAATTCCATAGCTCAACTCTTGTGATCCCTAATTTTGCAAAATATGGGTTATTCTGTGTATATTCTATATTCTTTCCATAACAAATACCAGAGACAAGATTCTAGCAAAATATCTCCAAGATGGCTTTCTTTCTACCTGCTGCATCTTTAATCATATATGGCCCCCCAAAAAAACACACTTTCCTCTAGTCAGTCAGCTGGGACAGGGATAAGGAAAATTTAAAATAGTTCAATCATGGCTCAAATTTTTTTCACAAATATTTGGAGTTCCTGAAAAATTTGAAAAGATATTCTACATGAAATTTAGATAGTATCTATATACACTATATGATATGAAGCTCAAAATGTTAATATATGGACAGTACAACATAATGGATAAAGGAATGTTTTCATTTTTAGGAGAACCTAGTTTATGCATTTTTATTTTATTTTTAATTTATGAAATAAAACAACAACTACGAGGATGTTTTTGAGAATGTGCAACTGACACTGGCTGGATGAACCTCAGAAAGTCTCTCTCAGTCCTCCCAGGAAATGCTTTATGCAAAGTGGCAAAGAACCAGAAACTGATTTTTTCATTGTACCAGGGACATAATTGACAAATTGATATTCTGAAGAAATACATTTGAGATTATTAGAAATATCTCAAAAAAATTTACTATTTCCTCAGAGTCTTTAGGATAAAGTAGTGACTTTTCTTTCTGCCATCATGATCCAGATAAATAGGCCTAAAACAAACAAAAAACACCCATTCTTTAAATTATACATTGCATCCTTCACCTGTATACTTTTGTACAACTAGTCTCGCATAATTGTAATGCATTTTCTCTTAATTTCACATTCACATTTTAGCTCAAGGCTCAGCTAGGATGTCACATCCTATTGGAGGACTTCACTGAATTTCCCAGTTATTAATACCTCACCTTCCAAAAATATCATTAATTTATATCTCTTGGTATGCTTAGAATTATCTCAGTTGAATTTAAACTCCTTGAGAGCAAGGACGGTTGTTGTTTGTACAATTCTTGAGTAGGACCAAGATGGCAGAGTAAAATCAGGAAGCTCCTTTAACTCTCCCATTTTCCTTGAAAACAATCTCTGAACAGAGGCTAGAATGACAGAGGCTACAAAGAGCTGGAATGAAACAACTTTCCAGCTCAAGATTAAGGTGGAAGGACTTCAAGAAGGACTTAACTAAGGATAAAGGGATGCACAGCACAGTTCAGATGGTGTTGAGGAAAGCAAGTAGGAGGGCCATAATCACCAACGGTATATCAGAAACCAGACTTTCTGTACTGGCTCAGTAAAACAGGAGCAGAGCAGAGAAGTGGGATAACCCACAGTTCCAGTACAGAAGACAAATTACCAGCCCAGGAAACAGTTAATAAGAGGTAGGACACAAGGGCCCCCTGCATTTAAAACCAAGGTTGAAAGTTGCACAAGAAGCTTGGGGCAGCATTTGTTGTACTCCAGGAGTTTAACTTTAAAAGTCACAAAAGAGGAAAAAAAAAGAAAGAAAATGAACAAGAAAAAGAAAAGAACCATAATCACAGAAAGTTTCTATAGTAACAGGGAAGACTAAAAACACCATCTCAGAAGAGGACAAAACACTCACATGTGAAACCTCAAAAAGGGATATGAATTGGTTTTAATTCCAAAGAGTCTTCTTAGAAGCAAATAAGAGAGAAGGTTGTAGAAAATTTGGGGAAAGGAACAAGGAGTATGCAAGAGAGAGCTTGACAAAGGAAAGCAATTCCTTAAAAAAATACAACTGATCAAATAAAAAAAAAATCCACTAAAGAAATCAATTACTTAAAAAATAAAATTGGTAAAATCCAAAACAAAAATCCACTGGAAAAAAAAAACATCTTTAAAAGTAAATAATTAAGCAAAAGGAAAAGGTGATAAAAAATCTAACTGAAGAACATCATACATTAAAAACTAGAACCAGGCAAAGAGAAGCTAACAAATCTATGAGATATCAACAATCAATCAGTCAAGCAGACTAAAAATAAAGAAAACATGGAAGAAAATATTAAATACGCCATTAGAAAAACAACCAACTTGGAAAACAGATACAAAGATACAAGACAGATATTTTGAAAAATTATTGGACTATCAGAAGGCCATAACCAAAAAATAAGAGCTTGGATAGCATTCTTCAAAAGATTTTAAAGAAAACTGTGCTGATATACTAGAAATAGAGGGCAACATAGTCTTTGAAAGAATCTATACATCACCTCTGGAAACAGATCCCATAAGGTTGTTGTCAGAACATCCTCAGAATTGTGCTCAGGACTATTCTAAAATCAATAAGAGTCTGAGTTTTTGTAAGCATGTTCAGAATGGGAATTCCTTCCATCCTTCTAATACCAGTTCTAGGAAAATGAGTAAGAAACACAAAAATTAAGTAACTTGTCTATTGTCAGATAGATACTGTCAAAGGCAGAATTTTAAAGCACATCTTCCTAACTCTAATCCCCACATCCTATCTATTATATATATGGTAGGTCCTGAATAAATGTTTGTTAGTTTGAATTTCTACCCAGTCTACTACTATTCAACATAGCACTCTATTAAATTAATAAATTCCAACTTCTTATCATAGTTGTTTAATTTTGGGTGAGCGGAGGTTCTTTCTTGATTATTTTCTTTTGGCTAATAATAATACTCACCAGCATCACACAACTGAGTCCATTGATAGCAATTAATGATTAATATGCATGTGCTATTTGACTTCCTTTAATATTATGTTTTCTTGAGGAAGCCCAGATTGCATCTGCCCCAATTTCCTAAGTCAGAAACCTCATTATCTCTAAATTGGTGTTTTCTTTTGTTATTTTTGTAGGAACTAACATTGTTCTTCCTAGTATTCTATACATAATGTCACTAATTAGCCAGAATGGCTAACTCATCTATTAATAACACAAAATTTGGCATTGAATGGGGTTTATATCAATGTTGTTATCAATACATATATGGAACTAAGATCCATATATTTACTCTCAAAATTTTTCATTGACAATTAACTTTTAAGCTCTCAAGATACAACTTATAAATAAGCTAACAGACAATACTTCCACTAATTCGCTATCAAGTGAATCCATAGGCATCAGTAACTGTCATTTTCCTAGTATATACAAATTTGTTTGTAGGTCATCCAGGTTAACATCTCTTTTTAAGATTAAAGACTTTTTTTGGATAATCAAAAAGCAATAGTGATCCTAATGAATGCCATTTAACTGGTAGTTTGAAGGTTGTATTATGTTCCTTTTTCTAGGGATTAAATATACAGATGATCAATTTATGTTGGGACCTTATTCAGAGGACCCAAACCCTGCTTTGGAATCTCTGGACAGGTATAAAATACTGGCTACAATCAATGGGAAGGGCAATAAATTTTTTCCCATGTGAGTTTTTTGAGACATTAGAATATTCAAGGTTTAATGATATTCCCCAAATAGTGCTGAGTATTTTGCATATGTCTAAATTTATTTCAATGAACTGCTCTCATAATGACAGAGAAACTAGATCCTTAATTCACCCCCACACTTATCTTGTTCTAGAGTAATATGACTTACCATTTGCTTTAGTATTTGCAAGGGAATATTAACTTAACAATGTAATTTCGCCTATTAAAGATAAATGCTCAAATGAGCAATTTCAGATAAGCCCCCCATGTAACAATATTTTGGTCAGAGATGTTCACATTATATAAATTGATTACATACATTTAACAGGAATTCTCTCTCTCTCTCTCTCTCTCTCTCTCTCTCTCTCTCTCTCTCTCTCTCCCTTTCCCTCTCTTTCTCTCCCCTCTCCCTTGAAATATCATAACAAAATTACTCTCAATGCAAAAACACTGCCTGATTTTATTCTGGCACAGAAAATAGATGTTTTGATAAGCTATTCTAAGCTGAGACCATTCCCCACCTCCTATATGGCTGAGTGCACACACGCACATACACACATATAAATATAATTAGGATCAGAGAATGTGCACACATTCCCCTGTGGAACATAGTAAATGCATTCATTTTTTTAAAGAAAACAATTTAGCAAACACTCCAAAGGAAATGGTAGCAGAATACACTAAACAATCGTAGAAATAATGACAATGACAAGTTCCAGCCTCTCTATAAAGCATCCCTGGGGCTAAGGGTTATTTGGCTCCAATTCCATCTAAATCCATGGTTATTTATTAAATGTACATTATGTTCAAGGCAGCATTGTACACTAAATAGAGCTGACCTTGAAGCCAGAAAATCCTGGGTTCAAATCTCACCTCGGACACATACTGATCTGTATGACAAGTCATTAGTTTCTCAGTTCATAGGCAGCTGCCTGAGAATAACTTACTGATAATGTGCATCAGTGGGGAGTTTGCTCAGCAGGGAAATCTCAGGACCAATCTCCATCTAATTCTATGGTCAAAGCACAATGTCATGTTGCTCTTAGAACACAAGGAAAATCATGGGATATTTTGTGTACTCCAGGAGCTCACAAACTAATGGCAAGATGTAACATGAACATAAGTAATGAATAATGCTTGGCCACCTGTAATGAGAACTGAGAGATTAAAACCAAAAGAGAGTATATTATGGAGAAGGAAAGATCAGGTTCGTCTTGCATGAAAGAATGGTGGTAGGAGATCAGAAAAGGCATCCTGGGTGGAAGGGCCACCTGAATTTCATTTCAGGAGAAAAGAAAGATTTTAACCTGTTACTTGTGAAGACAGTGCATGTTTTATCTGTGCACATTCAAGAAGAAACAAAGCATAGGCTGAAATCAGGGCATAGTATGTAGTCCATTTTGATTTTAATACTAGTTGCAGAAAGGAAGTTATGTTAAATAAAATTGGAAAGGTAGATAGGAACCAAACTGTGGGTAACTTTAAATACCAGACTAAAGACTAAGTAAAATTCCATGGAAAAAATGTACCTGTTACACTTTATCAAGAGCAAATTTAGCAAATTATCTATCTTAGAAATGAGGCCTTTATCAAAACCTTTGAATATAAAAATGTTTCCCAGTTTATCTTGTCTACATTAATTTTGTTTGCACAAATTTTTTTTAACTTACTATAATCAAAATCATCTATTTTGTGATCAATAATGAACTCCAATTCTTCTTGGGCCACAAATCCCTTCCTTCTCCACAGATCTAAGAGATAAATTATCATTTGTTCTTTTAATTTGCTTATAATATCCTTCTTTATGTCTAAATCATTAACACATTTTGATCTTATGGTGATATACACTGTTAAGTGAGGGTCAATGAGAATCCTGATTTCTCAAAATATCTCCAAAATAAATCTTGCCCAGCACAGTCCTTTGCAATGGAGTCATCCATCTCTACTATATAGTACCAGAGGTTAGTTGTTATTGCTGTTTTCCATTCTTTAAGAGAAATACGGGGAATTATAACACTTGATAATCCATCTACTCTCCATCTGATTGGTTAAAATAATCACAGACGCAGAAGGTAGGTTAGTGCTCCCTCTTTTCTCATAAACAGTCCTCAGTAAAAGCTTTCAGGTTGATGACTTTTCACAGACTCACAAAAAAGGACATTTGGGAAGACAGCATTAAAAGTTCCAACATCTTCTGTTCTTGAACATATATATCTCTGAAGTCATCTGGTAAAGGACTAAGAAGAAACATGTCAGAGTGTAAAGAGTTCTGAGATGGGAGTACTATATATGCCACTTAATTCCCTTGTAATTTTTAATTCATGAAATAAAACAAGCATTTCTATAACATTTCTATATATAGAATAAAATGATGACTGCCCATGAAACTACAGATTGATTGTTCAGAGTTTGCAATTATTCCTCTCAAATATATAATGTTATCTTGTAATGTTTTCTTTACCCTCCTGCTGCTCTAGAGATGGCTATTAGGCACTATATATATATATATATATATATATATATATATATATATATATATATATATATATATATATATATATATATGTGTGTGTGTGTGTGTGTGTGTGTGTGATATGTGTGTATACACATATAAACACACATGTGTACATGTATATTAATATGTTGTATATGTGTGTACATTTGTATACATGCACATATTTTAAATTATTCTATACAAACTTCTATTTATTAGTGGGGGTTTTTCCTGTGGATATAGAGATCACCTTCCTTCCTTGTAGTTAATTTATAGTATGTACTTTGTAGTTTAATATTTATAATAGTCAAAATAACTTATTTGCTCAAAGTTCTTAAAACAGTATTGTTTTAATGTATGCAAGTGTCTCTTCAATCTGCTCATTCTGCTCCTATTTCATTTTTAAAGATAATAAACCTCATCATTTATTATAGTACACTAGTATTCCATCATAATCACAAACTACAATTTGTTCAGCAATTCCCTAATTGATGGGCATCTCCACAATTTTCAGTTCTTTGCCACTACAACAGGAGCTGCTATAAATATTTTAGAAGAGGTAAATTATTTTCCTTTTCCCCTAACAATCTTTTGATTAATAGCATTGCTGGGTCTAAGGGCATAAACTATTTAGGAATTCTTTGAGCATAATTCCAGATTGTTCTTCAAAATGGTTGGATCAATTCACAGTTCCACAAACAATGAATTAGTATTGCAATTTTTCCACACCCTTCCAATATTTGTTGTTTTTTTTTCCTTCAATAATTTCAGTCAATATAATAGGCATAAAATGATATTTTAATTTGAGTTTCTCTAATGCACACATCAATGTCTCAGTTTCCTCATCTGTAAAATGAGGGAATTGGACTATAATTTCCAATTGTATTTCTTGATCCTATAATATATACTAAGATAATGAAAACATCTATATATTTAATTATTGGCATCGCATCTAAAATTGTAAGTTGTGTTTTGAAAGAATGAAAAAATTTAGGCAAAAAATATAGACAATAAATGTATTTTCCTTGAAAATGAAATTGATTTTCACTACTTGCTTGTAAGAAACCTTGAACTACTCTCAGACAGAAAAGAACGTGTTTCAGCTTGTACTTCTAAGCCTTTCGGTGTAAAATCATATGAAATGTTGAAATAAAATGCACAATATAAATCTAAATTCTGTAGTCTCTCTTGGCTCCTTCATGATGCCTCTTTTTCATAATTAGAAGCTGAAAGGTAGGTGATCAACTTTAAAACTACCTATGTGAATTCATCCATGGCACATTTTAACAGGAAGGTTGGCTGGGTTTGTATAATTCTAAATCTCTGTGTGAATTTTTTTGCTTAGGAATAATGGACTTGTTTACCTCCACCATTTTTTTTTTTTTGGAAACTGAACTCATTCCACACTGAGAAGGTAACACTGTGTTGATCTGGATATATAATATAAAAAGGTGTGTGTGTGTGTATGTGTGTGTGTGTGTGTGTGTGTGTGTGTGTGTGTGTATGAGAGTTTATGTTTGTGTATGCATTATTGTGATATATACTTAGAAGTGCATCTCAAAGGAAATTGTGACTGTAGAAATAGAATTCAACTTGTTTTCTCTCACCATAATATGGATCTCCTTACAAAATTTCTCCCTGTAGGACACTGCTTCTTTTTATATCTGTAAGTCTGAAAAATTTTAAGGAGCTTTCTCTGAAAAAAGTTAATGTGATGGGGATAATAATACCTGTCTTGTCTGACTCATTTAAGTGTTACTAGAAAATCACTTTGCAAACTCTAAAGTAATCTAGTAGAAAAAATGAGTTATTACTCATGATTTTATTGATGTTGTGAAGTGAGGAACAAAATTCCTTCAGCTAATGCAGGTCAACATCAGTTCAGAGTTAGAGAACTGTATTCAAATCCTGACTCTTTCACTTAATTAGCTGACCTGTGCAAATAATTTAATCTTTCTAAGGTCATATTTGGACAAAGAGACTTTTTCTCTTTCTCTAACTCTGACTCTCTCTGTCTCTGTCTCTTTCCATCTCTCTATCTCTACACACACACACACACACACACACACACACACACACACACACACAGGGCTTTCTGCACTGGCAGATTATTTTGGAAGCTGCTACCCTCCCACTGTGCCATTTACTGCCTTTCACTCCAGCTGTACCCCACACCATCTGCTTGGTTCAATGGCCAACATCTAAAATAGAGATGCTAGCATGGCTTATGTGCACATTAACCAATATGATTGAGTCGATATTTACGTGACCAGAAAACCTGGCAGATGGCTTGAAATTTGCAAAGAGGCAAGCTGGGAGCAAGCTGGTAAGGGACCGAGGTGACCTGTTTTTCCTGCCTCCTTGGTATTACAGCAATAGAGTCCAGGAAGGCATATGCTTTGATACTTCCATAGCATCTCATGGACCTCAGTGAGGGAAGCAACAGAACCAGCTATTTGTTGAGTTAATTGTATAGTGCTGGTAAGCAATGTTTGGCCACATTTTACAAAAAGGAAAGGTGTGAAAGCAATATTGGGAACTCGGTGGTTTTTTGTGTAAAACCATTAACATTCTGGATGGTAGCAATTTAATTACAGTTGTGAAAGGTCATAGAGGGAGGAAAGAAGCAGAGAAGGAGATATGGGTTAGAAGAAAGATCTCTTTATTGATTTCAGAACTGACTAAATGACTGGTCTCAAAGAATCCTATTTAATGGGTCAATGTCAATCTGGTGAGTGGATGGCTGTCAGATTTTGCTTGTGCTCATTCCATGATATTGCACATTTTTATTAATAATGTAAATAAATGCATAGATAACGGATACCAAAATTTTCGTTAACCTAAGGCTTAAAAGGGATGGAAGGAGAGCCCATCAACTTTGTTCCTTGCATCTGTTTCCATTTTTAAGCAGCTCTAGTTATTTAGTTATTAGCAAGATATCTTATTTTTACTGTTATCTTGTTTGATTTTTTTTTTTGATATGACTAAATTGTCTTTGGAATTTATGTTCAGTGCTCCTGGTGCTTTTCTTTGGGGACAAACAAAATAACCATTCAAAATAAACTGAAGAAATCACAAGACTCTTCCTTGACAACTTTTAAAAGTACTTAAATTAAAATTAAATTAAAATTAAAATTAAAATCAAATATTTCTGAGATGGAAGAGGTAAGAAAAAATGACAATAAGCATTTGCATAGTGTCTAGAATGTTCCTGACACTATGTTACGTGACTTACAAATACTATCTCATTTTGATGAAGATGTTTTCAGAAAAACTAGAAAAAACTTATATGAGCTTAACAAAGTAAAGTGAGCAAAACCACAAAAGCAGTGATATTCAATTGTGAATGATTTCATGATTCTCAGAAATACAATATTCCAATACAATTTAACAAGACTTGTGAGGAAAATGCTACTACCTTCAGAGAAAAAAAAACTGACAAAGTCTGGATGTTAATCAAAGCATACTTTTTAAAACTTGATTTTTTTCCCCTGAGACTGGGGTTAAGTGACGTGCCCAGGGTCACATAGCTAGGAAGTGTTAAGTGTCTGAGACCAGATTTGAACTCGGGTCCTCCTGAATTCAGGGCTGCTGCTCTATCCACTGCACCACCTAGCTGCTCCAACTTTATTTTTCTTGATTCATTTTGTTTTGGTTTATGTTTTCTTTTGCAGTATGGCTAATGTGAAAATAAGTTTTGCATGATTACATAGTTATTACATATATGTGTGTGTTAATGCATGTTATAATAGTCTGATTTCTCTGGTAGAGTAAAGAAGATAGATGGCATTTGAAATTTAATTTTAAAAATGTTAAAATTTCCTTTTAATGTAATTTGAAAAAATAAAATATTTTAAAAACTGCCTCATTTGAATCTCAAAATAATCCTGCAAAGTAGATTCTTTTATGTCTATTTTACAGTTGAGGAAACTGAGACAGTACTTGTGACTTGCCCTGGGTCACAAATTTAGGAAGTATCTAAGGCCAGGTTTGAACTAGGCCTTCCTAGTTCCAGGCTCAGAGCTCCATTGCAGTATGTAAAAGCTGAAAAGGATAGAAACAGGGAAATATATAGCATTTTTGATGTAAAAAATCCTTCATACCTTGTAGGGGGAAAATAAAGATCCATCATTTAGGAATGTTGGGCAGAATGTGAATATTCAAAGTATAGGCTCAATTCTGGTTATCCAGTAAGCAACAACTTTACATCCTTTATAGCTACTGGTGTACAAATGCACATTTGTAGATTCCTTAGTAATAATAAATGGGATTATGAGAAGAACATGGAGAGGGGTGGAACCAAAATGGCAGAGAGCAGCAACTCTTTGAGATTTTTTTGGCTTCTCTCAGAGCAATACCAGATTGAGTCTCTGAATGGGTTTTAGAATGACAGAACCCACAAATATTTGGAGTGTAATATTTTCCAGCGGAAGATATTTTGGAAGAACTTCAGGAAAGGTCTGTCTCAATCAGGTGGGGGATGAGAAGGAAGGGATTTGTATTCCAGCACAGATAGAGAACAGGGACCCAGGCAGAGAAGTCTCTGTACACTGGGGAAAATCTCCTGGGAGGCTCTTAGCCAAAATACAACAATGTTGGCTACTTTGTCCTGATGCAGAAGCCAGGGAATCAGAGGCTAGCTATGAGACCTCCCACAGAACCACAGGAGGCTAATTGCAAGCCCCTGAACTCCAGAATAACTCCGGACATGGCACATCCACCCAACCAAGGAAGGAAGTTAAAGCACAAGCCCCAGGGCAGCTTTATCACCTGTAGAGGAAGCTTGCACCAATCTACCATTTGCTTTAAGAGCAGGACTCAACCTTTAAAAGTGAGCAAAAAAGCAAAACCATTGTTAGCAATTATGGAGACAGAGAAGAACACACCTGAGGATATGAAAGGGAACTCAGAAGGTTTTTTGGGAAGAATTCAAAGAAAAAATATCTTAAAAGACAGAAGTAAAATGGGGAAAAGAAATGAAAACTTTGCAGAACACTTTGGAAAAGTAACCACATCAATTATCTGAAGAAAATTCCTTTAAAAATAGATTTGGCAAAATGGGAAAAAAAGAAAACAGGTTGCTTAAAATGGAATTGGTTAAATAGAAAAAGAAAACAACTACCCAAAGATAGAATTGATGATATAAAAAAAAAAATCCAACGAACAAAACAACTCATTTAAAATTCAACTGGCCAAATGCAAAAGGAGGTTAAAAAAAGCTCAAAGTGATTTACTAAAAAAGTGAATTGAACAAATGGAAATGAATGACTCAATGAGATATCAAGAATCAGTCAAACAAAACAAAAAATGAAGGAAAAAAAAGAGAATGTAAAACACGTCAACGGAAAAATAAGTGACCTGTAAAATAGATCCAGGAAAGACAATTTAAAAATTATTGGACTACCTCAGAACTACAATTAAAAAAAAAAAAGAACCTAGATAATATCTTTCAAGAAATCAGCAAGGCAAACTTCCTTGATGTTATAGAAATGGAGGATAAAATAGCCATTGGAAAAAAAAAAAAATCTACCAATCATCTCCTGAAAGGAGTGTGTGTGTGTGTGTGTATGTGTGTGTGTGTGTTTGTGTGTGTGAGAGATTGTGTATGAAAGAGGATATAAATAATTCCAAAGGAGTATCATACCTAAATTTCAACGGATCAACAAAAATAAAATACTATAAGTGGCAACAAAGAAACAATTCAAATATTGAGGAATCACAATCAGAATTACCCAGGATGTAGCAGATTTCACTTTAAAGAGTCAAAGGGCTTGGAACATGATATTATGGAGGGACAAAGGGCCTTGCACTACAGCCAAGAATCAACTATGCAGAAAAATGAAGCATTATATTTCAGGGGAAAAGCTGTATGTTCAATGAAGTAAGGGAATATCATTTATTTTTTGGTGAAAAGAGCAGAGGTGAACAAACAATTTGATCTTCAAATACAGAACTTAAGAAAAGCACAAAAGGGGAAAAGATAAGGAAAATTATTTCCAAAGGTCAAAAAGTTTATATCCATAAATGGAAAGATGATATGTTTAACTTTTGAGAATTGTATCTTTATTAGGTGTATACTTAGAGGGTGTAGCTATAATTTGGCTTTATTGTAATGACATAAAAAAGAAACAAGAGGTGGGAAAGGTATAGTACTGGAGGAAAAGGAAAGGAGATGTAAACATGAGGTAAATTACATCACATGAGGAGGCTAAAAAAGACCTATTTAAGTTGAAGGAAAGAAGGGAAGGAGATGTGCATTGTCTTATTAGATTTAGAACAAAAAAAAAAAATCAGACATATTACTTTGATAGAGAAATTTGTGTCACCCCTCTAGGGAAGTAGGAAGGGAAATAGATAAGGAAAGGGGAAAGCCAATAGAAGAGAGAATAGAAGTAGAAAGGGAAATGGATAAGAATAGGAGAAGGGGCTATAAAAGGCCAGGGCTGATTGAGAGAGGTCGTGATCAGTAGGAAAAAAAAATGGGCAGGAGACAAAGGAGGAAAGAGAAAAGAAAAATTTGGGTAAAATAAGATGGTGGGAAATACAGTTAGTCATTTTAACTGTGAATGAGAATGGGATGAATTGTCTCTAAAATGGAAGCAGACATCATTCTGGATTAAAACCCAAATTCTACAATATGTTGTTTACAAGAATCACATTTAAAGCAGAGGGGATAGAGGTAAAAGGCTGGAACAGAATCTATTGTTTCAGCTGAAGTTAAAAAAAAAAAAATAGGGGTAGAGATCCTGATCTCAGATCAAGCAAAATCAAAAATGATGTAATTAAAAGAGATAAGGATGGAAACTACCTTTTGTTAAAGAATAACATAGATAATGAATTTCTTTCAATACTAAACATGTATGCACCAAGTAGTATAGCATCCAGATTCCTAGAGGAGAAATTAAGAAAGCTATAAGAAGAAAGAGAAAGGAAAACAATACTAGTGGAGAATCTCAAGCTTTCTCTATCAAAATTAGAAATATCAAATCACAAAATAAATAAGAAAGCCATTAAGGAGGCAAATAGAGGTTGTTTTTTTTTTTTTTGTTTGTTGGTTTGTTTTTAAGTTAGATATGATAGACCTTTGTGGAAAATTGAATAGAGACAGAAAGCAATGATTTTTTTTTCTCATTGGTACATGGAATCTATACAAAAATTGAGCATGTATTAGGACATAAAACCCTCAAAATCAAATAAAAAAAGGCAGAAGTAATAAATGCATCTTTTTGAGATCATGAAGCAATAAAATTACATATAATAAAGGACAGGGAAAAATAGACCAAAATTAATTGGAAACTAAAAATTTATTCAAAAAGATCATTCAACAAATCAGAGACACAACTGATATTTTTTCCCAAGAGAATGATGATAATAAAACAACATACCAAAATTTACGTGATGAAGCCAAAACAGTTTTTAGGGGAAATTTTATATCGCTACATGTTTACTTGCATAAAATAGAAAAAGGGAAGGTCAATGAATTAGACATGCCAATGAGAAAGTTAAAAAAAGAAAAAGTTGGATGTCCATCAATTGGGGAATGGTTGGGTAAATTATGGTATATGAAGGTTATGGAATATTATTGCTCTGTAAGAAATGACCAGCAGGACAAATACAGAGAGGGTTGGAGAAACTTACATCAACTGATGCTGAGTGAAATGAGCAGAACCAGAAGATCTCTGTACACTTCAACAACAATATTGTATGCGGATGCATTCTGATGGAAGTGGATATCTTCAACATAAAGAAGATCCAACTCACTTCCAGTTGATCAATGATGAACAGAAACAACTACACCAGAGAAGGAACACTGGGAAGTGAATGTAAATTGTTAGCACTACGGTCTATCTACCCAGGTTACTTATACCTTCAGAATCCAATACTTAACATGCAACAAGAAAATTGGATTTACACACATATATTGTATCTAGGTTATACTGTAACATATGTAAAATGAATGGGATTGCCTGTCATCAAGGGGAGGGAGTAGAGAGAGGGAAGGGATAATTTGGAAAAATGAATACAAGGAATAATATTATAAAAAAATTACTCATGCATATATACTGTGGAAAAATTTATAATTATAAAATTAATTTTAATATATATATATATATATATATAAAATAAAAATAAAGAAAGAAAGAAAAAATTTAAAACCCCCAATTAAATACCCAATTTTGAAATCTTGAAAATAAAAGGGGATATTAATAAAATTGAAAGCAATAAAATAGTAAACTAATAAACAAAACTAAGAGTTGATTTTATGAAAAAACAAGAAAATAAATAAAATAAAATTTAGCTAATTTGATTAGAAAAAGGACAGAAAAAAACCAGATTGCAAATGAAAAAGGAAAAGGGTGAACTTTCCACCAATGAATAGGAGAAGCAATAATTAGGAGATATTTTGCCTAAATGTATGTCAATAAATTTGATAATCTAAGTGAAAATATTTAATGCCCAGATTAACAGAAAAGCAAATAAATTGTTTAATAATCCCATTTTAGAAAAAAAAATGAAAAAGCTATTAATCAGCTACCTAAGAAAAAAATCTTCAGAGTCAATGGATTTACACGTGAATGCTACCAAGCATCTAAAGAACAATCACTTCCAATACTATGCAAACTATTTGGAAAAGTAGGAAAAGAAAGAATCCAACTAAATTCCTCTCATGATATAGATATGGTGCTGATAGCTAAACCAGATACAGTGAAAACAGAGAAAGAAAATAATAGACCAATTTCCCTCAAGAATATTGTTGTAAAAATCTTAAATAAAATATTGACCAAGAGATTACAGCATCAGGATAACACACCATGACCATGTAGGATTTATTCTAGAAAAGCAGAATTGATTCAGTAATAGCAAAACTATTAGGATAATTGATTATATCAAGAAAAAACTATCCAAAACATATAATTATCTCAATAGATATATTAAAATGATTTGGTTAATACTCCATTTTCTTTCTCTTTTGTTTATGACTAGTTTACTTTCTTTCATTTGCATGCTAAACTTCTCATACTTGAGGGCAAATATATATTATTTTTCTTTAATTAAGCTTAGAAAACTAGCAAATGCATACACTTGAGATTCTTCTTTTGGTCTCTTTTGTACTTTCTTTGCTACTATTAATATTTGTTGAAGTAGGCATGGCGTTTCA
The DNA here is from genome assembly GCF_048593235.1 of Sminthopsis crassicaudata. NCBI lineage: Eukaryota > Metazoa > Chordata > Mammalia > Dasyuromorphia > Dasyuridae > Sminthopsis > Sminthopsis crassicaudata. The sequence goes on along the minus strand of NC_133618.1, from coordinate 619,066,540 downwards.
TTTTTAATACGTGACAATCTCAGGTGTGCTTTGTGCTTTCTACTTCTGATGGGACTTCTTAAACTGATTTAATTCAATTATCTATTTTTTAAAATGTCATCAAAACTTTGGACTAAAAAAATCAAGTGGTATTTAGTATTCAAATATTTTCTTTAATCACAGTAGAAAATTTAAAGGTGGAGGATGTCTCTTTGGGGTCTTTCCTTGATTTGTTAGTGATAGTTAGAAATCCCCAAGAAGCTGGAGCACTTAACATATCTTTCTGGAAACTATTCCATGGACTAATAAATTTAAACCATAAGAGAATAAGGGAAAAAAGCAAATAAAATATTTTCTTATGATTTATTATTGCCCAAGGGAGATTCTAACAGCTCATATTTTTACTCTTTATTTCCTTTGTGTAATAAATAACTCATTCATTTTCTCCTTTTGCATTTATTTTAATAAATTATGAAGATTATATTTCTATTCTAAAGCTGTCAGCTTCAGTTTGCTACATTGTCTACAGAGGTCCTAAATCCTGATATTTCATTTTTCTGAAGATTTGGACTAAATCTGTCACATAAAAAACTGAAAATATTTCTGGTGGTCCTGTTCATGTGAAACTCAATATATGAAAGATCCAGAAGTAGGTTATTATTTACTTTCTAAAAATTACTCACTAGGATTTTCTATAAATAGCAAATTAGCCTGACATAAATATATAAATTATAAAAAAAATCTTATTTAGTTTTTTCCAGAAAAATAAGTCTTTCAAAAACTAGGTGGGAATGGGTCGCATTTCTCTCTCTCTCTCTCTCTCTCTCTCTCTCTCTCTCTCTCTCTCTCTCTCTCTCAGGATTAGTCTAGCTATTTTCAAAAAGAACCAATGATGCGATTAGTTATAATGAATATGGGTTTTGGTAGCAGCAACTCTCAAAGATGGCCTATCAAAATATAGAGTTGCAACCCTGTACTCTAAACAACAGATATATACATTCTAAAATGTTTGAAATGAGATCAATTTATATTTCTAGCTTGAAATATAGGGGGAAACACTCACTCAACAGTCAGCATCCTTGCTACTTACTCAGATGTACTTAAGTCACAACTTCCATGGATCTAAATTTTCTTCTTTGTAAAATGAGGAAATTGGAACAGATATTCTTTGACTGATCAATGACCTTTACTCAGGGTATTTATCTTAGTTTTACTCAGAGAATTGACCTTATAGACAGCAAAGAATACACCTGGGTGTATCCTAGGATACAATTACTGTAATGGCACATTAGATACTAAAAAACCTAGAAGTTTTATTAATAATTTACTGAGAACACAGGTAATCAGACCACAGAATAATTGGTGCCAGAAATTCTTTTTATCTTGTACCTAGAGAAGAGGTGAAATTCTTCAATTTCATCAAGCATAGCATTAGACAAGGAATGTGAAGTGTAAAAATGAAAAAAAAAGGTCCAAGAGCACTGTTTTCCTCATACAAAAATGTATCTATTTTTTTTTAATCAGGGACAAAATCTTAAATGTTCCATACATGACCCATAATGACTAAGTTCCTCTATTTAGAAAGTAGTGAAAAACATTAATACTCATATAAAAAGTCCTGTAAAGATTCTCAGAATTAGAACTGTCTAATATTTTGTGGGTCACATAATTCTTTTCTGGTATTAGAATTCCTTATATTAGTCTGTTTTCTATTTTACATTTGAGCCAAAGTTGCCTACTTAATATTCTCTGTATCCACTATTCCATCTCCTGCCTCTTTGTTTTTGTATAGACTAAACATCCCCCCTCCCATCACAATCCATGCTTAGAATCCTCTCCATCCTTATCTCTATCTCCAGAAACCCCATGTTGTCTTTAAGAGACAGAGACTACTATATATCATACAGTAATATTTTTGATTCTCCAAGATGTTTATAGAACTTCTCCTTCCCATTTGCATTCCTGCCATTATTTGGTATCTATTTTCTAATTATGTTTTTATATACAAAGCATGTCTACCCATGTAAATATAATATGTATACTTTTTGTGGGCAAGAGCTGTTTATTCCTGCCTCACAGTATCATACATTGAGTGTGTACTTTACAATATTCTATTGAAAGGCTTTTTCCCCCCACCCCAGAAATGTGGTTTATTTGTAGTTTTCCTCTGATGCTGGAAGATGCAAGCTTCTCCCTAAAAGAAATAGATCTATGTTTGTATTATCAATATTCTCCCAGCGACACAATTTGGTGGTGATTGATGAAATATTAAAGTCAACAAAGAACTGACGATAATACAAATGGTAGTGGGGAGAATTGGGATGTATGAATTGCACAATTCAAGAACTACATAGGAAACACAGTACAATGGACATCATTGGTGACAGGCTTGGCTCGAATAGGTAGATAAACTGTTTAATTATAATCAGAGATAATTGATGGGCAATGAATGTGCTTCATTCATGTCTACAAGGTGACAAAAGAACTAGAGAAATTTCCAAAAAGATGAAATCCCAGGGGTCTCTCAAAGGACATGGACAACAAACACCCAAGATAAAAATGCATACATGGTTGTAATTATGCATTACTGAAAGGAAAACATTAATTGAATGAATTTAAATATTTTGATAATTAACATTTAAATAGAGCATTCAGTTTCACAAAATACTTATATACATTATCTCATTTAATCCTCATTTGATCCTGTGACCAGTGATACGTATGATGGCGATAATGATCTTTATATGGGGGAAGTAAAAACTTAGAGGTATTTTTTTGGCTTGATTAATGTTATTATAATTCTCATTTTTCCCAAGAGGAAATCAATGCATAGAGACATTAAATTATCTCCCAGTGTTCACACAGATTGTGTCTAAAGTCCAAATATCACTAAGGTCTTTTTGATTCAAAATGCAGCTTTCATTCCAGTATGCCATGTTTTTTGTTTTTTGCTTTTTTTTTTTTTTAAGTTCAGAATCAGTTCAATGCCATATCAATCAAACTGACAAAAATTATTTTATAGAGCTAGAAAACATAATTACAACATTCATCTGGAAGAAGAAAAGGTCAAGAATATCAAGAGAATTAATTAAAAAAAATACAAAGGATGGTGACCTAACAGTATCAGACCTAAAATTCTATTATAAAGCAGTAGTCATCAACACCAGGTGGTACTGGCTAAAAAATAGTATGGTGAACCAGTGCAATAGGTTAGATACGTGTGACACAATAATCAATAACTATAGTAACCTATTATTTTATAAACCCCCAAAACTCCAGCTTCTGGGATAAAAACTCACTCACAAAAAATTGCTGGGAAACTGGAAAATAATGTCAGAAACTCAAAATAGACCCACATCTCACAATCTATATCAAAATAAGGCCAAAATGGATACATGTTTTAGGCCTCAATGGTGATTCTCTAAGCAAATTAGGAGAGCAAAGGATAGTTTACCTATTTGATCTGTGGAGAAGGAAGAATTTATGGCCAAAGAATTAGAGAACATTATGAAATGCAAAATGGAAAAATTTGATTACCCTAAATTAAAAAAGGTTTTGCACAAATAAAGCCAATGTAGCCAATATTAGAAAGAATATCAATCCTGGGGAGAAAATTACAGCCAGTATTTCTGATAAAGGCCTCATTTATAAAATATATAAAGAACTGTGACAAATTTATTAGGACAAGTCATTCTCTAATTGGTCAAAGCATATTAACAGTTTTTCAGATGAAGAAATTAAAGACAACTAAATTGTTACGCAAAAATGTTTTAAATCATTTTTGAAACAACTCTGAGATACCACTATCCACCTCTCATTGGTTAAGATGACAGCAAAAAATAATAATAAATGTTGGAGGGTATTGGGAACACTAGGACACTAATGCATTGTTGGTGAAGTTGTGAAATGATCCAACCATTCTGGGCAGCAATTTGGTACTAAAGGGCAATAAAACTGTGCACACCCTTGGATCCAGCAGTGCCATTACTGGAAATCCCAAGGAAATAATAAAGGAGGAAAAAGGGACCCACACGTGCAAAAATATGGTGGCAAAGAATCGGAAAATGAGTAAATGCCCATCAATTGGAGAATGGCTGAATAAGTTATGGAATATGAAAGTAATGGATTATTATTGTTATATGAAAATGATAAACAAGCTAATTTTAGAAAGTCCTGGAAAGATTTACATGAGCTGATGTTGAGAGAAACAAGCAGAACCAGGAATATATTGTACACAGGAACAAAAAGAATGTGTGATGATCAAAAGACTTGGTTCTTCTGTGGTTCAGTGATCCAAAACAATCTCAAAAAACTTTTAATAAACAATGCCATCCACATCCAGAGAAAAAGAACTATGCAGAGTGAATGTAAATCAATACATGTTATGTTCATGTTTTTTCCCCTTTTTCTTCTATCATATTTTTCTCTTGTGTTTTTTCCCTTTTGTTCTAATTTTTCTCTCTCTGCATGATTCTTAAGGATTTTTAAAAAAATGAATGTTCCTTTATAAATAAAACAAAAGCTGTTTATCTGAAACTGTGAAAAAATAATTTATTTAAAAGAAAAATTCAGAACAAAAATATAAATGCTAAAATACACCAGAAATATAATATGTACACAAAATTACATTATTCATATTCTCGAAGTTTCATTATAGGTGTGCTGGTAAAGAAAACATAAAAAAGGCAACATGCTGATAAACGTAACTCCAATAATGATTTTAGCAGCATGAAAGATGATCCTACCATTGATTGTATTTGGAAAATATCCTTATGATGATGTCAGATTTCCTTTTAGTGCAACCCGATGTGGAATGAACTTTTAAATTTTTTTCTTAATGCAAACAGCACAGGCAAAAAATTTATGATTTTGCCTTAATGTTTATTTCACAACAAAGTGGAAAACTAAGAGATTTTTTTCTAAAGAAACCAAATAGAAATAGATATTTCTTTTTGTTGTTGTTTCCACCATGATATAGTTTTAATCTTTTGGAACATTTGGCAGTTATGGAAGGAATTTTCAATTGCCTGATGACTAATATCAAATTTCAATTACATTGTGTTTTCTAAACTTGACATTAAATAATTTCCAAGAAAACATAGTTTCTACCCATCCTCTTTGATATAGTCACTTCTCAATTGCCTACACAGGTTTTTTTTTTCCTTTTCTCTTCCAAGGAACTAGATAAAAGAAAAATTGTTTGAGCTTGGATAGTTATTTCTTAATGGATTGGAATATGATACTCCTGATTATCCTGAAATTGAACTGTATGTTATTTTAAGAACCAAATGCTGAATATATACACTCCACAAAATTTCTTAAATTTTAACAATATAACTTACAGGATCTCAATCAATCAATTGACATATATTAAGGACCAACTACGTATTAGCCTCTGAGATAGGTCCTGGTAATACTACAATGGATGAAGTTAACTCTTTTGTGTAAGGAGGTTATTCAAAAATGTAGCAACCCTTTTTGTAGTGGCAAGAAATTGGAAACCGAGTAGATGCCCATCAGTTAGGGAGTGGCTAAATAAGTTATGGTATATGAATATAATGGAATATTATTTTTCCATAAGAAACAGTCAGCAGACTTACATGGAACTGATGCTGAGTGAATGAGTAGAACTAGGAGAACATTGTACACAATAAGATTCTGGGATGATCAACTGTGATGGACTTGGCTATTTTCAACAATGAGATGATTTAATGCAATTCCAATAGACTTGTGATGGAAAGAGCCATCCACATCCACATATGGAGATTGAATGTGGATCTCAATATAGTATTTTCACCTTTGTTGTTGTTATTGTTTATTTGCTTGTTTTTTTTTTCTTTTTTTCTTTTCATCTGATTTTTCTTATACAATAGTATAAATGTAGAAATATGTTTAGAATAATAGCACATGTTTAACCTATGTTGGAGAAGAGGGAGGTAGAGAGAGAGAAAAAATTTGGAACAAAGGGTTTTGCAAGGATGAATATTAAAAAGTATTTTTGTATGCATTTTGAAAAATAGAAAAGTATCATTATTAAAAAATTAAAAGAATATAGGTGTAGTGGAGAAAATAACCATTTGTTCTGTTATGCTAAACACTTTGAAAAAATTATTCTAACTCAATCTTCACACAGTCCTTAATGATATTTTCATTTTCCTTTTACATGTAAGAAAAAATCCTTCTGAAAAAAATTTTTGTGGAAAACACTTAGGATATTATTGCCAAATTTTGAAAACCCTAGGTCAAAGAGAAAATTTTGCAAAACAACAAGAAAAAAATTCAAATATGCTGAAGCTACAATTAGAATTGTACAGCTTTTAGCAGCAGCACAATAAAAGACCACAGCCCTAGGATTATATATATACTGACAATCTAAAGAATGGTGGCCAAAAATAGCACATTCAGTAGAATTATCTGTAATATTGAATGAAAAAAAGTGAATATGAAATGAACTTGCAGATTTTCAGGACTTTCTTTCAACCAAATCTGAACTCAATAGAAAATTTAACATATAAAAGCTAATACCAAAGATCAATTTCAAGAAACTTAACATGAGTAAATTGTGGTTTTTATATAGAAATGTATATTATATTTTTAAGACTTACACCAGAATTTGGGTAGCTCAAAAGAAAGATTGGGACAGATTTGAGTAGACTGAGGGAAAAAAAATAAAGCAAAACCACCTGGAAAAGGATAAAAATAGTAATTGTGTTATACAAGTGAGATGCAGAGGAAAAATAGACACAGACACATTAGACGGGGGGAAAGGGCCCTTAGTTCTGAAAAACCTACTCACATTATGAAACTACATATATGCAATTAAGGATATAGCCCCCTCAAAGATATATAAAGAAATAAGGAGGGAAGAGATGGGGACAGGTGGAGCTAAGGGAGAGAAGATAAGGGGGGGTTCCATGGGCAGGGGGGAGGATAAGTAATAGCAAAACAAGGCTTAAGAGGGATAGGACAGAAGAGAAGTCTAACTTAAAGAATCTGTAGTGGATGTATATTTGCATGTGAGTGGATGATGTATATATATATATATATATATATATATATATATACATATATATATATATATAATATGTATATGTGTATGTCTGATATATAGATATACATTCATATTGTCCTACATATGTGTTTGTGGAAGTGCATCTGTAGATGGATGTTCATGTATGTATATGCATGTGTGTATACACATATATGTATTTATATGCATGTATACATGTATGTGTGTTTTTTGAATTATATGTGCATATGTGTATATATATATTATATATATGTATATAACATACATCTGTGTTTAACTATATCTTGTTTTGAGGAGGTGGAAGGGATGAAAGGAAGGAAAAGAATAGTTTTTAAAAGTACAGATCAGAAAAAATAAAAATAGTCTACAAAGAAGTAAAGAAGGACACTTGTATAGAATTTGTATATTATTACATATCCTTTCTTGACCTGGTAATTTTTTTGCTATATATTTTGAATTCTTCCATGATAGTCTGCTGGTTACTTGACAATGTTACGCTCTGTTTTGTTTTGTTTTCCTTTACTGTCATTATTTTTTCTATTTTTTTTATAAAAGAAAATTTTAAAAAGAAAATCACAGGAGAAATTAATAAAATTGAAAGTAAGAGAAGCAGTGAACTAAGGAATAAAATTAAGAGCTACTTTCATGGAAAAAAAAACACCAGATAAACATTGGTTGATCTGCTTTAAATAAATTAAAAAACAAAATAAATTAACAATATAAAAATGAAAAGGGCAAATCCAACCAAAAAAGGATAAATTGAAGCAATTATTTGGGATTATTTTGTTTAATTATATGCCCACAAAACTAACAATCTACATGGAATAGATGAATATTTTTAAAAAATTATAAATGTCCCAGATAAACAAAATAGGAATTAGAATTCTGAAATAATCCTCTCTTAGAAAAAGAAATTGAATAAGCCTAAGAAAATAATCCTTCACATCAAATGGATTTACATGTAATTCTACAAAATAAAGAACAATTAAATATAATACTTTTTAAATTACTAGAAAAACATAAGTTAAAATATTCCTTTTTTATTAAAGCTATTTTTCATTTTCAAAACCTATGCATAGATAATTTTCAACAATCACCCTTGCAAAACCTTGTGTTCCAAACTTTTTCTCCATCTCTTTCCCCCACCCCTTTCCTAGATGGCAAATAATCCAATATATGCTAAACACATCCAATTATTCTATACATATTTTAACAATTATCATGCTGCACAAGAAAAATCAGATCAAAAATGAAAAGAAATGGGAAAATAAACAAAAAGCAAGCAAACAACAAAAAAAGTTAAAATACTATGCTAAAATACTGAAAGTCCCCATAGTTCGCTTTCTGAATGCAGATGGCTCTTTTTATCATAAAACCATTAGAATTGTCCTAAATCACCTCATTGTTGAAAAGAATCATGCTCATCAGAATTGATCATTGTAATATTGTTACTGTTTAGGATGTTCTCCTGGTACTACTCATTCACTTAGCATCAGTTTATGTAAGTCTCTCCAGGCCTTTCTGAAATCATCCTGTTAGTCATTTCTTACAGAACAATAATATTCTTACAGAACAATAACATAAGATTCATATACCACAATTTATTCAGCCATTCTCCAATTGATGGGCATCCATTCAATTTCCAGTTTCTAGCCACTACAAAAAAGGGCTGCCACAAATATTTCTGCACACACAGGATCTTTTCCCTTTTTTAATGAGCCCTTTGGGATACAGGCCCAGTAGAGACACTGCTGAATCAAAGGGTATGCACAATTTGATAGACCTGTGTGCATAGTTTCAAATTGCTCTCCAAACTGATTAATTTCACTTCACCAACAATACATCAGTGTCCCAGTTTTCCCACATCCCCTCCAACATTTATCATTATCTTTTCCTGTCATTCTAGCCAATCTGAGAGGTGTGTAGTGGTACCTTAGAGTTGTGATCAAATATTTGTTTTAACAATAAGAAAATAAAAAAACAAAACAAAACAAAACAAAAACAGAATAGACAATGAGTAGATAAAACTATCACTCTTTGCAGATGATATGATGATATACTTAGGACATCCTAGAAAAACATCTAAAAACCTATTGCAAACAATTAATCACTTCAGCAAATTTCAGTATATAAAATAAATCCACACAAATCATCAGCATTTCTGTATTTTATTGACAAAGTCCAGCAGGAAGGGATAGAAAAAGAAATTCTATTGAAACTATTTGTAGGAAAAGTATTTGGGTGTCTACTTGCCACATCAAATTCAGAGACTATATGAACATAGTTACAAAATACTTCTCACAAAAATAAAGTCAGATCTTAAAAATTGGAAAAATATCAATTGTTCATGGGTAGGCCACGATAATATAATAAAAATAGCAACGCCTAAATTGTTCTACTTATCCAGTGCCATACTAATCACACTGCCAAAATACTATTTTATCGATCTAGAAAAAAATAACAAAATTCACCTGGAAGAAAAAAAAAGTTGAAGAATCTCAAGGAAATTAATTTTAAAATATATAAAAGATGGTGACCTAGTAGTACCAGATCTAAAAAATATTATAATCCAGCAGCCTTCAAAACCATTTGGTACTGACAAAGAAATAGACTGATGGATCATTGGAAAAGAGTAGACAGACACAACACAATCTAGTACTTTATAAATCCCCAATTCCAGCTTTTGGGATAAGAACTCACTATTTCACAAAAATTTCTGAGAAAACTCGAAAATGATATATCAAAAAATAGGCTTATATCTCCCACCCTCTACCAAAATAAGGACAAAAGGGAAACATTATTTGGGCATAAAGTGTAATACCAAAACCAAATTAGGAGAACATGGGATAATTTATCTATCAGATCTTTGGATGAGGCAGAAATCTATGACCAAAGAAGAACTGGAGAACAATATTAAATGGACAACATTGATTGCATTAAATCAAAATTTTTTTGCAAAAACAAAATCAACATAGATTAAAAGGGAAATACAGCGGTGGGGAAAATTTTTTACAGCCAATATTCCTGTTACAAGTCTCATTTCTAAAATATATAAAGAACTGTTTCAAATTTATAAGAATACAAGTCAATCCCCAATGTAAAAGCATATACAATATTGTAGTATAAATGGGTAATGTACTTTATCAATTTTTTTTTCTTTATGAAGATGACTTTATTACTTTTGTTATTGATATGGCCAATTATACTTTTAATCTTGCTAATACTGAACCAGTCCTGCATAGCTGGTTTAAATCTCACCTGATCATAGTGTATGATATTTCTGATATATTTCTATAATCTCCTTCCTCGTATTTTACTTAAAATTTTGCATTAATATTTATTAGGGAAATTATACTACAATTTTAAGTCTATTTTTGCTATCCAATCTTAAGTATCAAAACCATATTTGTGTCATAGAAATAATTTTAGGAATATTATTACACACTTTCCACACAAATAAAGTCAGAATCAATCAGGTTCTCATGAACAGATTGAGCTAATATAATAAAAAAAAATGACAATACTATCTAAATTAATCTACTTATTTGCTGCCATACAAATCAAACTCCCAAGAAATTATTTTACAGAACTAGAAAAAGTAATAACAAGTTCATCTGGAACAGCCAAAGGTCAAGAATTACAAAGGAATTATTGAAATAAATGCAAATGAAGGTAGCACTGATTTGTTGGTGGAATTGTGAACTGATCCAACCATTCTGGAGAACAATTTGGAACTATGCTCAAAAGTTATCAAACCATGCATAACATTTGACCCAGCAGTGTTACTACTGGGCTTATATCCCAAAGAGATCTTAAGGTGGGAAAGGGACCTGTGTGTGCCAGAATGTTTATGGCAGCCCTCTTTGTGGTGGCCAGAAACTGGAAACTAAGTGGGTGCACATCAGTTGGGGAATGGCTGAATAAACTGTGGTATATAAATGCTATGGAAACGATCAAGAGGATGATTTTAGAAAGGCCTGAAGAGACTGACATGAATTGATGCTGAATGAAATGAGCAGAACCAGGAGATCATTATACAGGGCAACACCAATCAGTTGTGATGGACATGGCTCTCTTCAACAATGAGATGATGCAGGCCGGTTCCAATGATCTTATGATGAAGAGAGCCATCTACACCTCAAGAGAGGGCCGTGGGGGAACTGAGTGTGGATCACAACATAGCATTTTCACTTCTTTTGCTGTTTCCTTGAATTTTATTTTTTTCCTTTTTTTCCCCCTTTTTATTGATTCTTCTTGTGCACTAGACAATTGTATAAATATGTATGCCTCTATTGTATTTACAAATATTTTTACAGTGTTTTACATATATTGAATTACTTGCTATCTAAAAGGAGTGTGGGGAGAAAGGCAGAAATTGGAACACAAGATTTTGGAAAAGTCACTGTTGAAAAATGTATCCTTGAATATGTTTTGAAAATAAAAGCTTCATTAAAAAAAAAAATGAGTAATTTAGAATATCCCTCCTACCTGGGAAATTTCCCAGATCTAATTCTATGATCCAATGTCTTATCATCATGTTTTCAAAAAGAAAATTATTTTCTCTTTAATCTGTTTTACAGAGCTACTTGAGTAATTAGCAATACATATTATGTCTATAAGAAGGGATAAATGTTTCTATCCCTGTCTCATTTTCTGTGGCTTTGTCTCTGTCTCTACGCATAGATACATAAACTCACACACACACATGTGGTAAAATGAAGGATATTTCATTGCAAATAGGTAGAAACTTTTAACAAAGTCCATTTTTTTGGCTTGAATTTCAGTACAATATCACATTAAGAAAATTGATATCTAACTGAGAATCACAGCCTCCTGTTGCTCATGATCCAAAACCTTCTCTTGTGCTGCTTCTCTTCTCAGAGTCTTATCTCACAGCTCTTTGGGATCCATCGTTTGAAATTCTAAATTTGGCACAAGATGTGGTGGGTAGAATGATAATAAATTTTAAATGGATTCTTTCAAAGCATATTTTTTCAGTCATTCTTGAACTGTTTTATTAAGCTTTCCCCAGAATTTTTAATGGAAAGATGTCACCATTAATCAGAATAAAATCTGAATACAAATACATTTTAGTGTGCACTATGCAAAAAAAAGTCTTTACTGAGATTAAAAGACACATATCTACAATGTAATTTTCACCTTAAAACAAATTTTTAAATAATAGGAAATAAATTTGACAAATACTAATCTCTTGAAATTTTTCTCCCCCACATTCTCATTTATAATTCACATTCTTTTCCAGGTCAGCAAATATTTCTAACATTGTTAACAATATTCACAAAAAATAATGTGCAAGATACCTCCTTACAGAATATCATAGAAACCAACTCTAGCTTTACAATTACCACTGGATGTTCTTGAATCCACTTAAGAAGATAATAAGTGTTAGAAATATTCTATCTCTCAGATACTCTTACAAACCATTGAAAATGATGCAAAACACTTAAACCATGAAAAACTTATTTAAGCTACATAATATCTTCCATTATTTGTTCAGTCAGTTAGACAAAAATGACAATAGGTAGAGGTAGCTAAGAAGCTCTGGTGAGCAATAAGTGACATGACCAAGGTCATATAATTAGTAAGCATCTGAGGTCAAATTTGAATTCTGTTTTTTTTTTTTTTTAATTTCTAGCTCAGTATTTAATAGTGGTGGTGGTGGTGGTAATAACAGTAAGAGTAGTAGTAGGAAGGGGAGTAATAGTAATAGTAGTAGTAGTAATATAAGCAATAGTAGTAAAAGTAGTAGTAGTAGCAGCAGTAGTAGTAATAGTAATAGTATAAGTAGTGGTAGTAATAGTAGTAGTAGTGGTGGTGATGGTAATAATAGTAGTAGTAATAATAATATAATTAATAGTGTAAAAGTAGTAGTAGTATTAATAGTAGTAGTGGTAGTAGTAGTAGCAGTAATAGTAATAGTATAAGTAATGGTAATAATAGGAGAAGTAGTAGTGGTAATAGCAGTAGTAGTAATAGTAATAATATAAATAATAGTGGTAAAAGTAGTAATAGTAGCAGTAATAGTAATAGTACAAGTAGTGTTAGTAATAGTAGTGGTAGTAATATAAGCAATAGTAGTAAAAGTAGTAGTAGTAGTAGCAGTAATAGTAATAGTATAAGTAATTGTAATAATAGGAGAAGTAATAGTGGGAATAGCAGTAGTAGCAATAGTAATAATATAAATAATAGTAAAAGTAGTAGTAGTAGTAGCAGTAATAGTAATAGTATAAGTAGTGTTAGTAATAGTAGTAGCAGTTCTAGTATTGGTAGAAGTAGTAATAATAGTAGTAGTAGTAGTAGCAGTAATAGCAATAGTGTAAGTAATGGTAATAATAGGAGTAGTAGTAGTGGTAATAGCAGTAGTAGTAATAGTAATAATATAAATAATAGTAGTAAAAGTAGTAATAGTAGCAATAAAAGTAATAGTATGAGTAATGGTAATAATAGGAGTAGGAGTAGTGGTAATAGCAGTAGTAGTAATAGTAATAACATAAATAATAGTAGTAAAAGTAGTAGTAGCAGCAATAATAGTAATAGTACAAGTAGTGTTAGTAATAGTAGTAGCAGTACTAGTATTGGTAGTAGTAGTAGTAGTAGTAGTAGTAGTACCGTGTTTCCCCGATAATAAGACACTGTCTTATTATTTTTTTGGGACTAAAAAACACCAGAGGGCTTATTTTCAGGGGAGGGCTTATTTTATCCTCCATCATGCCCCTTTTATCCTCCATCATGCCCATTTTAGCCTCCATCATGCCCCTTTTATCCTCCATCATGCCCCTTTTATCCTCCATCATGCCCATTTTAGCCTCCATCATGCCCCTTTTATCCTCCATCATGCCCATTTTAGCCTCCATCATGCCCCTTTTAGCCTCCATCATGCCCCCTGAGTGCTTATTTTATTCTCCATCGCTTACTGAACTTACCGAGTTTTTAGATGGTCCTGTCTCAGCTCTACTCCGCGGCGCTGCTCTCAGTAGCGCCAGCAAGCAAATCACCAGGGAAGAAGAGGATGACGCGCTCACTGCTGCAGCTCTGATTGGATGCAGCTCGGAGCGCGACGTGCGTTTCACCCGGGAGGGGAGGGCGGCGCTGCTTACTGAAGGTACCGCTACGCAGCATATAGCGCAGGGGATCACCATGATGACCGTTTTCATAGTAAGTTCGATAGGGCTTATTTTCGGGGGAGGGCTTATTTTAGCGGAATATTAAAGAGTATGTGGGTGTCTTATTTTCAGGATAGGTCTTATTATCGGGGAAACACGGTAGTAGTAGTAGTGATGATAATAGCATTTTATTAGAACCCTTAGTAGCACAATATTGGGAATAATGCTTAACCTGGTGTCTCTAAGTTCAAATCTAGCCTCAGACATTTACTAGGTAGATGAGCTTGGGTAAGTCATTTATTCTCTAAGTTTCCTTAACTGTAAAATGGAGGTCATAATAGTTTCTAGCTCAAGGGTTGTTATGAGGATCAGATAAGATATTTGTAAAGTGCTTATTACAGTGGTTGACACAAAATAGGTCTTTAGCAAATGTTTTTTGATTGAAGTGCCTTGTCAGTGGCTGGCATATAATGTACAATATTTAATTTTTATTCCTTTCCCTTTGTTTTTCTTGGAAGCCAGCAAACAAGGATGTATTCTATTCTTCCTGAATTGTCTCGTCAATTCGAATGTTCTTTGGTTATGCAGATTGCAACACAAGCATGTCTGTCCATATTTCTTAGTCAGTGCCTAGAATGTAATAGGCACTTAACAAATTAGTCTTTCTTCTGTTTACCACAGAAAACCCTTCCTTGCTTTCTCTTGATACCATTATGATATCATTGTTACACAGTTTGCCAAATGATCATCCTATACTCATGGATAGGACTATTATCTTTTAAATTCATGCATTTTATGATGCCATTTTTGACTCCTCTATGAAAATAAAATAATTATTTATTATCACAATGACACTAAAAGGCATTGGCATAAGGTTTCATGCCTTGATTTTGTCCCAAGAAACTCCTATTCCTAATCACCATATTCTAGACATGTATCTAAATTTCATTAACCATCATCATCCAGCTTAAAAATAAGAGTTATTAAAATTTTCCATTGACCCAACAACATTTTTTGAAATATCCATGCTTTATAATAAGCAAGTTAGCTTTTAAATGATAGTTTCAACAATAGATGCTATAAAGCATCCATTAAGCCTATGCTCATTGATAACATCTTCTTCACCATTAGTATGCACTGATAAGTGCTTTCATGTTTTACCAGAAAGGTAAATTCCTATTCCTTATTCTAAAAGGAACAGAGTAAAGAAATCTCCATACAGTTTACACATTCTTTATTTACCATCCCTTCTTTAAATACATAATATATTTACTAAGCTTTAAAATGTTGAAGATGGTTGTTTTTACATATTAAGAAACGTGCACACAAAAGAAAGTATATTTCAACTTGTCTAGGACCACAAACTATTATCTAGTGCAATAAACAATAAATCTGAAGCTAGTTGATTTATGTGTTCTAGGCTGAGCCAATGTACAGTGGGTACAAGAGTGTGACGATATGACCTCAAACATCATGATTAATGTAAACAGCAAAAGTAGCTCTATTTCATAGAGAAACAAGCATATGATTTTGGTCATCCCTGACACTGTTTCTATATCTGGCCTGGCCTAAGGGAAGTGCAGGGATCCTGCGGCCATCCTGGACAACCTTGTGAATAAGTTCTCCCTATAAATTCTATTTATTTCCATGCTGGTGTGGACTTCAGGTATCCCTCAAGATAGTCTGTCACTTACAAATGGCATAAACAGGACAGAAAAGATCTACTTATAATCTGCATAGTTTGAAGGATAGAAGAGAAATGTAATTAGGAAGAAAAACCTTTGCAGATGTAAACCCAGGTTATGTAACCACATCCTTGGGAAAAGGGGTGGGGAATATACTAGATGTCCAGTGTGAATCTGGGGCTATCTTTTAAATATTGATGGGTTTGTGCCTTGATGAGCTTGTAGCACCAGACTGAATGTTTATGCTATTTAATGGAAGATTTATAGTCTTGACAAACATGCAACTTATGGCACTGTTAGTACAGATTTTGAAATGCTCTTATTATCATAGGACAAAGAAATGAATAATCTCAAATTAAAAAATAAAATATATTAGGGATCTTTTGGAACAAGAGAGAAGATGGTGTAAGTAAAAGGAAAAGATGAAGTTTCTCATTCTTTCTCTCCTCTCCAATCACCACACCTTTCTGACAGCAAGGGAGGCAGAGGGTAGATAGGAGAAAGACAAAGAAAAACTCAGTGAAATGAAGATTATTTGAGATATGATTGGTAAAGAAAGTGCCAGATAAGAATGTCAAGGAAATAAGATAGGTGCAGTTTTGCAGGTCTTTAAGTCTAAGTTTAAAAGAAAACCTTCATGACTTTGTCTAAACTTAAGGTAAGCATTCTCTGTTGGGAAAAGTTGCAGCTTTTTGTCTGTTTTTGTGTCATCTGCAATGCAAATTGTGTTAAGTCTGATGAGTTACCTGAAAAATCAGATCAGGTGCTTCCTTGGAGAACTTGTTCAGTTACTAATGGAGAGCCCCTAGGTTTAGCTTGGGAATAGTCTTTGGGTTTTTTTTTTTAATCTTAAAGAATTAAAGTCTTATTTTAAAACTTTGGAGAACTTTTGTTCCCCAAAGGAAACTCTGTGGAAAAGGATTTTAGTCTTATACTCAAAGCCTTGGAGAATTTTCATTCTCCAAGGATAGCCACTGGATCATTTCCTGGGAAGGATTCTCTTTCTTTATGAAAAAGCTTATATCAGGGTTATACCAGGGGATGGAGGAAAAGAATAATAATTTTTAGGAGGTCCACGTCTTTTGGTCTATGTATATAGTGCTATATGTAGTAAACTAAACTGAGTTTGAGATTAAAATATAAAATCTCTATTATGGATCCCCAAACTATGGTTTGGATGATTTTATATATGATAAAATATTCTACCAAGTTTTAGTTTAACATTCTGTAGTATTTTTGTTAAAGGAATTTAGAGCTCTTCTTCCACATTCCAATAGATTTATTGTTTTACAGCTAGAGAAGACCATCTCATTGATTATAGAGATATGTTGGGAATTGGCAGGAAGGGCAAAGAGGATAGTGAAGTTTCAGAATTAGGGAAAATAAACTAGACACTACCTGCCTATTATTAATCCTTCCCTGGTTCAAAAAAATAAAGAAAAGCTTTGTGCATATCAGAAAATAACCAAAAGGCAAATGGGTTCCATTAGAATACCTAGAGTATGGAGAAAGTCTCACAGATTAAAATTAAGTACTGATCAATTTAAAAATAATCTTTTAAATTGCTGATTGTGGTGAAATTAGAAAATTTGCTATAAGTTATATAAATCTCTAACCCATCTTTTGTAATAGATCATGCTTAATTCGTATTTTGATAACTATTTGGCATCCTTCCTACAACAAGATAACTTATTTAAAGGAGCACAAGGAATGAGCCCAAACTCTCAAGACTCTAAAACTGTAAAAACTTTGGGGAAAACCATGGCAGATAAGTTCATTAAAAAGAACTGGTAAAATATGGTAACTCATGAAAAAGGGGGAGGAGAAGTGGTAATTATTGTGTGGGGAAAGGTTAAAAAAAGACTTTATACAATTCCCTTATCTGTAAATTCTCTAGGTTTCTTGAAAGCATTTGCTTTTGCAAGGTCATACATTTTATCACCCCTATTATTAAACAATAAGTTGGGTTAGTGAAAATTTAGAAGTTTGTCTCTCATATCTAAATGATTTCTAATGTTTGATATTTATCTATATAGATCTTCCCCAGATCTTTTGTTGTGGAATAAAGGCAGCCTCTTATAAGTAAATTTATTTGTGTAACAATTGAATCTAGAAGTGGGAAGTATCTACTTGTACAAAAAAGTATTGTTACTTATATTTTCATAAAATAGGAAAATACCCTCAATAGCATCTGATCTTCCTAAAGGAATTAAAATTAATCATAGTGGAAAATTTTAAGAATGCAACAAGATCAGACAATCCTATATATCAAATGTAAATAATTTTAAAGGTGTATGTAAAGAAATTAAATTCTCTGTTCAAATAATCAATGAGTTCCTAATTCGATGGTCTTCTTATACTTCTATTGATAAATTCAGAAGTGTGAGGTTTGACCTTGTTTTGACTACATGAAATAAAAATTAAGAGCTTGTATTGAGATGTGTTTTGTAAAATATTTTAACAGAAACATTTAAGAATCTTTGCAGTAACTTACATCCAGAAAAACAAATATACAGAAGAGTATACAACTTCAGGCCTGCTCTGAGAAGAAAATATATCCTAAAATATCCAATAGAAGAATGAATTTGATGACCATTTGTGAAATATATTGTAAAAGGAAGTTTTGTTCAGGCGTGGATTGAATGGACTAAAATGGTCTTTAGAAACCTTATTAAATTCTAAGATTATGAAATTATGTTAGAACTGGAAGGATGCTTTGAGATGGATTAATTGGGACCCTTAAGCCTAGACATGAAAAACCTGAAGTATTCAATGGTTACATAATTTTGCCTAGTCTTTTGGTGAGTCACCTCTACTTCAAATGGAATAATAACTGAACTGTGAGGCCTGGAAAAAGTTAATGTGAGACAATAATAATATGAACCTTGAATACAGAAAGGAAATCCCTAATTCATTAAGCAACTTAATGTATTCAGAGCAAATTACTATTCCTATTACAGTTTCTAATACTTTTACTAATAGCACTAACTTTGGGGGAAAAGAAAAGTGATCCCTGTGGAATTTCCCATGACCACCAAGATAGAATCACAATATATATTTTTTATTTCTTTAAAGCTTTTTTATTTTCAAAACATATGCACGGATGACTTTTCAACATTGATCCTTGCATAGCTTTGTGTTTCAGGTTTCCCCCTACTTTCCCCCACTCCCTCTCCTAGATGGCAAGCAGTCCAATACAAATTATACATGTTAAAATATATGTTAAATCCAGTATGTGTAAACACATTTATATAATTCTCTTTCTGCACAATAAAAATCAGATGAAAAAAAAAGAAAATGAGGAAGAAAACAAAATGCAAGCAAACAACAAAAAGAGTGAAAATGCTATGTTGTGGTCCATATTCATTTCCCATAGTCCTCTCCCTGGTTGTAGATGGCTCTCTTCATCACAAGATCATTGGAACTGGCATCATTCATCTCAGTGATGGAAAGAGCCACATCCATCAGAATTGATCATCCTATAATCTTGTTGCCTTGTACAATGATCTCCTGGTTCTGCTCATTTCACTCAGCATTAGTTCATGTAGGTCTCTCCATGTCTCTCCAAAATCATCCTGCTGGTCATTTCTTATAGAACAATAATATTCCATAACATTCATATACCATAATTTATGCAGCCATTCTCCAATGTGGGGCATCCACTCAGTTTCCAGTTTCTTGCCACTACAAAAAAGGCTGCTCAAACATTTTTGCACATGTGGGTCCCTTTCCTTCCTTTAAAATTTCTTTGGGATATAGGCCCAAAAGAAACATTGCTAGATCAAAAAGTATGCACAGTTTGATAACTTTTTGAGCATAGTTCCAAATTGCTGAGCATCTGATCTTAATGATGCATTCCTTGACCCTCATTTTTCATTCGATCCATTGGTGATTCTCTTAGCGTGCTTCTTATACTCTTACATAAAGAATTCTAAAATGAGAGTCCAAAAGACTGATTTTAATCATATTTTTGCCATTAGTTGGTTGGTAACCCTGGACAAGTCATTTAATCTCCCTTTTCTCATCAATAAAATGAAAGGATTTAGATTATACCATCATAAAATGCTTTACAGCACTAATCCTATACAATCCAGCAAACCAACTGAAGGAGTCCACTATATATTTCTATCAACTCATATCACCTGATAAATTCTACAATTTTAGAAAGATAAGCCAATATCATTTTCTTGCTTCATTTTTGTTTAATATGGGATTAAGTTGGGCCATTGAAAAAAGAAAGAATAGAATTTTATCATACAGTGTTTATTAGTTTGTTTTTGTTTGTCTGTTTGTTTGTTTTTAAAGTAGGCTGGAACATTAGTGAACAGGGCTTTCAATAAACAATATGCTGCTTGCCTTTTAGGAAGAGATTACAAATCTCTTTAAAACTAAACTGTATTGAAATACCCTAAATAAAAATTTACTAAATCATAAGGCTTTTTTTTGTTGTTGTTTTTTTAACGTATTTGTTAAGCATCCCTAAGGCCAATATCTAAACTGTGAATTGATGGTTGAAAAACAGAGTGAAATGGCCTTCTCAGTTCAGATGCCACATTTCTTATTGTTCCCCTGATCTGTTTATGGTTAAGCACCACAATTAATTGCCACTATTTTTGCAAAGTGCACAGAGATGCAATATTTTGTTTAGCTCTGTGGGTGGCATTCAGCTAGCAAATTTCCTCTTTAGAATTATTCTAATACTGGTCAATGCAGCCATTTCATATATAAAACTACTTTGGAGATAAGGAGCTCAGAAAATTTAAATTGTCATTCTTTTTTCATCAATAGCAGAAACTTAAATTTCAATTTTTTTAAATCAAAAGAAGAAAATATCTTTTTGCGGAATAGAGTAAAAGATAATCTCAGATTGGAATAGAACTGAGATAGAAAAGGAGACATGAGTAAAATAATGTTGACATTTTTTTCTTCAACCTGCTCTCTTTGTCTCTCTTTAAATTTTGCCTCATTTGAGAAAACACAATAAGTGTATTATAGTATTCTTCTCTAAAACTGGATTTGACATATACTTATACTTAGAAATGCCATAAACTCAGATAAGATTTGAATTAAATTAATAAGAATAAATAGATTTTTTTCTTGCTAGATGAAATTGAAAAATGTATAAAGAGGCAAATTTAAGAGAAAAAAAAGCTTTCTAAGAATTAAAGTGATGTACAAGAGGAATGGACAGAAGATATGTAGCATAGTGGATAGAGCACTGGACTTGAAGTCAGAAAGAGATTCATCTTCCTCAGTTCAAATCCTAGACACTACTAGTTGTGGAACACCAAACAAATCATTTGATCCTACTTGCCTCAATTTTCTTACAAATTTAGTGAGCTGGAAAAGCAAATGGCATGCCTCTCCAATATTTTTGCCAAGAAAACTCCAAATGGAGTCTCAAAGAATCAGACATCTTTGAAAATAACTGAGCAATAATAAAGAAAAGGAATAATCTTCTTCTAGAGGATATTGGTTTTTCATCATTTTAATTATTCAATTAAGGTATTAATATCTGCTCTTTAGAAATATTGCAGAGGGAATTCTATTGTTTAAGGTTACAATAAATGACCTCTGAGTTGTTTGCAAACTTTAGATTCTGCAATTTTTCTACTTAACTAAGAAATATTAAAAGGTCTAAATTTTTAAAGGTTATCATGATATACCATTTTTATTTCTTTAAATAGGGATTATAAATCTCCCATTGTTTATGTAATTATTATCTTTAGCAGCCATTCAAAGATATACAAAATAAGTGATGATTCTGTTAATAGGCTATGGAAATAACACACAACTCAACAATTACAACATTCTGCACTATGGAAATGATGTAAAATTAGAATTTAAATATCAGTATTGGGCATATTTTCATAACCAATTATTATGTTGCATCAATTCAACTGATATATTTTTCCTTCTTCTTTACCTCCTCTCCTCCCTCTGTCCTTTCATCCCTCCCTTCTTTCCTTCCTCTCCTTCCTTTCTTTCTTTTTTTCCTCCTTTCCTCTCTTCCTTACTTCCTTGTTTCCTTACCTCCCTCTTTCCTTGCTTTCTAGCCTCCTAACTTCTTTCTCCTTCCTTCCTTACCTCCCTCCTTCTTTCCTTTTCTCATTTCTTCTCTCCTTCCTTCCCTCTTTCCTTCCTTCTTTTGGAACATCCTTCCTTCCTTCCTTCCTTTTTGAGTAATATCTAAATCATTTCATAAAACCATAGATTTAAAATTATAAGGGCCTTTAGAAGTCACACTGTCAAAGTCAATTATTTAGAAATGAGGAAGCTGAGTCTCAAAAAGGTTGAATAACTTCTCTGGACTTACAGATGTAGTAGGTAAAGAAGGCAATATTAAAAATCAGATTATCTTGCTCCAAACTCTGACTCTTTTTGTACTGTTAGATAAGGATTCCAGTGCAGATAGGCAGCTATTCAACTCCTTACAAGCTCACTGCATCACCTACAGCCCTGAGAATTTAAGGGACTCGTAGGTCAACCAGACAACCAAGGATCCAAAGCCATCCTAAAAGACTTTGAACCACCTGCATCCAGATGTAAGAGTTGAATCCAGGTCCTCCAACTCTAAGAGAAGTTCTTTATCTAGTCAGCATCTATTCATTACAAGCAAAGCATTTACATGAGAATTTTAGGTCCTAGGGATACTAAAGCAAAAAGAAAATACTCCTTGCTTTCAAGGTACTTATTGAAGGATATATTTTTTTCCCAAACCTTCTTAATTCCAAGATCTTTCCTCTGTTAATTATTTCCCAATAACCTTGTATAAAATTTACTTTGCCTTTGTTTGCATGATTTGTCCAGCTTTAGATTATATACTACATAAAGTCAGGGACTATCTTTTACTTCTTTTTGTATCTCCAGCACTTAATAAGTGTTTATTGATTTAATTGATGGAAATGTTCCAAGTTTATCAGGCTACTTTTTATATAATATAAAAGTATTAATTCAAAAAGAGAAAACTCTACCATTTGGAGGGAACAGGTATTATATAGATAGTGGTATCTGAGATGTTCTCATAAAAAAAGTACTTTTTCAATGCTCTAAATCCCTATTGATTAGAGAAATGCAAAGTAAAACAACTCTGAGGTACCACCTGTTCTGAGGCAGCCCTTTATATGATATAGAAGAATTGAAAAACAAGTAGATTACCCTCATTTGGGGATATATTGATGGAATGGAATATTGTTCTATCACAAATGGTGATTTTAATAAAGTCCTGGAAGGGTTATATAAACTGATGCTAAGAGAAACAAGCAGAACCAGGAATTTATTGTAAATAATTACAGCAAGAATGTGTGATGATTGACTCTGCAAGACTTGTTTTTTCTCAGTGGTTCAAGGATCCAAAGCCATCCTAAAAGACGTTGAACCACCTGCATCCAGAAAAAAAGATCTAAGGAAACTGAATGTAAATCAGCACATGCTATGTTCACTTCTTTTTTTCTGTTTTTTTTCCTATCCCAATATGATTCATAAAGCAATGCATATTAAAATAAATAAATTTATACTAAAAAGAAAAAAAAAAGAAAAGTTTTCGTATAAGGTAGAGAGAAAGAGCAAATAATAGGATACTATCTAACTAAAAGCATGGTGGTGTGAGTTGGGATAGCATGTACAAAGAACTATATAAATGAAATAAAAAATATTGAAATGAAAAAATGCATGAAGACAAATAATATAAAATATGATTTGAAAATTAGATAGAAGCTAGGCAATAGACCATGTTACATACCAGATTGAAAGGTGTTTTTTTTCCCCTGTTGCTGTTCTGTTTTACATTAATCCAGCACAATTCCAAAATTCTTGAGAAGGAAAATGCTATATACAACCTGACTATGGAGTCTCAATGCAGATAGAAATGTATTATTTGTATTTTTTTAAAGATTGTGTTCTGGAGGCAGCGAGGTGGTGCAGTGGATAAAGTACCAGCCCTGAAATTAGGAGGATTGAGTTCAAATGTGACCTCAGAAATTTAACAATTCCTAGCTGTGTGACCCTGAAAAAGTCACTCAATTGCCTCAGGGAAAAAAGAATATAAAGATTGTGTTCTGCTTTTTTTTTTCCTCATAATTTTCCCTTTTCTTATAATCCTTCTTTCATAACATGACTAATATAGAAATGTGTTCAAGTGATTATATATGTATAACCTATATTGGATTGCTTGCCATCTTTGGGAGAAGGGAAAGTGGGGACAAAGCAAAATTTGGAACTCAAAATCTTACAGAAGGGAATTTTGAAAACTATCTTTACATGTAATTGGAAAAAAATAAAACGTTATTATGTGAAAAAAGAGAAAAAAATCTACTAATTTATAAATAACAAAATTATTGAGCTACATGTAACAACCAGGCTTGTTTTGAATACCACAGGTAAAGGTCTATTTGGAAATAACACGTGAACTAAGAACTTTTTAGATCTCTCTTGTGCAATGAATCTCAGTCTAAAAAGCTTTTTTTAAATTAAGTATTTGATGTACTTTCACATAGAAGACACCGAAGACATTTTACACTAGTTTATCTTATTCTAGTCAATATCATTCAATATTCCATTTTACTTTTTTTTGGTTGCCACATGCATTTTCCAACCCCTTTTCTTTTTTATTTCAACTGCATTATTTATTTTCTCTACTAATGTATTATTACTGCTAATAAAGCCATATTATTTTGAATACTAAAGTAACTTCTGATTTAGTCACATTACATGCTACAAATGCTAACGCTGCTTTTTGTGCTTCAAAAAAAACCAATCTCAGCCCTCCTTAATAAAAGTTGATAGCTCTGTGCCAAACATTTTAATATTTTAGACTTGCTAGATCTTTCTTTTGCTCAGAAAGAAGCAAAATAATGAGAAACCTTCAGTTCTCAGCATTTCCCTGAAGGTACTTTCACTTCTAATAGCAATGACTAACCTAGAACTCACAACTTTTCCCCTTTATCATATTTTAGGGACCCCAGGCAACACATAAAAACTCCTGCTCTGATCACACCAGACTATCATTTTTAGAGATGAAACAAAAAATAACTCTGTGTTATCAGCCTCACATAGAAAATAAAAATCAAATAAGGTGATAAAAGTCATGCTGGGAGGCATGTTGATCATCCAGTAAGTTCAAAGTGCTTTTAGTAGACCTTTAATAAAGCCCCCTATGGATGTATATCCCATCAATGACTTGGAAGACTTAGAGAAAGAATTTCATTTTGAAAACTGTGTACCAATGGGCATAATTCATAATTAGGATGTGTTTAGGTCTCAAGGCAAGTTTTCTTGAAATGATAAAATAACATCTTGTAGGCATAGAAGCAAATTGTGAATGGCAAATATGAATTGAATAAACGTTATTTGAAAGACACTGGGTTGAGTTCTGTAAAAGATACATGAAAGAATAAGGGTTATACTCTTAAAGAATTTATAATCTACTGGGGAAATAAGATGCGCATATATGAAAAATAGTTATGATATAAGACCATATATGAAAAAAAATATTTGGTGAATGGTACATAGAATATGTATCACAAGTCTTCATTGGAAGACAAAGGAGAGATAGCCAAGGTAAGGATTTATCAATGGGAGGATCAATGTATCTGAGGATAAATGATTTAGAGCTGGAAAAGATGATTAAAACCATCTGTAATCCCTCATTTTTTTTAATGAGAAAATTTAAATATGGTTTTTGAAATGCACTATATATATATATATATATATATATATATATATATATATATATATATATATGTTAGAAAAACCTCATTTTCTGTGCCTCAATAAAATGGTAGAGTTAAGTTGCATGAGGATTATTCTCAGACTCTACCTTGGATACTACTTTGGTTTGTGTGTTGCAAGTCTAAGTGAGAATTTATTTTTTTTAGGTGGGATAATCAGGCAAAGTTTTGCCCAAAAAGCCATATTAGAATTGGATTTTGAATGGTAGATGGTATTCTAATGAGCAGAGAATGATCAAAAGTACACATCAGGTAACATGAATGTCTAAGTAAAGATATTAAGGTGGTTTTTGTTAATAAATCCCTTTCCAGATATGATAGGTTGGCCATATATCATAATTTTTTGTTTGGTTTTATGAAGACCAAGTGTCTTCCATGACTTATTAATTGATATAACAGTAGAATCTAAGCTCAATGAAGTCAGGGACTTTATCTTTTCTAAATCTTATCTTTACCAACTCATATAATTGTCTATGATAGGTTCTTGATAAAAGCAAATTGATTGTTAAATCACTATTGAAATCAGTTTTATTCTCAGTCCACAAAGAATCATGAGCAAGTAGAACTTTAAAAAAATCAAAAAAACAAATATTGTGTTTATTTTCCCTATCACATTAATTGATGTCTCTGAAAGAGTGATTTATGTGATAAGTTAAGAGTCTATGTTTCAGGGGGAGGGATTATTCATGTAAAAAATGTACGTATATTCATGAGATATATTATGGGATATTAATTCTATATACAAAACAAAAACGTCAGGCCTCAAATCAGGGATGCTACAGTTTTTTAGATCTTTGTCTTGAGTTGAACATTAGCTATATTTGGAGGACACAAGATCCATGGGAGGGACAGCATCAAAGAAATGTGAACATAGGAAAACTATCATAATTTTAATGTCACATATACTTTGACAATTTTCTAGTTCCCAGATACTCTAAAGGAAAGATTGGTGGAATAAAAAGTATTATCTCCATCTCCTACTTCCACTCCTATATCTTTGCTTTGGGATCTATATTTTATCTTTATCAGCCATCATCTGGAGTATGATTTTTGGTTTAAGACAACATGATTGAGGTACATTGATAAATTGAAGAATACTAAGAGGACATATATGGTAGATGGCCTTGTCATTTGTGGATCATTTGATATCTTTATCTTAGGTCTCAAGGTAACATGATAGCTTATCTTCAAGTATATAATTATTTCACATATCAGAAAGAGACTAATTTTTTCTTCTTTGGCCCTAAGGGTAAAACCAAGAATAATGTGATAGAAATTATAAAGAGACGAATTTAGGTTTGGTGCGTAAGTTAAACAATTTTATTATTAATAAAAGGTATTTCAAGGTGTTGTCTGGAAGTCATGGCTTGAAAATTTGCCCCATCTTGGATATCTTTAAAAATAATGAAGATGTTGAATATGCTACAATCTGTATTCCTTTAAGTAAAGAATGAAATAATTAGCTTTAGTCTGTTCTGTGACTAAAATTTTATGTTTCTATTAGATTTTTGAATGTTGTAGCTGAATGAACTGTTAAAGGAAAGAGAAAAATAAGGGGAAGAGCTGGATTTACTTTTTTCCCCCAAATTTACAGTACCTAAGAAGCTCATAGGTTTGGGAAATTCTTTGTAAATTTCCTATAGTCAAGGAGCTAATATCTAAGTAGATTGTTCATTATATAAAGGGCCGTATGACTGGAGAAATTTAAAGTTAGCAGAAGGAGAAGCAAGAAGAGGAGGAGTAATTACTTTTGTATATGCTTGAAATTCTGACAACTTTCCTGAACTGCACTCTAGAAATACAAGTATGTTATATGTTAACATGTTAATTCAGAGTTGTTTTTTAATTGATACTTCATATAATAAAGTGTTTCCCATCTATAAGAGAGATCATGAAGTAAAGCCCATAACATGACTCCATACTTTTGTGCTTTCTCTCTTGGAATACAATTGACTAGAAAAGCTTCTGGCAGTTCAGCTATAAATTTATATCTCAAAAACAAACTGAGCATTTGAGAGCACCATTAATAAAACTTTTTCATTTTTGACTCCATGAACCTTAAACTTAACCTAAGATTGAATAAGCCTATCAACTTGATTATAATTAGTCTGGTATGCATTTCTAATTAAGCACAATGATGAGTTCCTCAATCAACCAAAGTAGCCTTGGATCAAGGCTTCCTTAAGTGAGAATGGGCTTTTAGAAAGAACTCCTTTCACTCGATGAAAATTGTTATCACAGCTGAATTCAGGTTGGAATTCAACATAGCCTGGAAACGGACCAGCAACTGCTATCATTTGATTTTTTTTTTCTGAATTTGATTAACAATGAATTTTGTCTACAATGAAAATCATATAATTGATTCCTATGAAATTGTGGTT
This sequence comes from Sminthopsis crassicaudata, assembly GCF_048593235.1. Taxonomy (NCBI): domain Eukaryota; kingdom Metazoa; phylum Chordata; class Mammalia; order Dasyuromorphia; family Dasyuridae; genus Sminthopsis; species Sminthopsis crassicaudata. The sequence continues at coordinate 619,038,613 of NC_133618.1, read as the reverse complement.
AGTTCTTTGGTGAAGAAAAGATGACTGTAGCTAAGTTTTCAGTCATTCTGATTATTTTGTTCTACTATCAATTTATACTTTTGCAATGAAATAATTCAAGTTTCAAGATCTCTATCTCTACTTTGAAGCATATATCTTATCCATACATAAAAGAGATTATCTATTGTAAGACTAAATGTTTTTAACACTTTGAAAGAATCCTATTCTAAATTCAAACCAAGGCAGGTCTTAGAGCAATAATAGACCAACTGTTGATTGCCGAGTTATGATGTAGATTATATAGAAAGTTATTGATTTTGATTCTTTTTTTTAATTTATAATTTTTTCACAGTATATATGCATGAGTAATTTTTAAATAATATTATCCCTTGTATTTATTTTTTCAAATTATCCCTCCCTCCCTCCACTCCCTCTCCCCGATGACAGGCAATCCCATACATTTTACATATGTTACAATATAGCCTAGATACACTATATGTGTGAAAATACCATTTTCTTGTTGCACATTAAGTATTAGATTCTGAAGGTATAAGTAACCTGGGTAGATAGATAGTAGTGCTAACAATTTACATTCACTTCCCAGTGTTCCTTCTCTGGGTGTAGTTATTTCTGTCCATCATTGATCAACTGGACGTGAGTTGGATCTTCTTTATGTTGAAGATATCCACTTCCATCAGAATACATCTTCATACAACATTGAAGTGTACAGAGATCTTCTGGTTCTGTTCATTTCACTCAGCAATTGATTTTGATTCTTACACTCTTTTTGTTCCAGGAAAATGTAATATACCTGAAGGCAAGGACAGTTGGGGTTTTTTTGGGGTTTGTTCTCCAGTGCCCAGCTCCAGGGCTGATTTTTCATCACTGTATTAATGCAAACTAAGGATTGGCTATGACTTGATAACATCTAGCATTCTAGTGCAAGTACATTCAGGGCAGATGTTTTGTCTTTGTTTTTAATCATTGTATCTCCGGTATCTAACACTGCCTTGAACATAGCAGCATTGTAATAACTGTTTGCTGAACTAAATTAAATTATTTTCCAGGAACAGGTTCATATAGCTATTTGAAAGACAAACCAGAAGAGTTCCTTTGGGAAGAAAGCATTTCAGAGTTTTGTTTTCTCTTTTTAAGTTCACTAAAATTTAGCAACATTAGTCAAGAAAAGCAAAAATAAAAAACATATTTATTAGTCTAGTCTAATGATGATTTTGAATGGATATATAATCATTCTTGGGCATCCTTACTGATTGCTCTGAGACAGAACTTAACTTCTAATATCTTTTGCTTCCTTCTGTAATCTCCAAGTTCCAAGAAATACAGCTTTAGCAAATACCTTTTTTCCCCCCCTGAGGATGGGGTTAAGTGACTTGCCCAGGGTCACACAGCTAGGAAGTGTTAAGTGTCTGAGACCAGATTTAAACTCGGGTCCTCCTGAATTCAAGGCTGGTGCTCTATCCACTGTGCCACCTAGCTGCCCCACAAATACCCTTTTAAGCAAAATTGAAGAGTATCAAAACTTTCTCTTTTTTTTCTCAGGCAATTGAGGTTAAGTGACTTGCCCAGTCACCATGTATACCTTTAGAAGAATATATCTTAAGAATTAAGCACTTGTCAAACCAAATGCATGATCATGTTGAAGATATATGCTAGAGTTCATCCAGTAAAGCATTTAAAGTTAAAAAATCTCTACACTTCTTGTTTTACATTTTTGGAATGGATTTATATTATTGAAGAGACATTTTCACATATTTTGTCAGAGAGAGGGATTTGGAGGCAGTAACACCCTGGTTAATATGCAGCACTTCCTAGCAATGACACTACAGGTCAGTGTCTGAGGCCAAATTTGAACTCATCTTCATGAGTTCAGGGATAGTGCTCTATTCACTGTGCCATCTAACTGCCTGGGTATCAAAGCTTTTTAAATTCTTTGAAAATAATCTTTTTTAAAAATCTAATATTGCTTATTCAATAACACAGTTTTTTTTTCAAAATCTGTATTTTCATACTATGTTAAAGCAGAAAACATTTTAGAAATTAAGGGAGATAGGGGCAGCTAGGTGGCACAGTGGATAGAGCATCATCCGTGAAATCAGGAGGACCTGAGTTCAAATTTGACCTCAGACACTTAACATTTCCTAGTTGTTTGACTCTGGGCAAGTCACTTAACCCCAATTATCTCAGCAAAAAGAAAGAAGAAAGAAAGGAAAGAAAGAAAGAAAGAAAGAAAGAAAGAAAGAAAGAAAGAAAGAAAGAAAGAAAGAAAGAAAGAAAGAAAGAAAGAAAGAAAGAAAGAAAGAAAGAAAGAAAGAAAGAAAGAAAGAAAGAAAGAAAGAAAGAAAGAAGAAAGAAAGAAAGAAAGAAAGAAAGAAAGAAAGAAAGAAAGAAAGAAAGAAAGAAAGAAAGAAAGAAAGAAAGAAAGAAAGAAAGAAAGAATCACTAGAATTAGAGATAGAAAGACTTGAATGAAAATTCTACCTTAGGAATTTACAAGCTATGTGAACCAAATAAATTCTTTAGTCTTTATCAGCCTTGGTTTCCCTATGTATAAAATGAGATAGTTGAAATATTCTCTATGGTCCTTTTCAGCGCTATGTCTACGATTCTATGATGTAGACCAAATCTTATTTATCAAATGAGGATACTGAGAGAGTTAAGTAACTACCAGGTTGACACAAATAGTAAACATCGGAGCCAAGATTTGAATCCATGCCCTTTGTCTCCAGAATTAGATCTGGACAAGTCAATGTGCTATACCTTTATGTGTGTGAGTGTGTATGGGTGAGAGAGAGATATTATATGTGATATGTGTGAAAGCTTATTTTCAAGTTGATATCTTTGTATTACATTCATGTTTTATCTATCCAACAATCCATCCATCCATCTATTTATCTATTTATCTATGTCTACTGACATGATGAAAAACAATTGCCCATGACCTTCAATCTCCCTCATACAATAAAGACTTCTCTTCTGGAAAAGTTAAACAATCTAAATATCAAGGTTTTCATTATAAATTTGTTCCTGGATTTGGAATTTTCTCATTTATAAAAAATATTTTTTTTTAATTTAAAAGGGAAAAACACCTTTTTAACTTATTTATTAAGTCTGGACTTAAAATATAATTAAATAAAAGAACTTCTAATATGGAAACTCCCCACTGGTTGAAATCAATACTTTTTAATCCAGGAGCATTGCTTAGCTTAAGTGTCTTTTATCTCAGGATTTCATAGATAATGAGTCTCAAAAATGATACTTCAGTCTACATTTTTCTTAATTGAAGAACAGATATCTTTAATCCAATATACTAACTGATTATGTGTTTATAAACATACTTATATAAGACTTTAAATTTGCAAAGCAGTTTACACATGTTAGTATTTAAATTGAGTCTTTTAACAATCTCAGTGGTATAGGTTTACAGATGAAGAAATCGAGGCATCTAAAAGTTAAATTACTTTCCTGCAGCTACATTGCTAGGAAATGCTGCATATTAACCAGGGGTGTTACTGCCTCCAAATCCCTCTCTCTGACAAAATATGTGAAAATGTCTCTTCAATAATATAAATCCATTCCAAAAATGTAAAACAAGAAGTGTAGAGATTTTTTAACTTTAAATTCTTTACTGGATGAACTCTAGCATATATCTTCAAAATGATCATGCAGTTGGTTTGACAAGTGCTTAATTCTTAAGATATAATTTTTCTAAAGGTATACATTTAAATACAAGCTAAGTACATTTAGAAGTTTTGTCAAATAGATTCCTCTTCTGAGAATACCACATTCAATTTTTTCATAGCTCTTCCTTAAAGCAACAGATGTCTATTTAGATTGTCCTTTTGAACGCCAGGGTGTCAGGTCAGAATATTAAAGCTAGAATATATCTAGAGTTACAGGAAAGTCACATCTAAAATATCAAATACAGTTTCTACACATCTAAAATATCAAATACATTTTTTCAGGTATAAAATCAGATTAACAAAATACATCAACCATCTACTGCTGAGAAGTTTGGAGAAAATTTTCAAATATTGCAAAGATATACTGATGCTAAGAAATCAAAATCCTGTGGCAAACCTACTGCCCTAGAAATTCTCTCTCTCTCTCTCTCTCTCTCTCTCTCTCTCTCTCTCTCTCTCTCTCTCTCTCTCTTCATATATATATATATATATATATATATATATATATATATACATATACATATATATGCATGTATGTATACATACATACATGCATATATATGCATATGTATATATGCGTATGTATACATGTATATGCATATATATACACATACTTGTGTATATATATGTTTTGTGTGTGTATATATATATATATATAGAGAGAGAGAGAGACAGAGAGACAGAGACAGAGAGACAAAGAGAAACAGAGAGACAGAGAGAGACAGAGAGAGAGAAAGAGAGACAGAGATACAGAGACAGAGAAGAAGAGAGAGAGAAAGAGAGAGAGAGAAAATAGGAGATAAAGAGAGAGAGACAGAGATACAGAGACAGAGAAGAGGAGAGAGAGAAAGAGACAGAGACAGAGAGAGAGAGAGAGAAGAGGAGAGAGAGAGAGAGAGAGAGAGAGAGAGAGAGAGAGAGAGAGAGAGAGAGAGAATAGGAGAGAAAGAGAGACAGAGACAGAGACAAAGACAGAAACAGAGGCAGAGAGACAGAAAGACAGACAGACATAGAGAGACAGAGTCAGGGACAGAAACAGAAATAGAGACAGAGACAGAGACAGAATCAGATGGACAGAAAGTGAGCAAAAAAGAGATAGATAGAGACAGAAACAGAGACAGAAAAAGTAACATATTATTGTTCCTGCCAACAAAAATTACATTAGATTCCATTTTTATAACAATGATGAAAGAGAAAAGGGGAAAAGAGGGAGACACAGAGAAAGAGAGAGACAGAGATAGAGAGAATGAGACAGAGAGACAAATAGAGACAGAGACACAGAGACAGAGAGACAGATTGAGACAGATGGAGAGGAGGAGAGTCAGAGTGGAAAAATGAGAAAGAGAAAAGAAAGATGAACAATCATCTTAAAAGAGACAGTTAATTCTATAGAATTAATATTCTAATAAGTAATTAGCCAAATGTTTCAAGAATCTCTGGTGGTGATATAGTAGTCTTGTTTTTGGAAAATAACCTGGACCAGTATGATGCTCCATGGGCTTTGCCTATGCTGCTGTAGTATATGGCCTCCCTGTTTTCAGGCATGTTATTTTATCGTTTTCTTCTTAGCATCTTTCACTTCTTTGATGACATCTGGGTGTTTGTCTAAGCTAGCATCCCAGTCATTGTGCAATTTTAGGTGATTGTTCTTCGCTTCTCTCGTTTCCTTCTGAACCTTTCCGTAGACCTTGTCCCTTCTCTGACTGTGACAGTCAGCATTGTCAAAAAACAGAGCCTTGCCTGTGAGCAAGCCTAGGGGATCCCTGTGAGTGCTTTTGTTCCCTCTTCTGATCCGCCAGCTCCAGCCAGGGGCTATCACACCGACTTGAACAATATGGCTTTTCAGAGAACCAGGAGAGGTACAATCACTCAGGCTTTTTACAGATCAGTTACCTTAATCATCAGCCAAGAGATGCCATCTTGCCAAATTTCCTCTTGTGATGCTGCTTGACTGTCTGGCTCTTGACCCTGACTCACTGAAAGGAATCTTTTCTGGTTAACCAACTATAAGTGAGAATGGTTGGCAGAAGCAGGCATTTGACACTCAAGTAGTTATATATGTAACCTTTGCATTTAAGAAGTGGTAGAGTTGGAGTTTTTTGTTTGTTTGTTTTTTTTTTAATTTTGTAAATTGTGAATAGCTAAACAGAGTAATATGCCCAAGTACAAAATCCCAAATAGATATGGGTATTCAGATGGAAAGTGCCACAGGGATCAATGGGCTATATCGTAGGATATCATTAAATGGACAAAGTTTCTCAGAGGTCTTCTAGAACCCTAAAAGAATGAAACATCATCCCATTGTTTTCCATGGAGCATTAGACTTAAGCAGATACTTAGGCTCCACAATGCCCTTTATTTTCTAGCTCATCTTTCCTCCTAATTTCTCCTAAAAGCATCCCAAGGGCAGAAACTACAAGTTTTGTCTTTGCATGGTCAGTACGTAATACAGTGCCTAAAGCATCATAGACCCTTGATTTATCTTGCACCTTGTAAGGAGTTCTATTTTTTTTTCATTTTTACTGTCTTTGTGATTTTCTAAGTTTAGAGAGCTGCTAGTCAAGAACTTCCACTAGTAATTCAAATCACCATCTTTACCTCAGTTAGGTAGTTACCTGGGGCACTGAGATATTAAAACCCTTACCAAGGCTCACACAGTCATTGTAGGAGCTGATAGATCATCTTGAACCTGTTTCTCCATGACTCTAAAGATGACTCACTACTGACTCCACAATGCTGCTCTCTTCTAATTTATAGCAGTTATTTTTTGAATTTGTCACATCTCTGTTTCTAGTTTCTTGAGAGCAAAACCTGTGTTTTATTCATTTTCATACCCAGTAAAATCCTATTTCTCATCCTGGCATTGGGGAGACCTTGTGTTGTCAAAGGCAATGAGAGTGGTGTGGAAGCTCTGGTGCATCCTGCCAAAATGAAAAATCTGGGAAATAAGCCCAGTGTCTGTCACCCCAGCAAACCTAGATATGCTGAGAAGACTCACCACTAGAAAACTGGTGACTCATTGCTTGTTTTTGTTTTTGTTTGGTTGGTTTTTGCCCCAGTAACTCATGAATACATCTATTGAACTATATAGAAATTTTCTGACACTATGAAGGGATTAATATCACTCATCAAAATATGAACCATTTAAAGGAATTTTTAGCTTAGTATTCCTGAACTACAAAAAAAGGTATATTAAGCTTAAATATATATAATATTTACTCTGTGTCAAGTGCTCTACAAAATTATTTGATTTGATTCTCACAGTGATCATAGGAAGGAAGTGTTATTATTATCCCCACTTTACAGATGAGTAAACTGAAAAATGGAAGCTAAAAGAGCTGCTCAAGATCACACAGACAATAAGTGTCTGAGGCAAATTTGAGCCCAGTCTATACTGACTCTTAGCCGCCTTTGTATATCAGGGTCACCTGTTCAGGAACTTCCTGCTTAGCAATGCTGTAATGATGAAATGGAAGGGATGCCCTAAGATCATTACTGGTAAGGAAACTGAGGCCCAAAGAGGTAAATCAAATTCTCCAAGGACTAAACCCCAAATCTTGGTTATCAATTCAGGGTTACTATTTTTTTCCATTAAACTGTTCATTATACTCTTTCCTTTGTCAATGATCAATCAATTTTTGTTGACCAGTAAGACCAAAATAAAATAGTTGTGTATTTCTAATAATTTACCAAAAAAAATCCAATCTGCATCACAGAATTTTGTGATGCTCTCATGTTTCACCCAGCAATGCAGGGGTTAAATGCTTTACTGTCTCAAGAAATCACCACCTGTTCCTTAGCTGTAATTGCAACAAGAGATGCCTCCAACAGTTCCAATGGGGAGCAATTTTGGTGCTGACAAGAAAAGTCTGGCAAATTAGTGGGTCAGCTGGAGCAGATGGTGCTAGTGCTGCTCCCAGGCTCAGTAAGCTGACCGTTGGATAGGCCACACACTGAATGAATCTCCCTGATCCGCCCTGGCTCTCGCTCTGATCATCTCTTTTCATAAATTGAGAGTTTATTTTTGAGGCAGACTTCCCAGGCTAGGCATGAACTTCATAAAAGACAAAATCAAGCCACAGAAATTCAAAGGAGATGAATTAAAAATAACTTACATCTTGGGAAACTGTCCCCCACAGACTATTACCTACTTCACCCCAGAAAGCAGGCCTGCTGGGCAATGAGTTTGGGTACATTGCTAGAGTAAGCAATCTAGCCTAAAAATTCTTTGGGTTGTTTTTCTGTTTACTTTCCCGAACACACTGAGTTCCAAGGGCATTGACCATATCATGCTGTGTTTTGTGCCATCCATCCACTTCAAGTTTTGGGTTCCTTGCAATAAATATTTGGTACTTCCTAGGGAGATGGATTGAACTAGAAGAGATCCAGACCATAAACTCAAAAAAAATTGTAGACTTAAAGATGGCAGGGTTCTTGAAGTGATCTAATCTTACTCATAATTTTACACATAAAGCAACTGGGAACAAGAGAGATTCGACACCTTTTTTCCAAAAATGCACGGGAGACAAAGCAAAGATTCCAATATACGTCTTCTCACTAAAGTAGGTAGGTCTTTCCCTTGAAGCAAGCTGTATCTGACAATTAGATCGAATTATAATGGGTGAGTTCATTAATGCTACTTTATCATTAGGATGTCAGATTGGCACCCAATTTAGACAAAATTGGGAGATAGGAAGTTTGCTTTTAGTTCCACCAAATGCCCCATTATGGACTGTTTTCAGTTCATTCATTTGTATCTCTTACTTTTCCCCTCCAATATCCTCCTGGTTTCCTCATAATCTCATTTAAATAAAGGAAAAAACACATGGAATTTGATTTCAAGCATCTGGTTTTCAGGCCCTCTTATGCAACTTATTAATTTTGTGACCTTCAACAAATGGTTTGAACTTTCCAATCTATCTGTAACATGGGGAAATGAATACTTATATTACTGTGAGGATAAAATGAGAGAGGAGTATATGTAAAAATGTTTTGCAAAATATACAGAAAGAAGCACTTATTAGTAAAGAACCTTACTACTGTTTAACTGACCAATAGCAGGGAAATCAATGCTTTGGTAGTTCAAGAATCAGCAAATAAATATATGCCAGAAAGCTATCCCTAAAGCTATTTCTGTCTAATTTAAAATTCAAATCACCATCCCAAAGACAGTAAATATAACCTTCCCATTCTAAATATAAGACAAAGAAGTAATGATAATAATGATAATGACAAATACCTAATTTTTATATAGTGCTTACTATGTACCAAATATTATATTAAAGTTATTGTTGCTGTGTCATTTTCAGTCCAACTCTTCATGACTTCTTCTTGGAGTTTTCTTATCAAAGTATTTTCTTCTTCAACTCATTTTACAGATGGGGAAACCAAGGCAAACAGGGTGAAGTGACTTGGCCAGGACACATAGCTAAGGGCAGATTTGAACCCAAATATTCCTGATTGATGTGCCAGCCACTGTACCACCTAGCTGCCTACTGTGCACTTTATAATCAGTGTCTCACTTGGTTCTCAAAACAATTCTGGGAGATAGGTTCTGTTATTATTCTCATTAGACAGAGGGGGAAACTGAGGCAAATACATTTTCGATGGCTTTCTCAGGGCCAAACATCTAGGTAATTATCTGAGACTGAATTTGAATTGGAGTCTTGATTCTAGACTTGGTGCTCAATCTTTGGTGCCTCCTAGAACAAAGTAATTAAGGAATATTTATTATGCTCAGAAGTTCTTTTAAGAATTAATTCCAGGAAGAGCTAATGCAATTCCAATTGATCAATGATGGACAAAATCAGCTACACCCAGAAAAGGAACATTAGGAAATGAGTGTAAACTGTTTGCATTTTTGTTTTTCTTCCCAGGTTATTTTTACCTTCCGAATCCAATTCTTCCTTTGCAACAACAACACCAACAAAATTCAGTTCTACACACATATATTGTATTTAGGATATACTATAACATATCTAGCATGTATAAGACTGCCTGCTATCTAGGGGAGGGGCTGGAGGGAAGGAGGGGAAAAATTCGGAACAGAAGAGAGTACAAGGGATAATGTTGAAAAAAATTACCTATGCATATGTACTGCCAAAAAATGTTATAATTATAAAATTAATAAAAATTAAATAAATTAATTTAAAAATAATTAATTCCAGGTGAATGAGACTAGTTTCAATTATCTTGTGATGAAGATAACCATCTACCCCCAGAGAGAGGGCTGTGGGATCTGAGTGTGATTCACAACATAAAATTCTCACTCTTTTTGTTGTTGTTCATTTGCATTTTGTTTTCTTAACCATTTTCTTTCCTTTTTTATCTGATTTTTCTTGTGCAGTAAGATAATTGTATAAATATGTTTACATACATTGGATTTAATATATATATTTTAACATATATTAGAAAGAAATTAATTCATCTTACTTTATTGTTTCAGAGGCTAAGAAAGAAGACCCAGGAATTGGATAAGTTGAAGGTGATGGAAGCAGAGTTCAATAAAGATGACAAATACAAAAACAAAGCACGGAAAATTCCCAATATATCATTTGGAATTGCACTTGGCAGACTTGCTGAATAATAGATTCACAGACACATAGATACATAGACAGAAAAGAAAGATAGATAAGAGAGACAGACAGGAAGAATAGATATATATGTAGAGTAGGTAGATGCATATTTAGATTGATAGATTGGATAGGTAGATTAAACATATGAATAACATATTTTAAAAGATATATAGAAATAGAGAAAAATATCTACACAAATACAATTACAGGCTCTTAGAGCTGGCAAAGACCTCAAAGCATTCTATAGCCTGGTAGAAATGGCAGTGTACTTGAAGTTAGATGTTTTAAATTCCTCTCAATGCGTCTTACTATTTATGTAACTCAATAATTCATTTAACTCTTCTGGATTTCAGGTTTATAATTTGTAAAATGGAAATAATGTTTGTAGATCTCAGTTCATACAGATTATTGTGATGAAACTATTTTGTGATAATAATCATTATAGGAGACATTTGTAGAGATGTGTATTTTTTGAATTGCCTTACATATCCCTAATTTTGTTCTCACATTAACCCTTTGCAATAGATACTATACATATTATATTCATTTCTATACATATTATATTCATTTCTTCTCCTGTAAAATAAACTATAGAAGGACATTGCAAACCACTCTAATATCTTTACCAAGAAAACCCCAAATATGGTCATAAAAAATTGGACAAGAATGAAATAACTGAACAACAGATATGGAAAAGTCAATTAACCTTACTTAACTTTGGTATGAAAGTATCATAGTGCTGACCTGTATTGAGTTAACAATTATCCAAAACCTTATAATTATCCATGAACTGCTATTTTATAATGCCTCTTTTGATTTTGTTAAAGCAAAGTACATGACTACATTTATACTTCTGGAGTTTTCCTTGTTTTAATTAATATCTACCTTTATATCATATTTTATTTGTATTTACATACACTTCCTTACTTCTTTACATACACATTCACACATACTCAGACTTCTCACATTATACGGAATAGAAATATAATAGCCACTCACAGATTCTATACCAACTTCATCTTTGCATGGCAGTTATAACCTGCTCCATTTCTAGGTTTAATTTCCCTTTCTATTTAATATCCCATTGATGTTGGGGGCTTGCTATTTTGGTGTCAGACTTACTATGGATATCCAATAGGTTTTATTTAGCCCTACTACAGCTGAGAACTTTTGAGTTTAAATATTCACCAACTTTATTCTCCTCCAAGTAGAAGAGATGATTATTGGGTACCCTAATAGTTAGTTTAGACCTATTGAATTTCAACCTAATTTAGGCTCTTTTTCCTATCTATTGAGTTTTTTGGAGATTCCTGATCTGTCATTTAAAGTGTTAATTCCTCCTCCCTGCTTTATGTCATCTGCTAATTTAATAAACGTGCCCTCTGTGTCTTCATGCACATCATTCACAAAAATTATGAAGATAACTGGATAAAGGACAGAATCCTGTGGCTTGCCCTCCTTCTCTCCAGATTGACAGCATTTCATTAATCACCACTACCTATATAGGCTTCTTCAATTAGTTCTGAACTCATCTAATTATATATATTATCAGTTAGTTCTATTTCTCCATCTATTCCACAAAGATACTACAAATGACTTTGTAAGATATCTTGCTGTAGTCCAGATACAATAAATAGGGTTCAAAATTATAAATTACACCAGGCACTATTTGGTCCAACCTCCCTTTATAGATGAACAAACCTGAAAACTAATAGAGTTTAGTGAATCTCTTAAGGGTGCACAGGGAATAAATGGTAGATTCAGGATCGGAACCCAGATTTTCTACCTCTAAATCTATAACTTTTCCTATAACTTGGACATATATACTTGTCTTTCTAAGCCTATTCCAGTTCTTGCTCCCCAAAAACCTTAGTCAAAATTTAGTCTTTCCTTCCTCTGTTTATCATTGATGACCCTTGTTGACACTCATTTTGTCTTTTGCAAGATCACATGCATGTGTATATGTGTTTTTTTTTAAATAGCTTATACTTGCCCTTATAAAAAGTAAATAAATATGTATAACTTGACTTGTTAACACTAGCTGTTTTAATAAGTTTAGGCCCATGGTCTAATAGAGCATATTTTAAATGCTCAGGTTCATAGTAAATATGTCATTGGAATTACAATAAAACATACCAATGATTAATCATTATGCCTCCAGTTAGAGAGTAAACATTCTCTAACAATGAGCTGAAAGGTTAGGATCCTAGCTCTGTGCTAGGAATGGACTTTCACTCTCAAGTTGCTCTCAGAGCTGCCCTAACAAGAAGTAAACAGAGACCCAAAGAAATGCAAAAGTCATGATCACTTCATTTTTGAAATTCAAAATAAAACAGCATACCTAATCAAGTGCCTGTCTCAACCCGCTAAAATAAAGCAGGAGAAGGGGAAGGGTCTCTGATTGCTCTGCCTATATATGGCCCACCTCCTAAAAAAGGGCTCCCAATTCCAGAATAAAGACTCATGAATTTTAAAGAAAAAAGGTGAAGGGAATAAAAAAATCAATCTTAGAACTTGAGGAGGCAATCTGCCATCATTATTATCATTGCTGCCACCACTATATTGCCATTCCACATAGCTAGAATAGTGGGAGAGAGAGGAAAAACGTTGCACCTGATTTTCCACAGTTTTTCCCCTTTATTTAGGAAAGAGATCTTTTTAAAAAAAATCCCCTCCACAAGGGAAATAGCCTTTGACTGGAGGCATATTTGTATATTCACTATTACAGTTCCAATGATATATTTACTATAAACCAGAGTGTTTCAAATCTGCTACATTAGACCAAAAATCTAAATCTATTAGAACAGCTAGTGTTAACAAGTCATGTTGTACACATTGGCTTATTTTTTTTCAGGAGGACAAGCCTAAGGCAAGATAATGGTATAAACAAATTTATAAACATTGGAATTAACATGTATTTTAACATGTATAACTTATATTGGATTGCTTACCATCTAGGGGAGGAAGTGGGGGGAAGGATGGGAAAATGTGGAAAACAAGGCTATGCAAGGGTCAATGTTGAAAAATTAGCTGTCCATATGTTTTGAAAATGTAAAGCTTTAATTAAAAAATCATCTCACTCTTGAGAAGAGCCACATCCATCAGAATTGATCATCCTATAAAATCTTGCTGTTGCCGTGTATAATGATCTCCTGGTTCTGCTCATTTCACTCAGCATCAGTTCATGTAAGTCTTTCCAGGCCTTTCTGAAATCATCCTGTTGGTCATTTCTTACAGAACAATAATATTCCATAATATTCACATACCACAATTTATTCAGCCATTCTCCAGCTGATGGGCATCTACCCAGTTTCCAGTTCCTTGCCACTACAAAAAGCCCTTTTTGGGGTGTTTTTGGATACGTGTGTCCCTTTCCCTCCTTTAAGATCTCTTTAGAGTTTAGAGACTTGTGAAAGACAGAACACAGCTGCTCAATTCTTATTTCGCCTCCACTTTCTCTGCCAAGGAAAATGACTTTGAAATGGAAAAGCTTGAACAAATGGCCAATATAAGTCAGCTTAGAAAAAAATAAGAAGATTACGAGAGAAGCCTTAGCCTCCTTTCATGAATTTAAATCTCTGAGTCAAATGAACTTCATCCCTAGTTCTGAAAGATATGATTCATGTGTCACTGTCAATAAGAGAGCTCCGGCAGGATCCAAGACAGGCAAATGTCCTGATTTCCAGGAATGGGAAGAAAACAGAGGCTGTATACCATGGTCCAGTGAGCTTGACTTTAGTTATTTTAACTCTGTGTTCCCAAGTAACTCTCGAAGTGAGACTATAAGTCTTAGACTAATCAGTGATCTGCATCACCTTTAAGATCACCTCCTTTAAGATCTCTTTAGAGTTTAGAGAGCTCAGTAGAGACACTGCTGGATCAAATGATATGCACAGTTTTATACCCCTTTGGGTATAATTTCAAATTGTTCTCTAGATTGGTTGCATCAGTTCATAACTCCACCAACAATGTATTAGTGTCCCACATCCCCTCCAATATTCACCATTATCTTTTCCTGGCCATTTTAGCCAATCTGACTGGTGTATAATGCTACCTCAAAATTGTCTTAATTTGCATTTCTCTGCTCCATTTCTGACCTCTGATCAGATTTCTCTGATCTGATTTAGAGCATCTTTTCATATGACTAGAAATGGTTTCAATTTCTCCATTGGAAAATTGTCTGTTCATGTCATTTGACCATGTAATAATTGAAAAATTACATGAATTCTTATAAATTTGAGACAATGACCTATATATTTTACAAATGGGACCTTTATCAGGAGCCTGGGATGTAAATTTTTCCCCAGTTTATTGCTTCCCTTCTAATCTTACTGGCATTGGTTTTGTTTGTACAAAACCTTTTAAACTTAACATAATCAAAATCATCATTTTGTATTCAATAATATACTCCAGTTCTTCTTTGGCCACAAATTCCTTCCTCTTCCATAGAGCTAAACTCTCCTTTCTTCCTCTAATTTGTTTATAATATCATTCTTTATGTCTAAATCATGATACCATTTTGACTAAGGGTATGGGGTGTTAGATGTGGGTCAATGCCTAGTTTTTGCCATACTAATTTTTCACAGCAGTTTTTGTCAAATAGTGAGCTCTTGTTCTAAAAGCTAGAGTTTTTCAGTTTTTCAAACATGTGGTTACTATAATCATAGACTATTTTGTTCTGTGAACCTAACCTGTTCCACTGATTGTCTACTCTATTTCTTAGGTTTTGATGACCACTGCTTTAAAATATAGTTTTAGGTTTGGTACAACTAGGTCACCTTCATTTGCATTTTTTCATTAATTCCTTTGAAATTCTTGATCTTTTGTTCTTCCAGAGGACTTTGTAATTGTATTTTTCTAACTCTTTAAAGTAATTTCTTGGGAATTTGATTGGTATGGCATTAAATAAGTATGTTTATTTAGGTAGTGTTATCATTTTTATTATATTAGCTTGGCCTGACTATGAGCAATTGATATTTTTCCAATTCATCAGATCTGACTTCATTTTTGTGGAAAGTGCTTTATAATTGTGTTTGTACAGT
Organism: Sminthopsis crassicaudata; assembly: GCF_048593235.1. Classification (NCBI taxonomy): domain Eukaryota; kingdom Metazoa; phylum Chordata; class Mammalia; order Dasyuromorphia; family Dasyuridae; genus Sminthopsis; species Sminthopsis crassicaudata. The sequence goes on along the minus strand of NC_133618.1, from coordinate 619,023,316 downwards.
TTCTGACTTTGCCTTGGCATGTAGACTTCCAAATACTTTAAATTACCTACAGTTATTTTAAATAGAATTTCTTTTTGTATTTCTCGCTGCTGGACTTTTTTGATCACATATAAAAATTCTAATGATTTATGGGGATTCATTTTGTATCCTACAACTTTGCTAAAGTTGTGAATTATTTCTAGTAGTTTTTCAGTTGATCTATAGATTTCTCTAATACCATTATATCAGCAAAGAGTAATAATTTGGTTTCTTCATTACCTACTCAAATTCCTTTAATCTGTTTTTTTCTCATTGCAAAAACCAGCATTTCAAATATAATATTGAATAGTAATAGGGACAGTAGGCAATTTTGTTTCACCCCTGTTCTTATTGGGAATGGTTCTAGTTTATCCCCATTACATATGATGCTTGCTGCTGGTTTTATATAGATGGTACTGATCATATTAAGGAAAACTCCATTTATTCCTATACTCTCTAGTGTTTTAATAGGAATGAGTGTTGGATTTTGTCAATGTATTTCTGGATGTATTGAGATAATTATATAACTTTTGTTAGTTTGGTTATTGAGATAGTTGACCATGCAAATAGTTTTCCTAATATTGAACCAGCCCTGCATTCCTGGTAGAAATCCTACTTGGTCATGGTGTATTATTTTAGAGATGACTTTATGTAATCTTGTTGCTAATATTTTGTTTAAGATTTTTGCATCAATATTAATTAGGGAAATTGGTCTATAATTTTCTTTCTGTTTCTACCCTACCTGGATTAGCTATCAGAACCATATTTGTTTCATAAAAAGAATTTGGTAGGTCTCCTCCTTTCTATGTTTTTCAAATAGTTTGCATAGTATTGGAATTAATTGTTCTTTAAATGTTTGGTAGACAGTTCCAATTGTTCATTTATAAAGAAAGACATCTATACCCAGAAAAAGGACTGTAGGAACTAAATGTGGTTTACAACATATCATTTTCACTCTTTTTATTGTTGTTTGCTTGAATTTTATTTTGCTTCTCTTTTTAACTTGTTTATTTTTGTTTTTCTTGTGCAGCACTATAATTGTATAAATATGTATCTATCCATATATCGGATTTAACAAAAAATTTTAACATGTATTACATATATTGGATTGTTTGCCATCTAGAGGAGGGCATGGGGGAAGGGAGGGAAAATTGGAATACAATGTTTTGCAAGGACTAATGTTGAAGAACTATAAAAAGCTTTAATAAAAAAAATTTGGTTGAATTTACATGTGACTCCATCTGACCCTGGAAATTTTTTTTTCTTAGCAATTTGATTAATAGCTTGTTTAATTTCTTTTTCTAAGGCCTAAGGCTTTTTAAAAAAATACAATTGGATTCATCTCATGTTCAGATCTATTTTTTATTCCCCTTTTTCTTGGATTGTAAAGAAATATAACTCCTAGTGTCTTTAAAAATTTAGACCCTAAGACAAGATAACCAATTCAAGCCTTTCCAGAACAATTGTTAGAAACAAATTATTTAGACTTGAATCTATGATTATTTCTAGTAATTATTATATTTTCTTTCAACTGCATGAAAAACACATTTGTTAACTCATTTTAAAACTTTGCAAGATACAGACACAAATTCTCATGTTGGTAGTAAGCAAGTTTATTTTTTTTCCTTCTTTAATAATTTTAGGACATTTCTCTACTGTGTCTATATCCAAAAGACATCATTTAAAAAGTGAAAAAGACTCTCGTGTGCAAAAATATGAATGTAATGGAATTTTATTGTTTTCTAAGGAATGATGACTGGGCTGAGTTCAGAAAAGTCTGAAAAGACTTACATGAACTGATGCTAAATGAAGTGAGCAGAATCAAGAGAATATTATACAGTAACAAGATTATGTGATGATCAACTGTGTTGATGATCACTCTTTTAAACAGTGAGATGATTCAAGGGAGTTCCAATATACTTGTGATGGAAACTGCTATCTGCATCCAGAAAGGGAACTAGGGAGACTGAATGTGGATTAAAACACAGTATTTTTACTTTTTGTTGTTGTTTGCTTGTGTTTTCTTCCTTGTGTTTCCCCCCCCTTATGATCTGATTTTCTTGTGCAGCATGACAAATATGGAAATATGTTTAGAAGAATTGCACATGTTTAAGCTATATCAAATTGCTTGCTATCTTGGGAAGATTGGAGGGGGAAAGAGAGGGAGAAAAAATTGGAACACAAGATTTTGCAAAAGTGAATGTTGCAAACTATCTTTCTAGATATCTGGAAAAATAAAATAAAATACTCTTTTAAAAATGTTGAGACATTTGTTTTTCTTTTATTATACATCACCTATTCTGTTCTCCATTATTCTTAAAAGATCATCCACTCAAAAATAATAGCTTCAAGTCCTTTCAATATCCTATTTAGGCAGGAAGACTAGAATGCAGAAGAGCTGAGTTCAAATCTATATTTCTTTCTGTTGCTATGTATTTTTTTCTGAATGTTTTCCATGTGAAAACTTAAACTTTAACTTTTTTTTTTTTCATTTTGTGAAGGAAAAACAAGTTCAGAGATGTCCAAATTGAAGGATAAAAATAGAAAACCAAAATATCAGCCCAAATCAGTTTCACCTCCTTAAAATATACAGCTAGAATCACCTCTTCTGAATTTCCAGAAATTGATGACTGACTTGATACTTATTAGTATTATAGACCAATGTTATTTTACTATCAGCAAATACACACATCTCCCTAATCCAAAAAAATATATTTTTAAAATCCTTAATCCCCACACATTATTATCCTATCTTTTCCACTATTTCCTGAATAGAGTCCATGAAAAAGAGCTTCCCTTTTCTCTGCTCTCATTTCTTCTAAACCCTAGACAGCAGAGCTTCAAATCTTATCATTTAACTTGAAACTACTGTCTGAAAAATTACCGAAGATCTCTTAATTACTGAATCTAATAGTCCTCTCAATTCTTTTTATTACTAAACTACAGAATTTGTATCCCTTCTTGATACTTTCTTCTCTGTAAGTTTTTGTAAACCTGAATTTCTTAGTTCTTATTTTACTTGTCTGACCTCTTCTTATTCTCCTCTACTGAATTATACTGCAGGCGGTATCACCTAACTATACTTGTGTTCAAGGACGCCCTACTCTTCTCTCTTTACTAGATTATATTTTTGATGTCCACATACTCACCTTAGTTCAGTTATTATCTCTGTGAAGTGTAGAAAAGACTGCTTTATCTAGTTCTGAACTTTTTCCTAATCTCTACTCTTATATCACCAATTGCTTATTGAACATCTAAAACCACATATCCTATAATAAAATACCCATATTTTATATTTTATAACAAAAGACATTATCTTTCCTCCCAATCCTTTCTCTCTTTCTATATCCCTTAATATTTTAAGAGTAACAGTAATAAATGTAACAAGAGTTAGTTTTGTAACCTAGATAAGGTCCTTGAATCAGCACTATTTTTCACTTACTCCCATATCCAATATGCTGCTAAATCCTATTCAATCTACCATTGTAACATCTCATGTATATGCTCCCTTCTGTCCTTTTTATGCTATTTTTATTCTACTGCAGGCCTTTGTCAATCAAACATTAAATAAAAAAATGCCATCCTGGTTGCTCTTCCTTCCTCAAGACTCTCTCCATTATGATCTATTCTAAACTCAGCTACCAAAGTAATGGTCCTCAAGTGCAATCCTTACATGACACATTCCCAATTCAATAAAATCTGGTAGATCCCTATTACCTCACTATTAAGTGTAAAATAAATTGTTTTTCAGTGCCCTTTGAAATCTGCTCCCTTTTACCTTCAGAGGTTTTTGTTTTGTTTTATTTTATTATCATTTGTTTTGTTTTGTTTTTATTCTAGTATGCAAACTCTATGTTAAAGTATTACAATATTTATTACATGGAATACCTGATTTCCTGAAAGCATTTATGATCATTGATAATCTCTAATGCCTAGTAAGCTCTCCCTCCTAAAATTCATTTTCTGGATTCCTAATTTCTCTTCAAGACTCATCACAAATTCCACTTTTGATCAGAAATCCTTCCTGAACCCTGCTGCTTTTTGTCTAACTAAGATTACTTACCATTTATCTGGATATTTATTATGTTTCTAGTTGCTTGTTATCTCTCCTATTAGAATCTGAATTTCTTAAAGAAAGACGTCCTGTTTTTGCCATTCTGTGTAATGCCCATGTTAGCATAGTGCCTGAATTTAAAGGAAATTCATCCACATTTTGTTTGATCAGCTGTTCCATGTGTGTTAATATCAACCATAACCTCCATGAAACAAAGATAAATAACTTGTCATAGGAAAAAAATTCCATTTTCATTTCTTCTAATAAAAGTTCTTCTTTTCTGAGAACACATGGTATAAAGGATGTTCATATCATTCCTTACAATAACACAGTTACCTGCGAGAGATCTCACCATCATAGACTGTGGCTTGCAAGGTTCCATAGTATTGGATTCCCCCATGAATAATGGACAAGAAAAATTGTATGATGATCAAAGTCTAATAACCATAACTTAGTTAATTCACCTGAAAGTCCAGGAGAAGAGAGGAATTTATGGAGAATATTGGTCAAATGTATGCTCAGAACTAAAATAGGAGGAGAAGGGAGACACAGAGAGAGAGGAGGATCAGTACCACTACTCCAAACACTCTCCATCACCACACTGTCACTAAGTGGACTCAGACTCCCCCCATCCAACAAAGATACAATTTGATAGCATTGTAGAGACTTTAAAAACTTTCTTAAAACATGATTAGAACTCTTCATAGTCAAGAGCTCACAACCTCCTAGAGAAGGCAATATTCTGTGGGAGAAAAACTCTGTTTCTTCAAAGTTCTTCCTTGTATTCCTATAACTTTTTTATAGCCCATTCCTTCTTCCACAGAGAAATCCTTCAAATATTTGAAGATTGATTATATGTACATCTAAATTTCACTTTTAGACTTAAAATTCTAACCTTTAATTCCAAATAAAACATATTTTTTAAATTTACACTAAGTTGCCCATTTATGATTATTAAAAGTCTTATGCCTTCATTTTTTAAGAGTAACAGTAATAAATGTAACAAGAGTTACAGTTTTGTAACCTAAGTAAGGTCCTTGAATCAGCACTATTTTTCACCCACTCTCATATCCAATATGTTGTATTGGTCCTATTCAATCTGCCATCTCATGTATATGTATATACATACATCTCATGTATATGCTCCTTTTTATTCTCTTACACTATTTTTACTCTACTGAAAACAAATAAAAATTGTGACATTACAAAATACATTTTATTGTGTCTGGCCAGCAGACTTTTTTGAGCATTAAATCCCATATTTAAAACTAACTTGTCAACTAATTAGCTATTGGAAGAGATAAAGGAATCTTGGATAACTCTTATCCTGCTTGCTGAAAAAAATAATGAAATCATTCGTAGATTATGGGAAATTTGGAAGAAGGGAAACTTTGGGATTTTTGAGGGGTAACTATATGTTTAATTTTGAACACATCACACTAAAGATACCAGTAAGATATCCTAAAAGTGACTTTTATGAGGCACTTAATCTCAGGTGAGAAATAGAGCCTTAGAATATCACTATGATAGGTAATTACAAAATATGTTAAAGGATGCTTCTGAAAAGATTGAAGAAAAAGAAAGGTCATTGTCAGGGCCTCAAAGGAGACACAGTTTTATAATAGCTTATAAGAACAACAGTCAGGATGCCCCAATCCTACCACTAGCTTGTGAATCCTGAGAGCTGAGCACTCTTTTCTACTTTGATCAGGATGGGGAAAATGTCACATTTTCATTTTTTCAAATAGTGTTTTCGTTTCCCTCTGAGAACATGTGGGAACTGGGTTGCTCAGGTCAAAGCCAGATTATTTGTAACAATGACTAAAAGGATATGTGGTGTGTGTAGAAAGGGTTGGAGAGAAGAAAAAGACTTTAAGTCATGATATGTCATTTCAAAATGTCCAAATGATGATTAGGAAAGGACTTCTCTGTGACTATTCCATTTAACACTCAGTCATTCTCCAGCCAGTTTGAATGTCTGCAGGTGTTGGAGGGAGCCCAAGGAACAGGAGCTTCCTTTTCCTACTTTATGCAGAAATTCCAGATGATATTTGGCTTTATTGTGGAAAATCTGATCCTTTCAGAGTATGCAACAACCTCAGCAAGGGAGATTATTATATTTTTCTAAGCAAATTTAAATATGTGGATGACAAGTGAAATTTTTCAAAGCTTGTTGAATGCAGAGCATATAGTGATGAGGAACAGGATGAGAAGAAAAATTGCATCCCATAAACAATTATACTGCTCACCAACAGCCTGCTGAAAGGGAAAATTGCTTTTCTGACACGGAACTCTGTATTACCTTATTCAACTCATGGCTGTTAGCTACAATCTTAAGCATTATTGGGGAAGAATTGCCACTAAATTCATAGAACAAATGAATAGGCTGCTGGGAATTGTCAGGGCAAACCACCATGGTAAATACAAGATTTCTCAATGCCACCTGGAATGACAGCCATGTATCCTTGCTGGTATCTTAGCAAAGAGGCTGGGGGAAATCTTCTGAAAGGTTTATTGTTTATGGAAACCTTCTTTGGGATGATAGATAAATATAGTCGTTCCTTTAGAAGTCTTTATCCTCCAAAATAAGGAATATAAATTTGTACAATTTTTATAAAAAGAAACTAAATTAATAGAACTACTATATTAAATATATAATTGAATAGTATATTAAATATTGGAATATTTAATAACATGTCTTTAGTCTTGCAGTTTTTGAGTAGCAGATGATGAGTTTGAACTAGGTCTTCTGCTCTAAGTTAAATGTTCCTTTCATTATATATAGAAGCTTCCAAAAAGGGGGTTATATTCCATCAACTTAAATTTCCTAAATTTATTACACCAAGGAAGCTCACTCAATACTTATGTTTGTAGACATAAGGGTGTTAAAACATGTATTAAGCACTTATATTCCAATCACAGTGGTCAGCATAGGGATTAAAATAAAAGCAATCTCCTGCTCTCAAGGATCTTACAGAAATGTCTAGTACATAGTAGGCACTTTAGAAGTATTTAATGAATAACAAACAATACATAAAGTGGAACTGTAAAGGAAAAAAAAGGAGCTTTGCAGACTGGGATTGCAGGAGTGACATGAAAAAATGACTAGAAAGTCACGGGAAGAACTTACTCCTAGAAAGAAACAGAGCCACACCGAAAATTCAGCAGTGAGGTAGGAAGATGAGGATCACTCCATACTAGGTTGCATGGAGAAAAAAAAAAAATAGAAGGGAATACTTAGACAGTAAGACAGAGATTCAGGATGACCTGATTCCAGGTCCTGCCTCAGACTGGATAAATCACTTAATCTTTCAGTGCTACATAACAGCGCTCTAAGATTATAAGAGATGATGATTATATGTATTGGTAGAGTGAGTCCTTCACTAGGATCTCCTAACAATAAAATTATAAATCTAGAACAAAAACAAACAAAAATTAAAAAAAATGATTGTTGTATTGTTTTTCTTTCCTTTTTGAATGAGGAAGTACTACTATGGCTCTTTTGAATGAAGTGGGTGATTTAGAAGATCATTGTATCTCAAATACCCCTTCTTCTAGCAACAAGGAAGAAAAAACACAAAAAAGTACAAAAAACAGTAAAGTCCTATGTTGATGGCCACAAAAAGGCCGAGGTGATCTTCAAAATGTAAGAAGTACCAAAGGGATGATTATAGAAATCTAGCTATAGTAATCTTGGGGCTAACCTGATCTGTTTGATCCAGTCCAAGTAAAGATTCATTATGATGTACCCAGACAAGAATTTTGTGAGAGAAGGGGATGCTTTATAGTTCTCTCTTTAAGGCAGAGTCCATTGTCCTTAGGCATTAAGGTACAGAGAGTAGAGTGGGCCAGAATGGGAGTAGAATTGGTAGTGTGTATCAAAATCAGTTCTTGGTATATATTGGCTCAATAAAAATCTCTTTGTCAAAACTAATTTGGATTAATTTGTTAGACATCTAGGTGGAATAGTAGATAAAATGTAGATTCTGGAATTAGAAGGACCCAGTTTGAATGCAGTCTTATATATTTACTAGCTATGTGACCCTAGGAAAGTAATTTAACCCTTCCTGCTTCAGTTTCCTCACTACAAAATAAGTTGGAGAAGGAGATGGCAAAAGGTCCAGTATCTTTGCCATGAAAACCCAAATGGGGTCAAAAATAGTCAGATTTAACTAATCACCAAACAATAATATAAATTTATTATCAATTCCATCAAGGAACTATCAATTGATCAAAATGAGTTGGAGCATTAAACCTGGGCTAGGCAATATTGAGCAGATAATAACTAGCTGAATGAAGGCTTAAGAATAAGAACATTAGAAGAATTTCCTAGTTTCTAATATTTTCAGATGATGAGGAGTCAAATTAGATCAGCTAAAGCTAATGGGTTTTGCTGAAACTGCTTCAAAACCTAATTAGGCTTTATAAGTAGTAAAAAAAAATAACAAAGAAATGAATTTTTTCAAAGAAAATATATTGTATTATTTTGCAGCAAAATGTATATAAGCTGTAGTGACAGCAAGACAGACTGATTTGACTTCATATAGGATTTCATCTACAGCTGGGCAATACTGAGTTTTTAAGACTGACTCAGTCTAGACGAGATCCCCTCTGGGTGCTTCTCTCCAACTTGAGCCCAGAATCTCTTTCTGGAACTAGTCCTAATGTTACCACAATAAGGAAGGCATGATAGTTGAGCAGTGGGGATGAGGAGGCGGCAGCTGTTACCAATAGCATCATCTTCTGTCCCATGCTGGGGCTGCCTGCAGCAAGCAGATAAAAGAAGGAAGAAAGATTATTTGGCTGGCATTATAAGCTGGCCCACTAAGTTGTGGCTACACAGCTAATTATTCTTGAAGCCAGGAGGTAGGAGAGAAGAAGGGAAGGAGAAAGGAAGAAAAGAAAGGAGAGGGAGAGAGAGAAACAGAGAGAAGGAAAGAATCATGACATCCTAATAATTTAATAGACTAGCTTATTTCAGTTCTATTTGTCCATATTATAGAAGCTTTTTTTAAGAGATTGGGAAGGAATAGACAGGGAAAGAAAGAAAATAGGAAGGACGATTAATTTTAGGAAAAGGAAACCAATAAGATCATTTTTTCTAAAAGAAAACTATATTTATAACTATATCTATCTATCTGTTTATATAGTGTTGCCTCATATCCATATATGTTTTATTTTCTATAATTTCAAAAAAAAAAAAAAAACAAGCTTGTAAAACACGTTTTCTGTCCTTAAATGAATAAAACTACATTTAAAAGATATTTGAAAAGGTAGCCTTGTGGATGTCAACTTAGAAAGAGCCTGACAACTAATTCATGTTTTTCTATTGTTCTCTCTGGTTCTGTTGCTGGATGCTTGAGCTGTAAAGAAGCCTAATAATGAAGGGTTATAAATAAGGAGGCTTCCTATTATTATTGGTTTATACATTCATGTTTTGAGGCGATGAGTGCTACCCCAGGTAGGTATAGCTAGGGGCAAGAAGTATAGTGTAAGAAGCCAAGTTCTGTAATTTGACCACATGTTGTTGAGATGAAAGATCATATCTGAAGGAAAACATCAGGAAGTCAAAGCAGGATTAAAACAAGGATCTAAAAAACTTCAAATCGGAAGGAAAGTGAACAAGTAGGACTAGAAAGAGATACAGTTAAAAGGTAGAATTTCACTAGAATTTCATACTCTGGAAAACAGGAGAGAATTGAACTTCATTCAAATTGAATTTTGTAGCTGAAATGATCACTCTAGTTCTAAGAGACTACAAATATATGAAGGATTGAAAGAATAATTTTTCCTACATTCCACACAAGCCATCCTTCAGCTTTAAAATTTCAATTAGCTAGGACTTCATCACTTTATAGAATAATAAATTAATCATCAATGAAAAAGCATTTATTAAGTGCTTTTTGCGCTCTGGGTATTGAGCTTGGTCCTGGAGATACAAACACAGAAATTAAACAGTGCTTTCACTGGAAGAGCTGATTGTATTCTAGTAGCGCTGACAGTTCTATTGTATAATTCTACATCTTAGAAAATTATTCCTTATATTGAGTCAAATTATTTTCCTTCAATTTCCCATCATTGTGTCCAGTTATGTTTCTAGGGTTATATATAATATATAATTCCTCCTTTATATGACTATCCTTAAAGATCTGAGGACAATGAATATTTTAACCTTAATGCAACTTGTTAAGACTATTCATTACAGAGCAGTGGCCATCCTGCATCAATAGAAGCAATTTCCACCCTGGGAACTCCCTTCTCCATTGAAATTGCAGGTTCTCACCAATTTTTTTTTTCTTCTCTAGGCTAACGAATCCCAAGTCAATCAACTCTTATATGACTGACAAGTTTGGGGTCCCTTGCCAATATGATAATTCTCCTCCAAATGCATTATAATTTTTCAATGCTTATATGAAAAGTTAGTGTCTAAAACTGAATGAAATATTTCAGATGCAATAATGTGGTGTAACCAGGATATTGCCTTCCTTTTTATGAACAACAGATTTCTATTAGTCAAGTCTAAGGTCAAATTAGCTTTTCTCTTTTCTATGTTATGCTGTTTGCTCAATTTCTAAGCCCCCAAGTCTTTTTAACTTGAACTAATGTTTACAAATGTCTTAGTTTTCCTTAACTTGTGGAGTTAATGTTATTAAGCCTAAATGGAAAACTTTAGGTGTCATATTGTGAAATCCGGCCAATGTGTTTCCACATATTAGATCTTTTTTGTCCCTTGTCTGTCATTCTATATTGCTCCCAGCTCTATGCCATCTGACAACTTAATAAATATGGCACCTTTACTTTTCCCCAAGTCACTGGAAACATTTTGAACAGAAGAATGTCTGAAACAGACCAATATAAAAGAATACTAAAGACTTCACTTGACATGAATTCATGGCACTCCAAAACCATTTATTACAGTATAATTATTCCAACTTTTTTTTAACATTCTTATAAATTTATTTTATATTTTCTTCTATGTTTCAGAATTTTTTACAACTCTAGGGATTAGATGGTATGGCCTAGAAGCCTTATCTTGCAATCATGAAGACCTGAGTTTACATCTGATATATGATAACTGTAATCAAGGAAGGACACTTTAATCTATTAATGCCCATAGGCAACTCAAAAAGACCATAAGTTATGGATACATTTTTAATCCAGAATTTTTATACTGGATTTCCCCCATACTCTAAAAATCACAGATTTGCACTGGACTAGAACAAGGAAAACTAGATTATGAAAAAGCATGTATTATAGATCAGAAAGTAAAACTCCTTGTAGTAAATATGCAGTTCTAATGACTTTTAGAGTAGTATCAATGAAAAGAGGATTGGATCTAGGATATGAATATAGATCACAGGTTATTACCACCATCATTCTCATAAAATTATGGAATTATAGACTTAAGAGTTCAAAGGGATCTCTGAGACGATCCTGAAAAAATGAGAAGTAGACAAAACTTACAAAAGTATTGAGTATGCACTGGCGTTTGATTCTTTGTCCTCTAACTTCAAATCCACTGCTCTTTCAGGAGCGTACCACCCTGCTGTTTCACTATTGTCAATGTCATATTGTAATTAAAAAAAATAAATGTCAGTATACCATAGATATCCTGGAAAACATTTGATTTTTCAATAATAATAATAATTAATAATGAATATTATATAGTGTTTTACAATTTTCAAAGTGTCTTACATAGGTTAGATTATATGGTCTTCACAACAAACCTAAGAGGTAGAAGCTGTTATTTTTTTTCATCAATATATGTAGAAAAAGCTTTTTAACATACATTTTTAAGACTGTGTTCCAAATTTTTCTCTCTCCCTACTTTATCTCTCTTCCCCAAGACAGAGAGCAATCTGAAGTACATTAAATATGTACAATCTTTTTAAACATATGTCCATAGTTGTTATGTTGTGAAATGAAAATCAGACCAAAAGGGAAAACAGCACAAGAAAAAAAATAAATAAAAGAGGTGAAGATATTATGCTTCAATTCACATTAAATCTTTGATTATATTTCTGGATGCAATGACATTTTTCATCAGAAATCTATCTGAATTGCCTTGAATCACTGCATTGTTGAAAAGAGCCAAGTGCATCATAATTGAATATCACAAAATCTTATTATATACAATGATCTCCTGGCTCTGCTCACTTCATTTATCATCAGTTCATGTAAGTCTCTCCAGGTCTCTCTGAAACCATCCTGCTGATCATTTCTTATAGAATAGAACAATAATATTCCATACTATTCATTTACCATAATTTATTCATCTATTCTCCAATTGCTGGACATCCACTCAGTTTCCAGTTTTTTGCCACTACAAAAACATTTTTGCACATTTGGGTCCTTTTCCCTCTTTCATGATCTCTTTGGGATATAAACTCAGTAGAAACACTGCTGAATCAAAGGGTAGGCATAATTCTATACCTCTTTGGACATAGTTCCAAATTGCTATTCTGAAGAGTTGGATCATTTCACAACTCCACCAACAATGCAGTAATGTGTCAGTTTTTCCACATCCCCTCCAACATTTCTCATTATTTTTCATGTGATGTTAGCAAATTTGAGAATTATTGATTGATACCTCAGAAATGTCTTAATTTCCATTTCTCTACTCAGTAGCGATTTTATTGTATGACAAGAAATGGTTTTATTTTCTTCATCTGAAAATTGTCTGAAATATATGATTTAAAGACCCTTATAATAATGTTTGTCTTCTTTAAAATTGTGCTAGAACATATTTGGTAAAAATAATGCAATATCTTTTTTATGATATTCATCTTATTGAGACTCAAAACACTATTTATTCCTTAGTGTAGCCTATAACCCCTTAAAAATGAACTGGCCTAACAATTGACATAGACAGAAAAACTGAATGGAGAAGATTGATTTCTCAAATCATACCATGCAGTTGGACAACAGCTTGTTGAATTAGTCCATCTGTACACATATCTTGGATTACAGATGGTAAATGATCTAGGCACAGAACGGAATAGGAGTAAAGCAACAAGATTATATGTTGGAAAGTGTATATATGATCTTTGATATTTCCTAACTATCCCTTGCACAGATAACCATCTTTTTTTATACAAATACTCTCCCAGAAATGTTTTTATAGCTGATGCTCATGGAACACCATGATTTCACAATAAACAAAATTGAGTTCTTTTGTCACAAACAGTTTTTACAATGGGAGAAATAAAACCTTTCCTATAACTGATATCCATATTGTACATTGAATGTCTGTATAAAACTTAAAGGATCTGTTAATTGCATTTGGGGATAGCTAGACATGAATGATAGCTAAAACTTACTTTGGAGATTTCTCTGGAGTAAAATTCTGGGCATGAGTCAAAGAGAGAAAATGAATACTTTGAGCCAAGCATTCATAATCACATCTGACCTGCATGGGCTGAGTCCTTAGAGGAACTTGGACATTGAAGTGCGAAAGCCCTTAGCAATATTCTTCCTTTCTACCTTTCTTGATATGACAAATTCTCAGATCAGAAAACTCTCTCTATTAATTCAAGGAAACATTTTTCCTGCAAATTATAATCTTTAAGATTTGCCTAGAGTACTAAGAGGTTAAAACATTTGACATCATATAGCAAGTACATATCAGAAGCATGATTAAAATACTGGTCTTTCTTGTTACTGGGACAGCTCTCTAAGTATAATACCTCTCATTTATAGAGCTATTATGTACTACAAAATGCTTATTACTCCCCATGCACAAAATTTCATCTCCCATTCAAATGCCTTATAGAGTCTATCCCCATGTCTGATATGTTTTCTCTCCTCGCCAATGTTGCTTATTTTCTCTGGTTCAATTCCAGAGTACATACACAGTTTAGAGAACTATTTTTAATTCTATCATTTATTCCTATTCCTTCTCTGACCAAATTAATTTGTATTTGTACTCCTATTTGGGTCGGGTATAAAGTAGGCACTTAAACACTTCTGGATTGATCTATAGTGACTTTTTCTTTCATATGAATTTTTTGTGTGATTTCACATGCCCTTGGCTAATATTGTCTGGTTTGCTACAAATGATCAGAAAAATCTTGAACAAAACTATTTCTTTGGTGATATATATCATGTGATCTTAAATAGAGAAAATTCCTTGAAGGAGAGTTTTTTGTTTTTTGTTTGTTTTGGTTTTTTTGTTTTTTAGATTATGTTTTGCTGTTATGAAAAAAGCCATTTTGTGATCAACTAGTAACAAACACAGCAGGATGATTTTCAGTCACTTTGGGGACTTGAATATGTAGTCTGCAATATAAATTTATTTTTGAAACCTTATCTGAGATTTCACATTTTCACTGTCAACAAAGTCAGAAAGGACATTAGACAGACAGCTGCCCTAGTACAGGAAGAACTGATTCCAGCACTATCACTAAAGCAGACTATGTCACCGTGAGTAGGCTGTTTGCCTTCTCAGTGCACCAAGCAGAAGAAAGAAATTGCAAAGAAATTGCTGGTAGACATTGGTAAAGAGAGTTCAGGAGTTTCCTATTTTAAATATATCACAGGCCCTTTCAAAAATATTTTTAAATCCTGTAATTTTCAGAGTATTCTCATGAAGATGATTATTAAGATAAAATAGGGATAATTGTTACTATTTTTAGTCATTTTAGTTTAGGTCAAAGCACCATATTTACTTTATCCACTGTAAATTCAATTTATCTTCTCTAATCATGCTATTTATAGCACAACTTTTCTTTATTGGCTATCCAATTCGCTTTAGTAATTATTCTAACCTTATAATATTGTGTCCTCAATAGCCACTCTTTCCGGAAAATTTAATTATTTCCTTCTTTTCTGAGAAAATAAATGCCACTCGCCATGATCTTCCTTTTTTCACAAAATTCATTCTTCCAAAACTTATTATATCTTCACCCATCTTCTCCTTTTTAATGTCCATGAAAAGAGAGGTTCCTTCCCTACTTGAAGATTTCTATGTAAGGCCACATTCTCATCTCCTACAATTATCTATACTAAATTTTTATCACATATTTTTTTTCTGTATCTGTTACTTTGTCTCTGTCTCTCTGTCTCTCTCTCTGTCTCTCTGTCTCTCTCTCTGTCTCTCTCTCTCTCTCTCTCTCTCTCTCTCTCTCTCTCTCTCTCTCTCTGCTCTTTCTCTCTCTTCTCTCTGTCTGTCTCTCTGTCTCTCTCTCTTCTCTCTCTTTCTCTCTCTTCTCTCTGTCTGTCTCTCTCTGTCTCTCTGACTCTCTCTCTCTGTCTCTCTTCTCTCTGTCTCTCTCTCTCTGTCTCTCTCTCTGTCTCTTTCTGTTCTCTCTCTCTTTCTCTCTCTTCTTTCTCTCTCTCTCTCTCTCTCTCTCTCTCTCTCTCTCTCTCTCTCTCTCTCTCTGTCTTTCTCTCTCTGTGTGTGTCTCTGTCTCCCTCTCTGTCTCTGTCTCTTCTCTCTGTCTCTCTCTGTCTCTGTCTCTCTCTTCTCTCTCTTTCTCTCTCTTCTCTCTGTCTGTCTCTGTCTCTCTGACTCTCTCTGTGTGTCTCTCTCTCTGTCTCTTTCTCTCTCTCTGTGTCTCTTCTCTCTCTTCTCTATGTCTGTCTCTCTCTGTCTCTCTGACTCTCTGTCTCTCTCTCTCTGTCTCTTTTTCTCTCTCTTTCTCTCTCTTCTCTCTGTCTGTCTCTGTCTCTCTCTTCTCTCTCTCTCTCTGTCTCTCTCTGTCTCCCTCTGTCTCTCTCTCTTCTCTCTGTATCTCTCTTTCTCTCTCTGTCTCTCTCTCTGTCTCTCTCTCTGTCTCTCTCTCTCTCTCTCTGTCTCTCTCTCTCTCTCTCTCTCTCTCTCTCTCTCTCTCTCTCTCTCACACACACACACACACACACACACACACACACACATACACACACCTTCAACCTTTTGCTTTCTATGAGTTATACTACTAACTTATTTATAGCTTTATCTACCTCATCCTTAATCTCAAGTTATAAAAATGTCCCAGAATGATAGGACTTGTGCCAGTGCTTTAGGACTTTACTTCTTATTAAGTTTATTCTTCATTCCAGCCAAACTAGACTACAAGTTCTTTCTTAACACTCACACTCCATTTCCAACCTCCAGTGGTAATTGTACTAACAATCTCATTTTTATTTGTTCTTCTAAATGGGTGTGATTTTAATTTTTGCTCTAACTGGTAGTCAGATTGCAAGCAAACAGCTGATTCAATAATGATTCTCATATTAGTAACTAGCTATTGCTTATCATTTTGAGTATAGTAAATTTGTGTGTGTGATTCTTTTTGTAATTACCAGATCTGGAGCTTCACTCTCTCCAGGGAAAATCATGAGGTGCTCACATGTATTTCTAGTCTATTATTGAGTATTAAAATTTAATTTAAAATAAAACTAAAATACAAAACATAATTTCATTGTTTCAGTAAGAATGGGAAGTATATAAGAGGGAAGATACTTCCATTTCTGTGTTTCTCTGTTGAGAGTTGGTGGTTGTGAGTTACAATTTTATCTTATGTAAGAAAGATAATTTTCACAAGTTGCATATTATACTTTTACTTACATGTTTTTGTGAAAAGTTTTCTTCCTCTGAATTAGGCTCTTACAGTGAGAAAGGTGATATAGTCTTACTAAGCAGCTGATATATTATATAATCATAAATATAATCTAGCTGAAAGAAGGGGGATTGATCCTGTTACAATACTGCATAGGGTTGCATATGGATATCATTGTTATCATCATCATCATCACCATCAATATTATCAAAACTCAGATGATCAGTATTATCTCTGGGCTTTCTAATATAAAAGGAAAACTAGTTTGATTATGATTCTTAGAATTTCAAGCAAGAAAAGTTCTTAGAAATGATCTAATTCCATGGTTTCATATATTAGGATAGTAATTGCCACAGAGGTTAAGCATCTTGTCCAATGGAAGAGCTAATTAATTTATATGAGCTACATTTTAGGAAGAATTTCAAGAGTATCCAAAGCAAAGAAATCAGTAGGGTGAAGGACTTAAATATGAAGATTTCTTGCATACTCTTGAATGTTTATCTGAGATGAGATTATTGAAGAAGAATATGAAAAGTATCTTCAATTTTTGAAAGGTTGGCACAAGGAAAATAGATTAAGCTTGTTTATTGGCACTACAGAAAAGAAATAAAAACAAGCAAAAGGTGAAGAAACAGATTTGGTCTGAATAAAAGAAAATGGAGTAAAAATCTATATAAAAGAAAAAGGAAGAAAAATCTTCCTAAATTTAAATCTCTCTCAAAGTAGAATTGATTGACCTGAGAGACTCATTTCCTTCACAAAGGAAATAGTAAAGGAAAAACTGGATGAACAATAGTCATTTAATTTCATAAAAAGTTATGTTATAAGTTATAGAAAAATTGATTTGATAACCCCTATAGTCTTTTCCAACTTTAAATCTATGCCAGAACTAGTAACATCAAAGATTCTAACTCCAAGAATCTTTGTTTTTGTGATTTAAAAGTTAAAATTATGTTATCACTCCAAATTCAGAATTCTTTGCAATGCAGCATAAAGTAAAAAGCAAAAAAAAAAAAAAAAAAAAAAAAAATATATATATATATATATATATATATATATATATATATCAAGAGAAGATATGCAAAGAATATAGAAATGGAAAATTATACACACACATATAATACATATATATATATACACACATGTGAATCTGTTTATATGTATATATATGTGTAAATATATATGTCTACATAGAAATTAATACTATATATACATATATTTATGTGTATATGTGCATTTATATATGTGTGTATGTATTTTGGTATATATATGTGAGTATGCATATGTATGTGTATGTAGGTAATATGCATATCATATATTGTGTGTTTATGTATTTATTTGTGTGTATCACTTACTCACATTCATGTATGCCTTTATAAATAAACAGTTAAAGGTCAACACAATAAATATAAGGTAAATCAAAAGAGAAACAGAAACATTGTGCACTAATAGTCGATAAAGAGCATTTATATTAAAAGAGTTGACTAATAATCTAGATTCTCTGCAAAACTGGAAAGTACTAGCAACAGATAAGACCCAACATCATTGAATTAAACCCTTCAGAGTGGCAGATGAATTAATGGCACAAGTATTTACCAGTTTACTCCCAAATATAACTCTGTTATTTCCCTGTTTCTTTCTTCCCCCTCAGTGATTCACACAAAGCTTTGCTTTCCTTGCTTTTCATCCAGCTCAGTGCTCAGAGGGCCTAGATTTATTATCTCTGTCCCTCTTCAGGCCTGATCCAATATTTGTCAACAAAAGGCATTGCATATCAAATACTAAAATATGACAATAGTATGTGTTTATATACTTTATATAAAGCATCCACTTATTTGTATCACTAAAATATCCATAAATACTGCCAACAACATACGGAGTATTCTAAAATGTCTTAATTTTTCTTCTAATACTTTTGGGACATCTAACATTGGTTGAGGGGCAAAAATATTATGGCAAAAATTGTTATAGGTAACCCAAGGTGTCATAATAGTTACCCTGCTTTTATTAATTATCAAAAAAGCATTTTTATTCAGCTTCATATTCATAAAATTTATAGCAACTATGTAAAATAAAATGAGTTAGAATGAGATCACAGAACATATAGTGTCCACAATAAAAACTATTCTCTACTTAAGCTTTGCAAACAGAAAAGAATATCAAGAACAATCAATGTGAAATGTATCATTTATCAAGGAGACAATTGTCCTGAAGATGCTGTTAATGCATTGTCATAAGATGAGCTTAAATCACATTCTTTTATTGAAGTGCAAAAAAAATTTATTTTATCCATGTGAACAATAGCTCACAAAACATTAAATATAAAAGAATAATGGCACCTAGCTCCTAGTCCTACAGTTATTTCTGTCTGAATTACATAAAAAATATAGTAGTAGGAAAAATATGAGCAGAATCAGAATTTATACTGTGACAGCAATATGCATACACATATTATATAGACAGCTATAAATGTATATATATATATATATATATATATATATATATATATATATATATATATATATATATATATAATTCTGAAACATTTAAAAACACTGATCAACTAAATAACCACAATTTGAGAGGACTAATAAAGAAGAATGACAAGGAGATGATGGATCAATATATATAATAAGAAATACATTTCTGAGTGACCAAGGAGAGAATGTTATATTTGACTATGTTGATGTCATAGAGAACTTTCCTATTTTTCCCTTGCTTTCTTTATTACAATTTTTCATTCCTCTTTCCTTTCATTTCTTTTTTGGATCTACTTCCCTTTCTCTATGTCTCACCTTCTTCCTCTCTTCCTTCCTTTCTTCCTTGCTCTCTTCCTTCTCTCTTCTTTCTCTTCATCCTTCTCTTTCCTTTCTTCTCTTCCTTCTTCCTGTTTCTCTCTTTTCTTTATACTTTCCTTCCTTGTGTTTTCCTTTTTCTCTTTCTTCCCCTCTTCCTTCTTCTCTCCATTCCATTCTCACCCTTCTTTCCTTCCTTTATTCCCCCTTTTTTCCCTCCATTTTTCATTCATTCTTTCCCTCCCTTCTTCCTTCCCTCCTTTTTCTTTCCTTTATTCCTTTCATCTTCCCTTGTTTTTTTCTTTTCTTTTTTTTTTTAAATTCAGTTATATCTGCAAAAACAATCACTTTATCCATCCATATAACAATATATAGAATCCATTAACTGTTCCATATATACTCATAGACAGAACTATTGCAACCATTTGGCTGTGAATAATGTCATATTCTCATATTTAGGCTTATATTAAATATTGTGACATGAAAAGCTTTCAGATGCAAAGATTTAATTGTTTTATTACTTTTTCATATTTTGAAAGCTTTTCCTTCCACATTGTTACAAGTTATAAGGATTCAGTACAACAATACCAATTAATCTTTTTAATTGGGAACAAGAAAGATGTCAGAGTGAAACAAGGAAGGAGCTCTAACTCTCTCACTTTTCCTCAAATACACATTAAACCAAGGTTCTTAAAAGAATTAAACAGAATAAAACTACTCTCCAGATCAAGATTAATTGGAAAAACTTCAAGAAAGGACAGTCTTACTGGGGTGAAAAGTTTGTTCGGCTCAGCTCAGATGGAATCTGAAAAAGCCAGTGAATGGGTTAAGTCTCAGCAGATTAGCAAATGAGATCCTCAGCCCTGGCTCAGTAGTGGACCAGATAAGTGGGCAGCTTTTAGTCCCATCTCAGAAGGCAGATTCTTGGAAACCAAGTTGTTTCCTGGGGAAGAACAGCAAATGCACAGGGCCCCTATGCCAAGGCTCAAAGTGGCACAGAAAGTTTTGAACAGTGCCCCATTTACTTCAGGAGCAGAGTTTGATGATACAAGTAAAAAAAAAGAGGAAGAAGTGAAAGGAAAGAAAATTAGAGAAAAAAAATAGAAAACTACAATGGTGACAGGGAAGACCAAAACACCAACCCAGACAAGGACCAAAATGTTCACAGAGGAAATCTTAAAGAATGATAAGATTTGGTCTCAAGTCCACAGAAGTTTCTTGGAAGTGATCATAAAAGACTTTACTTTTGGGATAAGAACTCACTTCTTGACAAAAAATGAATAAAAAAACAAAATGCAAGTGAACAACAAAAAGAGAATATTATGTTGTAAATCACAGACTTACTATAATCAAAATTATCTATTTGATATTCAATTATAAGTTCCACTTCTTCTTTGATCACTAATTCTTTCCTTCTCCACAGATTTGAAAGATAAATTATCCTATGTTCTTCTAATTTGCTTATAATATCATTCTTTATGATTAAATCATGATGCTATTTTGATGTTAACTTGGTATATGGTGTTAGGTATGGGTCAATCCCTAGCTGGGAAATAATATCTGTAATTCTTGAGAACTATATGTTACAGGGGCAGAGAGAGGGGCAACACATTGAGAGAAGACATGGTTGTGAATGGATTTTAATGTGATGATATCAAAGAAAAAGGCATTAAAAGTAGAAAAGGGACTGTACTGGGAGAAGAGGAAAGGTGAACAATTCAGTGTGGATAAAAAGGAGGGCAAAAACAGTAGGGGGAAAATGTAAGAGAATGGGCAAAATCCAAGTAATATATGAAAGATAATGGGTAGGATGGCTCAAAAAATACTACTAAGGATAGGCTAGAAAGAAAGAATAAAAGTATATATAGAGGAGAAAATAGGATGGAGGGAAATACAGGATTAATACTCATAACTGTGAATGAAAATGAAATGAACCCTCCAATAAAACAGAAACAAACAGCAGAGTGGATTAAAAACAGAATCTTACAATATGATATGTACAAGAAATACATATAACACAGAGAAATATATAAAGAATAAAGATAAAAGACTGAATAATAATTTATTATGCTTCACTTTATTTTTTTATTATATATATATATATATTTTATAATATTATCCCTTGTATTCATTTTTCCAAATTATCCCCCCCTCCCTCTATTCCCTCCCCCCGACGACAGGCAATACCATACATTTTACATGTGTTACAATATAATCTAGGTACAATACATGTGTGCGAATATCATTTACTTGTTGCACAATAAACATTAGAATCCAAAGGTACATGCAACCTGGGCAGACAGATATTAGTGCTAACAATTTTCATTCCCCTCCCAGTGTTTCTTCTCTGGGTGTAGCTACCTCTGTCCATCATTGATCAACTGGAAGTGAGTTGGATCTTCTTTATGTTGAAGATTTCCACTTCCATCAGAATACATCCTCATACAGTATTGTTGTTGAAGTGTACAGTGATCTTCTGGTTCTGCTCATTTCACTCAGCATCAGTTGATTTAAGTCTCTCCAGGCCTCTCTATATTCCTCCTGCTGGTCATTTCTTACCGAGCAATAATATTCCATAACCTTCATATACGACAATTTACCCAACCATTCTCCAACTGATGGACAGCCATTCATCTTCCAGTTTCTAGCTACAACAAAAAGAGCTGCCACAAACATTTTGGCACATATATGTCTCTTTCTGCTCTTTAGTATTTCTTTGGGATATAATCCCAGTAGTAGCGCTGCTGGGTCAAAGGGTATGCACAGTTTGATAACTTTTTGGGCATAATTCCAGATTGCTCTCCAGAATGGCTAGATTCTTTCACAACTCCACCAGCAATGTATTAGTGTCCCAATTTCCCCACATCCCCTCCAACATTTGTCATTATTTGTTCCTGTCATCTTAGCCAATCTGACAGGTGTGTAGTGGTATCTCAGAGTGGTCTTAATTTGCATTTCTCTGATCAGTAGTGATTTGGAACACTCTTTCATGTGAGTGGATATAGTTTCAATTTCTTCCTCTGAGAATTGTCTGTTCATATCCTTTGACCATTTATCAATTGGAGAATGGTTCGGTTTCTTATAAATTATGGTCAGTTCTCTATATATTTTGGAAATGAGACCTTTGTCAGAACCTTTGTTTTTAAAAATATTTTCCCAATTTGTTACTTCCCTTCTAATCTTGTTTGCATTAGTATTATTTGTACAGAAACTTTTTAGTTTGATGTAATCAAAATCTTCTATTTTGTGATCAATAATGATCTCTAGTTCTCCTCTGGTCATAAATTCCTTCCTCCTCCACAAGTCTGAGAGGTAGATTATCCTCTGTTCCTCTAATCTATTTATTATCTCCCTCTTTATGCCTAAATCATGGACCCATTTTGATCTTATCTTGGTATATGGTGTTAAGTGTGGATCCATATCTAATTTCTGCCATACTAATTTCCAGTTTTCCCAACAGTTTTTTCCAAATAATGAATTTTTATCCCTAATGTTGGAATCTTTGGGTTTGTCAAAGATTAGATTGCTATAGATGTACCCTTTTTTGTCCTTTGTATCTAATCTGTTCCACTGATCTACCGGTCTATTTCTTAACCAATACCAAATGGTTTTGGTGACTGCTGCTATATAATATATCTTTAGATCAGGTACACTTAGACCACCTTCCTCTGAGTTTTTTTTCATTAGTTCCCTTGCAATTCTTGACCTTTTATTCTTCCATATGAATTTTGTTGTTATTTTTTCTAGGTCATTAAAATAGTTTCTTGGGAGTCTGATTGGTATAGCACTAAATAAATAGATTAGTTTGGGGAGTATTGTCATCTTTATTATATTCGCTCGGCCTATCCAAGAGCACTGAATGTCTTTCCAATTATTTAAATCTGATTTTATTTTTGTGGCAAGTGTTTTGTAATTTTTCTCATATAATTCCTGACTTTTCTTTGGTAGATGGATTCCCAAATATTTTATACTCTCAACATTTGTTTGGAATGGAATTTCTCTTTGTATCTCTTGCTGTTGCATTTTGTTAGTGATATATAAAAATGCCGAGGATTTATGTGGATTTATTTTGTATCCTGCCACTTTGCTGAAATTTTGAATTATTTCTAGTAGCTTTTTAGCAGAGTCTTTGGGGTTCTCTAAGTATACCATCATGTCATCTGCAAAAAGTGATAGTTTGATTTCCTCATTTCCTACTCTAATTCCTTGAATCTCTTTCTCGGCTCTTATTGCCGAGGCTAGCGTTTCTAGTACTATATTGAATAGTAATGGTGATAGTGGGCAACCTTGTTTCTCTCCTGATCTTACTGGGAAAGGTTGCAGTTTATTTCTATTGCATATTATGCTTACTGACGGTCTTAAATATATACTCCTGATTATTCTAAGGAATAATCCATTTATTCCTATACTCTCAAGAGTTTTTAGTAGGAATGGATGTTGGATTTTGTCAAATGCTTTTTCTGCATCTATTGAGATGATCATATGGTTCTTATTAATTTGATTATTAATATGGTCAATTATATTAATAGTTTTCCTAATATTAAACCAGCCCTGCATTCCTGGAATAAATCCTACTTGATCATAGTGTATTATCTTGGAGATGATTTTCTGAAGTCTTTTTGCTAATATCTTATTTAAGATTTTAGCATCAATATTGATTAAGGAGATTGGTCTATAATTTTCTTTCTCAGTTTTCGATCTACCAGGTTTAGGTATCAGTACCATGTCTGTGTCATAAAAGGAGTTTGGTAGGACTCCTTCATCCCCTATTTTTTCAAATAATTTATATAACATTGGGGCTAATTGTTCTTTAAATGTTTGGTAGAATTCACATGTGAATCCATCTGGCCCTGGGGATTTTTTCCTGGGGAGTTGATTAATAGCTTGTTCTATTTCTTTTTCTGAAATGGGACTATTTAAGCAATTTATCTCCTCCTCTGTTAATCTAGGGAGCCTATATTTTTGGAGAAAGTCATCCATTTCACTTAAGTTATCAAATTTATTGGCATAAAGTTGGGCAAAGTAACTCCTTATTATTTCTCTAATTTCCTCTTCATTGGTGGAAAGATCCCCCTTTTCATTTGTAAGACTATCAATTTGATTTTCCTCTTTCTTTTTTTTTGATCAAATTTACCAAAGGTTTATCTATTTTATTGGCTTTTTCATAAAACCAACTCTTGGTTTTATTTATTAATTCAATAGTTTTTTTACTTTCAATTTTATTGATTTCTCCTTTTAATTTTTGTATTTCGAGTTTAATTTTTGGTTGGGGGTTTATAATTTGGTCTTTTTCTAGCCTTTTAAGTTGTAAGCCCAATTCGTTAATCTTCTCTTTCTCAATTTTCTTCAAATAAGCCTCTAAAGATATAAAATTTCCCCTTATTACTGCTTTAGCTGCATCCCAAAGATTTTGATATGATGTCTCATCATTATCATTATCTTGGGTGAAATTGTTAATTGTTTCTATAATTTGCTCTTTCACCCAGTCATTCTTTAAGATGAGATTATTCAGTTTCCAATTACTTTTTGGTGTATTTACCCCTAACTTTTTACTGAATGTAGCTTTTATTGCATTGTGATCTGAGAAGAAGGCATTTATTATTTCTGCCTTCCTACATTTAATTTTGAGATCTTTATGTCCTAATATATGGTCAATTTTTGTATAGGATCCATGAACTGCTGAGAAGAAAGTATATTCCTTCCTATTGCCATTCAGTTTTCTCCAAAGGTCTATCATACCTAGTTTTTCTAATGTTCTATTTACTTTTTTAATTTCTTTCTTGTTTGTTTTGTGGTTTGATTTGT
Organism: Sminthopsis crassicaudata; assembly: GCF_048593235.1. Classification (NCBI taxonomy): domain Eukaryota; kingdom Metazoa; phylum Chordata; class Mammalia; order Dasyuromorphia; family Dasyuridae; genus Sminthopsis; species Sminthopsis crassicaudata. The sequence goes on along the minus strand of NC_133618.1, from coordinate 618,998,105 downwards.
CTAAATCTGAGAGTGCAAGGTTGAGATCTCCCACTATTATAGTTTTACTGTCTATTTCTTCTTGCAGTTCTCTTAACTTTTCCTTTAGAAAGTTAGATGCTATACCACTTGGTGCATATATGTTTAGTATTGATATGGCTTCATTATTTATGCTACCTTTCAGCAGGATATGGTTTCCTTCCTTATCTTTTTTAACGAGATCTACTTCTGCTTTTGCTTGATCTGAGATAAGGATAGCTACCCCTGCTTTTTTGGCTTTACCTGAAGCATAATAGGCTCTGTTCCAACCTTTTACCTTTACTCTGTATGTATCTCCCTGCTTTAAGTGTGTTTCCTGTAGGCAACATATTGTAGGGTTCTGCTTTTTGATCCAATCTGCTATCCGTCTCCGTTTGATGGGATCGTTCATCCCATTTACATTTACAGTTAAAATTACTAATTCTGTGTTTCCTGCCATCGTATTATCCCCAGATTATACTTTTTTCCCTTGACCCCCCTGATCCCCCTCCCCGATATTTAATTTACAGACCCCCCTTGTGACGCGCAACCCTCCCTCTTTTTTTTTTTTTTTTAGGATCCCTCCCCCCTCCCTCCAAGTCCCTTCACTTATTCTCCTTTTACTTTCCCCTTTTCCTCTCCCCCCTTTTAATGAGGTGAGAGAAAATTTTCTGAAAAACAAATATGTTAATTATTTACTCTTTGAGCCTCTTCTGATGAGAGTAAGATTCACACAATGATTCTCCCCCTCACTAAGTTCCCTCAGATATGGTGTATTTTCTATGTCTCTTCCTGGGATGTAGTTTCCCTCTTTTTATCACTCCTTCCCCTTTTTCTGAACCGACCTCCTTCCCTTTACCACACGCCCCTTTTTTTCTTTTATATCAGTAAAATCAAATTATCCTTGAGTATTTTTTATATACCCACAACAGAGTTACAGTTCTCAAGGGTTCTGTGTACCTTTTTCTGTTTCTCTTCAGTCTTGTGGATGTAGATCAAATTTTTTGTTTAAGTCTGGTTTTTTTCTTAGAAACATATAGAATTCCTCTGTTTCATTGAATGACCATCTTCTTCCATGGAAAAAGATGCTAAACTTAGCTGGGTAGTTCATTCTTGGTTGCAGTCCTTGATCTTTTGCCTTTCGGAATATCAGGTTCCAGGCCCTTCTATCTTCTAATGTGGAGGCAGCCAGATCTTGGGTGACCCTTATTGTGGCACCTTGGTATTTAAATTGTTTTTTTCTAGCTGCTTGCAGGATTTTCTCCTTTGTGTGGTAATTCTGCAGCTTAGCCACAATATTCCGTGGTGTTCTTTTTTTAGGGTCTATTTGAGAAGGAGTTCGATGAATTCTTTCCACATCTACTTTCCCTTCTGTTTCTATTATCTCTGGACAGTTCTCTTTGATAATTTCCTGTAAAATAGAATCTAGGCTCTTTTTTTGGTCATAGTTTTCTGGAAGTCCAATAATCCGCAGATTATCTCTCTTAGATCTATTTTCCAGGTCTATAGATTTTCCCAGTAAGTATTTGACGTTGTTCTCCAGCTTCTCATTTTTTTTGTTTTGTTTGACTGATTCTTGGGTTCTCTGTGAATCATTCATTTCTATTTGTTCCATCCTGACTTTTAAGGAGTTATTTTCTTCATTCACAGTTTTTAGTTCTTTTTGTAAATGCCCAATTTCGTTTTTAAATGAATTATTTTGCTCTATTGAGTTTTTTTCCATTTCCCTAATTTTTTTCTTTTGAGAATTATTTTCTTTTTCCAATTCAGAAATTCTATTTTCTTGAGACTTTTTTATCTTTTCCAATTCAGAAATCCTACTTTCTTGTGTTTTTTTAACCTTTTCTAATTCACTAATTTTGTTTCCCTGCATCTCCTGTGAATTCTTTATTTTTTCCAACTCCAATTTCAGGACGTTGTTATTCTCTATCATAACTTCCCTTTCCTTGCCCCATTTTTCTTCGATCTCCCTCAATTTCTTAAGAGCTTCTTCTAGGAGAGAGTTATGTGATGGGGGGCAGGGATCGTTCCCCTTTGGGTTGTTATCTGCTGACTCTCTGCTGTTAACTTCCTCGGGGTTGGACACCCGCTCTTTCTCTGTATAGAAGGAATCTATGGTTTTTCTAGCTTTTTTGCTCATATTTAAAAAAATGTTTTGGGGTCTGTCCCTGGGGTAGGAAATTATTTACTTCTTTACCAGCTTCCTCCCAGACCGGATGGATGTAGCGGCCCCTGCGCCTGCGCTAAGAGAGAGCTCTGGGAGAGAGTTCCCCACCCCCTCCCTGGAGGTGCCTCAGAGGTGATTAGCACTGCTGCGCTTTGAGGGCGTAGAATAGTGAAGACAGCACGAAGCCCAGCCTATGTGTCCGGGTGGGGAGTGGGTGTCTGCAGCAGGTGACGTGAGAAGCCCCTGCGCTCAAACTGGAAGTGTCTGCCAGAAACCGTGGTCCCTAGTTCAAAGGTTCTGCTTCTCTGGGACTTCCTGGAGCTGAGTTCCACTCCCTCCAGCTAAGCTAGGCAGTGTGTGTTGCCTTGGGCCGTATCCACCCACTTGTCAATCTCTTAACTATTCTCAGGTGGTAGCTGAGGCCACACCCCCTGGTGCCGAGTCTACTGAGTCACCCCCAGGGTGGGGGCGGGGGGGGGGGGGGGGAATCTAATCTGAGTTTTAAAATATTTTGGCTTTCTCTTCTGAACTGCTAAATAATTAGCAGAGAAGAGCTAACAGCCTGTGCCAGATTCCTTTACCTCAGTGGCTTCTCTGATCCCAGAGCCCCTCCCAGCGCAATGGGCGCAGTGTGCCCCTACCCCACCGTCTGTGCTGGTCTTTCTTATTCCTCCCCTGAGAACTGACCTTTCCTGTTGAAACTCCAGATTCTCTTCAGCTGGTAAGTCGTGCTTCCAGTCCTTGTGGTATCTATCAGTCCTGAGCTAATTTTGAGACTTAATTTATCTAATTGGTTGTGAGGGAGTGAGGACGTTCACTGAGTCGTGTGTTTCTTCTCCGCCATCTTGGCTCCGCCCCTATGCTTCACTTTAAATAAATAAAGCAGGGGTAGCAATTCTGATCTCAGATAAAGCATATCCCACCATCAAGTATTTCCACAGAACTCACTATTAATTCACTTAACTCTATTTGCTAACTTTATCCCAAAAAACTTAGCCAATTTAGCATTGAATGATAAAATTCCTTGCTATCATCTCAGTCCTGGATTATGTTTTTCTTTCTTTATTCCTAATTCATGCTTTTAAAGGGAGCAAGAGGAAGTCACATAATTGTGCATATTGTTAAATTTCAACTGTACAATCACTGGATCAAGGCAATGCTTCAGTTCTTTGCTAATTGGTTTCCTATCACATTTCCACAAAAGCTTTTTCAAAACTTATTTTATTTTCTAAAACTTCTCATATATCCCTGCCCCTTCTTGTTCTTTCTCTTAATTGAAGATTTTACCTCTTTACTGAGAAAACTCAAATTATTTGATATGAGATCCCTACCTCTTCTCTCTTCCTTTTTATTTCAAAACTGCTTGAATCACTGATTTCTCTTTCCTCCTTTCCCTCAATCTATGACAATGATGTGACAGTTCTTTTTATCAAAACCATTTATAGGCATAGACCATAGATATTCACAATCTCACAACAATCAAGGACATGTGTCCTTGGACCCATTGTCTTCCATTTTCCCCAGCAGATTGCATCCTTAATCATTAAGTGTTTAACACATAGTAAGCAATCAATGATATTTGCATTTATTCTTTTTTAATCTTCAGTCTATCCTAATCTATTCATTTCTTTCCTAATGCCACCAAATCTGCCAATATATGTGTGTGTGTGTGTAATTATATTATGTTCCCTATTATAATTGTAAGCACTTGAATGCGGGTATCATTTCTTTCATTGCACTTATATTCTCAGCAACTAACAGACTGGAGTAGAGTTTAGATTTAACAAATGCTTATTGAATGATTTATGATCCTTTGATCATCTTCATGATAAAGGCCACTCCATCTAAAAATCTACTTATATCCAGATTCATTTAAAATTCATGCATTGGTGACTACAGACTCAGAGGTACTATTGTTTCCTGAAGGTCCCCCAGAAATACGAAATTAAAACAAGGAGCAGATCATTCCAATATGTTACAAAACCTTCAAGCTATTTTGTAACTCCTAATTTTCTTTTTAGATTATCAGAAAGTCTTTTCTTCATTTTTCTCAGTTTCATAGTATTTCACGATGGCATGGAAATAGCATGGTACAGTATAGTGTGTATAAATTCTAGTTTTACCTCTATCTTTAAATAAAGTATAAAGTTATTGCTATCCCTAGAGCACAGTGGGTCTAATTTTTCTCATTGATAAAAAGAAGTTTATAGACTTGGCTTTGATGATCTGTAAGATCTCTTCTAGTTCTAATAATTGTAGATGTGACAACTAGTAGAGTTACTCCAGGTAAAAAGTTTAAATATTTCATTTAAAGTTAGCAAAATCACTAAATTACTTTTGTTTATTAATGAATTAAGGTCTAATAGGAATGTGACTCTTTATTCCTCTCTCCATTTCATTTTCTTTTAGGACAATCAACTCTAGTTTGATAATTTTCATAAAAGAAGATTTATGCTTTCTGATAAGTTTTATTACTATAGGTTTCATTAGATTTCCTATGTTGGTTTTATAGGGAATATTTTCTAGATTAGACATTCTAAGTTGGAAGGCTAAAAATTTTTTTTCTTTTTTTTTTTATTATATATATATATATATATATATATATATATTTTATAATATTATCCCTTGTATTCATTTTTCCAATTTACCCCCCCTCCCTCTATTCCCTCCCCCCGACGACAGGCAATACCATACATTTTACATGTGTTACAATATAGTCTAGGTACAATACATGTGTGCGAATATCACTTTCTTGTTGCACAATAAACATTAGAATCCAAAGGTACATGCAACCTGGGCAGACAGATATTAGTGCTAACAATTTTCATTCCCCTCCCAGTGTTTCTTCTCTGGATGCAGCTACCTCTGTCCATCATTGATCAACTGGAAGTGAGTTGGATCTTCTTTATGTTGAAGATTTCCACTTCCATCAGAATACATCCTCATACAGCATTGTTGTTGAAGTGTACAGTGATCTTCTGGTTCTGCTCATTTCACTCAGCATCAGTTGATTTAAGTCTCTCCAGGCCTCTCTATATTCCTCCTGCTGGTCATTTCTTACCGAGCAATAATATTCCATAACCTTCATATACCACAATTTACCCAACCATTCTCCAACTGATGGACATCCATTCATCCTCCAGTTTCTAGCTACAACAAAAAGAGCTGCCACAAACATTTTGGCACATATATGACTCTTTCCGCTCTTTAGTATTTCTTTGGGATATAATCCCAGTAGTAGCGCTGCTGGGTCAAAGGGTATGCACAGTTTGATAACTTTTTGGGCATAATTCCAGATTGCTCTCCAGAATGGCTGGATTCTTTCACAACTCCACCAGCAATGTATTAGTGTCCCAGTTTCCCCACATCCCCTCCAACATTTGTCATTATTTGTTCCTGTCATCTTAGCCAATCTGACAGGTGTGTAGTGGTATCTCAGAGTGGTCTTAATTTGTATTTCTCTGATCAGTAGTGATTTGGAACACTCTTTCATGTGAGTGGATATAGTTTCAATTTCTTCCTCTGAGAATTGTCTGTTCATATCCTTTGACCATTTATCAATTGGAGAATGGTTCGGTTTCTTATAAATTTGGGTCAGTTCTCTATATATTTTGGAAATGAGACCTTTGTCAGAACCTTTGTTTTTAAAAATATTTTCCCAATTTGTTACTTCCCTTCTAATCTTGTTTGCATTAGTATTATTTGTACAGAAACTTTTTAGTTTGATGTAATCAAAATCTTCTATTTTGTGATCAATAATGATCTCTAGTTCTCCTCTGGTCATAAATTCCTTCCTCCTCCACAAGTCTGAGAGGTAGATTATCCTCTGTTCCTCTAATCTATTTATTATCTCCCTCTTTATGCCTAAATCATGGACCCATTTTGATCTTATCTTGGTATATGGTGTAAAGTGTGGATCCATATCTAATTTCTGCCATACTAATTTCCAGTTTTCCCAACAGTTTTTTCCGAATAATGAATTTTTATCCCTAATGTTGGAATCTTTGGGTTTGTCAAAGATTAGATTGCTATAGATGTATCCTTTTTTGTCCTTTGTATCTAACCTATTCCACTGATCTACCGGTCTATTTCGTAGCCAATACCAAATGGTTTTGGTGACTGCTGCTACATAATATAGCTTTAGATCAGGTACACTTAGACCACCTTCCTCTGAGTTTTTTTTCATTAGTTCCCTTGCAATTCTTGACCTTTTATTCTTCCATATGAATTTTGTTGTTATTTTTTCTAGGTCATTAAAATAGTTTCTTGGGAGTCTGATTGGTATAGCACTAAATAAATAGATTAGTTTGGGGAGTATTGTCATCTTTATTATATTCGCTCGGCCTATCCAAGAGCACTGAATGTCTTTCCAATTATTTAAATCTGATTTTATTTTTGTGGCAAGTGTTTGGTAATTTTTCTCATATAATTCCTGACTTTTCTTTGGTAGATGGATTCCCAAATATTTTATACTCTCAACATTTGTTTGGAATGGAATTTCTCTTTGTATCTCTTGCTGTTGCATTTTGTTAGTGATATATAAAAATGCCGAGGATTTATGTGGATTTATTTTGTATCCTGCCACTTTGCTGAAATTTTGAATTATTTCTAGTAGCTTTTTAGCAGAGTCTTTGGGGTTCTCTAAGTATACCATCATGTCATCTGCAAAAAGTGATAGTTTAATTTCCTCATTTCCTACTCTAATTCCTTGAATCTCTTTCTCGGCTCTTATTGCCGAGGCTAGCGTTTCTAGTACTATATTGAATAGTAATGGTGATAGTGGGCAACCTTGTTTCACTCCTGATCTTACTGGGAAAGGTTGCAGTTTATTTCTATTGCATATTATGCTTACTGACGGTCTTAAATATATACTCCTGATTATTCTAAGGAATAATCCATTTATTCCTATACTCTCAAGAGTTTTTAGTAGGAATGGATGTTGGATTTTGTCAAATGCTTTTTCTGCATCTATTGAGATGATCATATGGTTCTTATTAATTTGATTATTAATATGGTCAATTATATTAATAGTTTTCCTAATATTAAACCAGCCCTGCATTCCTGGAATAAATCCTACTTGATCATAGTGTATTATCTTGGAGATGATTTTCTGAAGTCTTTTTGCTAATATCTTATTTAAGATTTTAGCATCAATATTCATTAAGGAGATTGGTCTATAATTTTCTTTCTCAGTTTTCGATCTACCAGGTTTAGGTATCAGTACCATGTCTGTGTCATAAAAGGAGTTTGGTAGGACTCCTTCATCCCCTATTTTTTCAAATAATTTATATAACATTGGGGCTAATTCTTCTTTAAATGTTTGGTAGAATTCACATGTGAATCCATCTGGCCCTGGGGATTTTTTCCTGGGGAGTTGATTAATAGCTTGTTCTATTTCTTTTTCTGAAATGGGACTATTTAAGCAATTTATCTCCTCCTCTGTTAATCTAGGGAGCCTATATTTTTGGAGGAAGTCATCCATTTCACTTAAGTTATCAAATTTATTGGCATAAAGTTGGGCAAAGTAACTCCTTATTATTTCTCTAATTTCCTCTTCATTGGTGGAAAGATCCCCCTTTTCATTTGTAAGACTATCAATTTGATTTTCCTCTTTCTTTTTTTTGATCAAATTTACCAAAGGTTTATCTATTTTATTGGCTTTTTCATAAAACCAACTCTTGGTTTTATTTATTAATTCAATAGTTTTTTTACTTTCAATTTTATTGATTTCTCCTTTTAATTTTTGTATTTCGAGTTTAATTTTTGGTTGGGGGTTTATAATTTGGTCTTTTTCTAGCCTTTTAAGTTGTAAGCCCAATTCGTTAATCTTCTCTTTCTCAATTTTCTTCAAATAAGCCTCTAAAGATATAAAATTTCCCCTTATTACTGCTTTAGCTGCATCCCAAAGATTTTGATATGATGTCTCATCATTATCATTATCTTGGGTGAAATTGTTAATTGTTTCTATAATTTGCTCTTTCACCCAGTCATTCTTTAAGATGAGATTATTCAGTTTCCAATTACTTTTTGGTGTATTTACCCCTAACTTTTTACTGAATGTAGCTTTTATTGCATTGTGATCTGAGAAGAAGGCATTTATTATTTCTGCCTTCCTACATTTAATTTTGAGATCTTTATGTCCTAATATATGGTCAATTTTTGTATAGGATCCATGAACTGCTGAGAAGAAAGTATATTCCTTCCTATTGCCATTCAGTTTTCTCCAAAGGTCTATCATACCTAGTTTTTCTAATGTTCTATTTACTTTTTTAATTTCTTTCTTGTTTGTTTTGTGGTTTGATTTGTCTAAATCTGAGAGTGCAAGGTTGAGATCTCCCACTATTATAGTTTTACTGTCTATTTCTTCTTGCAGTTCTCTTAACTTTTCCTTTAGAAAGTTAGATGCTATACCACTTGGTGCATATATGTTTAGTATTGATATGGCTTCATTATTTATGCTACCTTTCAGCAGGATATAGTTTCCTTCCTTATCTTTTTTAACGAGATCTACTTCTGCTTTTGCTTGATCTGAGATAAGGATAGTTACCCCTGCTTTTTTGGCTTTACCTGAAGCATAATAAGCTCTGTTCCAACCTTTTACCTTTACTCTGTATGTATCTCCCTGCTTTAAGTGTGTTTCCTGTAGACAACATATTGTAGGGTTCTGCTTTTTGATCCAGTCTGCTATCCGTCTCCGTTTGATGGGATCGTTCATCCCATTTACATTTACAGTTAAAATTACTAATTCTGTATTTCCTGCCATCGTATTATCCCCAGATTATTCTTTTTTCCCTTGACCCCCCTGATCCCCCTCCCCGATATTTAATTTACAGACCCCCCTTGTGACGCGCAACCCTCCCTCTTTTTTTTTTTTTTTTTAGGATCCCTCCCCCCTCCCTCCAAGTCCCTTCACTTATTCTCCTTTTCCTTTCCCCTTTTCCTCTCCCCCCTTTTAATGAGGTGAGAGAAAATTCTCTGAAAAACAAATATGTTAATTATTTACTCTTTGAGCCTCTTCTGATGAGAGTAAGATTCACACAATGATTCTCCCCCTCACTAAGTTCCCTCAGATATGGTGTATTTTCTATGTCTCTTCCTGGGATGTAGTTTCCCTCTTTTTATCACTCCTTCCCCTTTTTCTGAACCGACCTCCTTCCCTTTACCACACCCCCCTTTTTTTCTTTTATATCAGTAAAATCAAATTATCCTTGAGTATTTTTTATATACCCACAACAAAGTTACAGTTCTCAAGGGTTCTGTGTACCTTTTTCTGTTTCTCTTCAGTCTTGTGGATGTAGATCAAATTTTTTGTTTAAGTCTGGTTTTTTTCTTAGAAACATATAGAATTCCTCTGTTTCATTGAATGACCATCTTCTTCCATGGAAAAAGATGCTAAACTTAGCTGGGTAGTTCATTCTTGGTTGCAGTCCTTGATCTTTTGCCTTTCGGAATATCAGGTTCCAGGCCCTTCTATCTTTTAATGTGGAGGCAGCCAGATCTTGGGTGACCCTTATTGTGGCACCTTGGTATTTAAATTGTTTTTTTCTAGCTGCTTGCAGGATTTTCTCCTTTGTGTGGTAATTCTGCAGCTTAGCCACAATATTCCGTGGTGTTCTTTTTTTAGGGTCTATTTCAGAAGGAGTTCGATGAATTCTTTCCACATCTACTTTCCCTTCTGTTTCTATTATCTCTGGACAGTTCTCTTTGATAATTTCCTGTAAAATAGAATCTAGGCTCTTTTTTTGGTCATAGTTTTCTGGAAGTCCAATAATCCGCAGATTATCTCTCCTAGATCTATTTTCCAGGTCTATAGATTTTCCCAGTAAGTATTTGACGTTGTTCTCCAGCTTCTCATTTTTTTTGTTTTGTTTGACTGATTCTTGGGTTCTCTGTGAATCATTCATTTCTATTTGTTCCATCCTGACTTTTAAGGAGTTATTTTCTTCTTTCACAGTTTTTAGTTCTTTTTGTAAATGCCCAATTTCGTTTTTAAATGAATTATTTTGCTCTATTGAGTTTTTTTCCATTTCCCTAATTTTTTTTTTTTGAGAATTATTTTCTTTTTCCAATTCAGAAATTCTATTTTCTTGAGACTTTTTTATCTTTTCCAATTCAGAAATCCTACTTTCCTGTGTTTTTTTAACCTTTTCTAATTCACTAATTTTGTTTCCCTGAATCTCCTGTGAATTCTTTATTTTTTCCAACTCCAATTTCAGGACATTGTTATTCTCTATCATAACTTCCCTTTCCTTGCCCCATTTTTCTTCGATCTCCCTCAATTTCTTAAGAGCTTCTTCTAGGAGAGAGTTATGTGATGGGGGGCAGGAATCGTTCCCCTTTAGGTTGTTATCTGATTCTCTGCTGTCAACTTCCTCGGGGTTGGACACCCGCTCTTTCTCTGTATAGAAGGAATCTATGGTTTTTCTAGCTTTTTTGCTCATACTTAAAAAAAATCTTTTGGGGTCTGTCCCTGGGGTAGGAAATTATTTACTTCTTTACCAGCTTCCTCCCAGACGGGATGGATGCAGCGGCTCCTGAGCCTGAGCTAAGAGAGAGCTCTGGGAGAGAGTTCCCCACCCCCTCCCTGGAGGTGCCTCAGAGGTGATTAGCACTGCTGTGCTTTGAGGGTGTAGAATAGTGAAGACTGCAGGAAGCCCAGGCTATGTGTCCGGGTGGGGAGTGGATGTCTGCAGCAGGTGACGTAAGAAGCCCCTGTGCTCAAACTGGAAGTGTCTGCCAGAAACCGCGGTCCCTAGTTCAAAGGTTCTGCTTCTCTGGGACTTCCTGGAGCTGAGTTCCACTCCCTCCAGCTAAGCTAGGCAGTGTGTGTTGCCTTGGGCCGTATCCACCCACTTGTCAGTCTCTTAACTATTCTCAGGAGGTAGCTGAGGCCACACCCCCTGGTGCCTGAGTCACCCCCAGGGTCCGGGGAAAATCTAATCTGAGTTTTAAAATATTTTGGCTTTCTCTTCTGAACTGCTAAATAATTAGCAGAGAAGAGCTAACAGCCTGTGCCAGATTCCTTTACCTCAGTGGCTTCTCTGATCCCAGAGCCCCTCCCAGCGCAATGGGCGCAGTGTGCCCCTACCCCACCGTCTGTGCTGGTCTTTCTTATTCCTCCCCTGAGAACTGACCTTTCCTGTTGAAACTCCAGATTCTCTTCAGCTGGTAAGTCATGCTTCCAGTCCTTATGGTATCTATCAGTCCTGAGCTAATTTTGAGACTTAATTTATCTAATTGGTTGTGAGGGAGTGAGGACGTTCACTGAGTCGTGTGTTTCCTCTCCGCCATCTTCGGCTAAAAATTTTTAATGGCAACTCCTTGAGAACATGGAATTTTTTTTTTTTTGGCATCTCTAGTACATTGCACAGTGCCAAGGACACAGTAAGTACTTAATACATGCTTCTTGACTTATGTCAAGGAATGGCATTCATTGTCTCTATATTAGACAAAACTGTTTGATACTTTCTAAAGATCTGGACAAAGGAGAGCAAGACATTTGTTTCCACAATTAAGGTTTAATAAAAAAATGTATGGGAGAAAAAAATTTTCTATATGTGTCACTGGGTCTGTCTGAACACAGTTCAGCTAAATGCTTCTGGATTAAAGGTTTCCCAATTTGTAAAGTTTATCTTCTCATATTGAAAGGTGCTTTTTGTCTATTGCAAATGATTAAATCTTGTCCTATGGAAAAACCAATGATTAATAATATATATTTTGCTGGGAGAATAAATATAGTTGTTCTGAAATGTATTATGATTAGATACTTCTTACTAAAGTTCCTACTTCCATTGTGAGGGTGGGGGAATTGTGGAAATAGCAAAAATTTATTCCTAGAAGTGGATAGAGATTGGGAATAGAAAGGGAAGATTTGCAGCAAATAGATCAAAGCATTAGGCTTGAAATCATATAAGGCCATGGCTGAGTTGAAGAACCTAGTACACTCTGACTTCGTATTTTCAGCATCTTTCAGAAAATTATTTTAAGAGCTGTAAAATCAGCCACATTGGTTGGATAGCAAGCGGTTCACAGCTGGCAAACAATAAATGCTAAATATGTTGTCTGGAGCCAACAGCAGCCACTGACCTAGATTTAGCAGACTGAAGATTATATACCAAGATACCCCTACAAGACACAGGAAGACATATTGAATGACTTCTAAAAATAACTTTTCTTTGATGGATAATTTTTTTTTGAGAAAGCATTATAGTTGGCAATAAGACAATGTTTCTTGATTTATTTAACTTATCTATATGAATAAAATATAAATAATAGATAAATAAATAGCATTTATGTACTATGTGCCAGACACTGCTAATTGCTTTGTATTTATTACCTTACTTTATCCTTTCAACAACCATGGGAGAATGTGCTATTATTATCATCTTCATTTTGTATTTGGGTAAATTGAGGCAAACAGGTTCTACAATTTTGCCAGGGAGTTTCATAGCTTATTAGTGGGTGAGATCAGATTGGAACTAAGGCCTTCATGACTCCAGGCCTGGCACACTAGCCACACAGGACCTTGTTAGTCCTACATATTCAATCTTCAAGTGTATGTAAATAGTACCCTAAATTCAAAGTTTGAAAAACTCAACTTACCTTTTCATTAGGATACTTTGGCACTGCATAATATCAATCTGTAACTGAAAATTCAACTCTTCACTGAAGATTATCTAAGGATCTATGGTTGATACTAAAGTAGAAGCAAATTCAGATAAATATTTGAAACTTATGCAAAAAGTTGAAGTGGGTGGAATAATTTGTCAGAGCAAGAAAGATTATAGTCACTCCACTGACATATAAAACAACAATTTTGTTTATCATTTTAATGGATTAAAAAAAAAAAACAATGGCATATATTTGAGGGAATAACATGCCTAAAATACTAACGAGCCAAAAATCAAGCTGAAATTATAAAATTGTCACATAATAAAAATGAATACTTCAGGAAGCCTCATAGGGGATCCTAGATAATCCTAGAAAGCACATTGATATAGAAACAATTACATTTTGATGATTAATTTCTTCTTTAAAAGGGCGGATGAGGTTCCAATCACTTCAATCAGATTTTCTCATCTTAATAAGTAAGGGCAGAGAAAATATTGGAAAATGTGTAAAAATAAATTATCCAAAAAGATATACTTTGCCTATAATGAGTCCTTTATGACATGGTTGATTATATGCCCTGGACAGAGTTGTCATTTGATAAGATACAATTTTTCTCACATTGCTTTTTTTTCTAATTGTGATTAACAATTTCTGTAGAATTCTAGTATGATTTCAACTTGAAGTAAAATATCACATTTCAATTATTGTAATCTTACATTTGGGGTTTCTAGACATTTAGTGGCCATTGATAGCATTCTATTCATCGATTTATACAAATACAAATTAGACTGCATGTTTCTGAAACAAGATAAACACAGATAAGATCTCATTTTTTCATGATTTCTGAGTGAGAAAACTACTTCTATAAATGTAGTCTGTTGTTTATTCTACTACTATCCATATTTTTGGTGGTGTTATTGCTATGATATTGAATATATAGATTAATGTAGAATTGTCATTTTTATTGGCTTGCCCTATCCTTGAACAATTAATATTTTTCCCAATTATTTAGATCTGCTTTTATTTGTGTGAAGAGTATTTTTCAATTACTTGTTTCCAAGATGTTTTGACAGGTAGATTCCCATAGTTTTTCAGTTATTTTAAATGAATTTCTCTATTTTTTGCTGCTAGTTTTTTTTGTAATAAAAAGAAATATTGATGACTTATGTGGCTTTATTTTGTATTCTGAAACTTTGCTAAAGTTATTAATTATGTAGCTAAATTTTTCATCAAAATCCTTGAAGTAAAAGTTAATGAATTACAGGAAGAAATAGACAGTAAACTGTACTAGTGGGGGAACTCAACTTCTGGTGAGAGGTACATAAATCTAACCACAAAATAAATAAAAAGGATGTCAAGAAGATGCATAAAATCTTAGAAAATTTAGATATGATATATTTCTGGGAAAAACAAATGGGACCAGGAAGGAATATACTTTTTTCAGCTGTACATATTACCTGCACAAAAACTGAGTATTTTAAAGTCAAAACCCTCATAACCAAATGCAAAAAAGTAAAATTATTAAATATGCCTTTAATAAAAATTACTTTTAATAAAGAACAGTGAAAGCATGGATTTAAAGCTATTTGAAAACTAAACTGTCTAATCTTAAAAGAATGAGTGGGGCAAAGAACAAATCATAGAAAAAAATTAATTTCACTAAAGAAAATGACAACAGGGAAACAACATATCAAAATTTTGGAGATATAGCCAAAGCAATACTTCAGAAGAGATGTATATCTCTAAATGCTTATTTTTAGTAAGAAAAAGAAAAAGCAGATCAATAAACTGAACATAAAACTTAAAAAAAATCCTAGAATTTAAAATTCCCAATTAAACATTACTTTGAAAATTCTGAAAATCAAAAGATTAAGAAAAAAAGGAAATATTTAATTATATCCATTTTAGAAAAAGAAATTAAACAAGCCATCAATGAACTCCCTAAGAAAACAATCCTAGCACCTAATAGATTCACAAGTGAATTCTACCAAAAATTTCAGGAAACAATATGCCCAAATGATATATAAGCTATTTGAAAAAATAGTTAAAAAGGAGTTTTATCAAATTCCTTTAATGTCCTTTCAAATATGCTTCTGATATTTAAATCAGAAAGAACAAAGAGAGAATGAAAACTATAAAGCAATTTCCCTAATGAATATAAAAATTATTTAAATAAAATATTTGCAAGGAAATTACAGCCATATATTAGAAAGATTATGTAGCATGACCAGATGTGTCATGGAATGCAGAACTGGTTCAACATTAGGAAACTTATAAAAAATTAATCGGTTCAGAGAAAAGTATTTAAGAAAATGCAATATGCATTCTTATAAAACACTAGAAAAGGTAGAAATCAGTGTGTCCTTAAAATGATAAGAAATATGTATCTAAATTTAAAAAAACATTATTTTTAGAGGATAAACTTGAAATCTTCCCAATAGACCAGGAATGAATCAGGGTATACATTAATTATCACTGTTATTTAATATTGTACTAGAAATACTAGCTATAATAATTAGAAAAATTATTAAAAATAGACAATAAGGAAACAAAACTATTTAAAGATTATGTTATGGTACAATTAAGAGAAATCTAAAGAAGCAACCAAAAAACTGGTTGAAATAATTAACAACTTTAGATAATTTGTAGGATATAAAATAAACCCAAATAAATAATCATTATTTATTTAAACTACTAACAAAATACAGCATCAAAATATAAAGAGAAATTATATTTAAAATATCTGCAGACAATATAAATTTCTTGAAAGTGTCTCTGACAAGACAAACCCAAGGGTCTAAGTGGTTGAGTCTTTCAAGTTTTGTTCAATAATTTGTGACCTATTTGGGGGTTTTCTTGGCAAAGATATTAGAGAGGTTTGCCATTTCTTCTCTGACTCACTTTATAGATGAGGAAACTGAGGCAAACAGGTTAAGTTATTTGCCAAGGGTAACATAAACAGTAATTGAGGTCAGATTTGATTTCTGTAAAATGTCTTCCTGAGCACTGGTCTAGTGCTGTATCCATTGTACCACTTAACTGCCCAAATCAAAGTATTATATGAACAAAACTATGAAACAATTTTCACACAAATAAATACATATCTAATTAATTGAACAAATATCAATTACTAATTGATAGGCTGAGACAATACAATAAAAATGACAATTCTACCTAAGTTAATTTACTTGTTTAATGCCATACTAGTCAAACTACCAAATATTAATTTATATTACTAGAAAAAAATTAGTAACTAAATTCAACTGGAAAAAAGGTTAAGATATCCAGAGAATAAATGAAAAAAGTTAAGAAAAATCAGTCTAAAAGTTGTAGATTTCAAACTATATTATGAAATGGCAATCATCAAAACAATCAGGTACTGGCTAGGAAATAGAATCATAAATCAATAGAATAGATTGGGTACACAATACCTACTAATAAATGACCATAATTATCTAGTGTTTGATGAACTCAAAGATCCAAGTTTTGGATATAAGAACTCAACATCTAATAAAAATAGCTGGGAAAATTGGAGAGCAGTTTAGTTTATAATATAATAATCTTATACATATCCTTTATAAAATATAATAAGCTTATATTATCTATACTTTATGCTAAGCATGGAAACATGGAAAATTGTACTTGTTAGATGAATGAATATGGAAAGAGTTTATATCCAAACAAGAAGTAGAGAGGATTATGGGAAGCCAAATAGATAATTTTGTTTGCATGAAATTTTAAACCTGATCAACTGTAAGAGACTTAGCTATTTTGATCCAATGTTCCAAGAAAATCCCAGAGGACCCATGATGAAAAATATTATCACCTCCAGACAATGAACTGAAGACCTTAGATTGTAGATTGAAGCATACATTTTAAAATTGTCTTTATTTTTATTGTTTTATTTTTGTAGTGATAATTTTGCAGCATAGCTAATGTACAAATACATCTTGCATGACCTCCCACACATAATAAAAATCAAATAACTTACAATCTCAAGAACGTGGAAGCAGGGTATTAGAGGGAAAAAATTAGGAACTCAAAATTATAACAGATAATTATTTTTATATTTTATTTATAATTGAGAAATATTTAATTAAATAAATAAAATATATTTTTAAAATAAAATTACAATGACAGTGTTCCTTAGAGACTTTCTCCTGAAGAAAATATTAAATTTCAATTAGATCTTAGTGAAAATAAATTTGTAAGCTTTTTGCCCATTTAAATTTATACTTATTAAAATCTATTTGCAGACCCTTAGAGAAACCTAGTTTTAAGGCCTCCAGGTTGAATATTCAGTCATTATGGCAAATGAGGAAAGAATAAACAAGAAATAATCCAAATTAACAAATTAGACAAATTAGAAACCAAATAAAACAAAACAAAACAACAACAACAAAAATACTCCTTCAGGAAATGTAGAAAGTGGGCACTTAAAAATGTAAACAAGTCTCAGAAATCAAGGGGACTAACATTTTTTTTTGTGTGTGTCAGGGCAAGACTATGGATAAAGAGGTGCCACCAAGAACAAGGAAGAACTGAAAGCAAAAAAAAAAAAAATCATTTATGTTCTCAGAGTCAATGGTAGAGGCAATAAATAGGCAATCAAGCATTGATACAGCATATGTGTCATCGTGCAGTATGTGTCAAAAACACAGGTTTTTAGGTCATAGAAACATAGCAACATAGACCAGAAATATGGGGCCAGACACAATGATGATCCTAAATCAAAGATCAATTGGTCAATGCTTAATATCTAGAGATTTAAAAAAAAAAAAATGTAAGGAAAAAATATTCCTAAAAGGAACTCCCATCCAAGTCAAAAAGAATAGTGTGGAAGCAACATCCTTTCCCTGTTTATAGACTTTTGAAGTCTTCTTACATTTCAGAAACCAATCATATTAATGATTAAGACCTGAACAGGTAGTTGAGGATCACCTGGCTGGAGAAGGGATTGTTATAACTTTTGAAAAATAAGTAGTAACAATTTGGTTCATCTTAATGTCATGTATGAGATTAGAGAAGATAAATGGTTTCTAGAGAACGTGAAAAATACAAATAACACAAAATATAAGGATTCAGAGAAATAGATAACATCAAAGATTGTATAAAAGTAACTCACTTGTAGTGGGCTCTATATGGCAGGCACTCAGTTGGTCAGCTGAGTTATGAAAGGCACTATTCTTAACCAGTCCTAATGGTCTAGGCAGAATATAAGAGAGGTGAATAGCTTGAAGAAAAAGGCCCAACAACACTGAGCCTATGTCTTTTATACAAGAGATAGTTGCATAAAATACTGATTAGACACAATTACATACAATACCAAATAAAAACTGATTTGAGCAAAGCACAAAAAGGTTAACAAAAATCACCTATAAATTTAAAAAGGGGGGGGCAGGGAAATGAATGATCTAGAAATTTTAGTTAAAAGATAAAATGAAAACTTTTGAAAAAAATGGAAATGTCACCATAGAGCTTACAAAATCCCCAGAAATGATAATGTAATCCTTTTAAGTCTTTTTAAATCTTAGAAATGGCAACAAAGAGTAATGACAGAATCAAAATAAAAAAGAAAGAATAGGATTAACATGAATAATCTTACAGATGATAAAAATAAAAGAAGGAAATAAAATAAACTGGAATTAAATTCATAAGTTATACTACTTGAAATGACTTAAAATAACAAAGTAGAACTATGAAATAAACTAATGGAGAAAGAATTGGAAATATTTAGAAAATCCAAAAGCATGAATTGTTCATTCATTCAATAAGCATTTATTTAATGCTTACCATTTTCCAGGTACAATGCCCTCTGGGGAAACAAATAGAAACAAAAGACAGTCCCTGACCTCAAAGAGCTTAACATATAATGGAAAAGACAAAATTCAAACATATACATATATGTTTATATGTATAATACATTCTAATAGAATAGACATTCTAATTGCCATTAGAATGAATATTGATAATTAAATTACTAAAGGAAGTAGTATAAAGAAAAAAGAAAAAAGGGCCCAGGGCAGAAACTTGAAGGCACCTGTTGTTTGAGGATGTGATCTGGAAGAGGATTAGAGTTTGGATTAGGACTATAAAAGGAGAAAGACAAACTTCTGTCAGACAGATAAGAAGAAAATCAAGAGAAAATGTTGTCCTAAAAATCTAGAAAAGAGAGTATTAAGGAGAGAATGGTCTTCAATATTAAAGGCTACAAAAAGGTCAAGGAAAATAAGGATTGAGACAAGGCCATTGATTTTGTTGACTAGGAGATCATTAAAAATGCTTGTTGATTGATTTGCCAGTATAGTTGTGAATTAGTATAGACATTCTAGAAAAAAAATGAAAATATTCTTTAAAAATCACTGAATTGTACAAACCCTTTGACTTAGCAATAGCATTACAAGGTCCAATGACCAAAGGGGAAAAAAAGGAAAATGGTTCATGGATGCTATAATGTTTAAGACACTTTCTTTTTGCCATAAAAATAATAGATTATCAATCTATTGGGACTTATATGAACATACTAGAATATTGTTCCATGAGAAGTGAAGAGTTAGATAATTTCAGAGAAATCTAGAAAGATTTGCATGAATTTATACATGGAAGGAGAAGCATGTGTAGTTTATACAATAAAAATAACATGATAAGGAAAAAAAAACTTTTAAAGACATGAGAAATTTTATCAGTGAAATGATAAAACATATATTCCAGAGGTCTAAAGATGAAGTATTCTAACCCACTTGCAGATAGAGGCATAGTTGATTAAATATACAAAATCTTTATTTTGTGATTTGATTTATCTAGTTCTGAGAGAGATTGAGATCCCCCACTAATATAGTTTTGTTCTATAATTCTTCTTGCAATTTTTTAACTTCTCCTCTGAATTTGGATGTAACAACACTTGGTGCCTATATGTTTATTATTGATATTACTTCATTATCTGTAGTATCTTTTAGTAGGATGTAGTTTCCTTCTTCATCTCTTTTAATTGGATCTATTTTTGCTTTTGCTTTATATGAGATCAGGATTACTACCCCTGGTTTTTTTTTTTTTTTTTTTGGTTTGTTTTGTTTGTTTATTTTTAATTCAGCTGAAGCATAATAGATTCTGCTCCAGCCTTTTATCTTTATTCTGAATGTATCTCTCTGCTTTAACTGTGTTTCTTATAAACAACTAATTGTAGGATTCTGGCTTTTAATTCAGTCTGCTCTCTGCTTCCATTTTTATTAAAGAATTCATCCCATTCACATTCACAGTTAAAATTACTAGATTTCTATTTCCTGCCACCTTGTTTTTCACCAGTTATAATTTTCTCTTTCCTTCCCCCTTTTCTTTCCTCCCCAATATTTTGCTTCTAACTAACCCCTCCTTTAAACATCCCTCTTCTTTTACAATCACTCCTCCTTTCTTGTATCATTCCCATTCTATTTCTCTTCTCCCTTCTATTAGCCTTCCTCTTTCCTTTTCCCTTTCATATTCTACTTTCCTCTACAGTGAGACAAGCTTCTCTGTGAAGCTAAATGTGTCTGATATTTTCTCTTTGTGCCAGATCTGAGATCTGATGAGAGTCAGGTCCACATAATGCTGATCCTCTACTGTTCTTTCCCTCAATTTTAATAGTTTTTTTTTAACTTTTCATTAGATGTAGTTTACCCCATTTTAACTCCATTTTCATCTTCTTTCAGTAGAATAAATTTCATTTTCTTCTTTTTTATATCATCACAATAGAATCAAATTATACCTGCACTCTCTAAGTATGCTTATAACAGAGACACAGATCTTAAAAGTTAAACATCATCTTCTCATGTAGGGATATAACTTTTTAACTTTTAAAAGAAAAGTTTTTTCCTTTACTTTTTACCTTTTTATGCTTTTCTTCAGTTCTCTATTTGAAGATCAAATTTTCTCTTCAGCACTGGTGTTTTAATCAGAAATAAATGAGATTCACCTGTTTCATTGAATATCCATCTTTTTTCCCTGAAAGATAATGCTCAATTTTGATATGAGATAATGGTTCTATACACATGTATTTAGATGAGATGGTGATGTTATGGCTCTCCTCACCATGGGTGCTTGCTGAATGTGTGGTGCTGAGGTAATTGTAGTCAAGGATAGGAGAGCTGAGGGAGAGAGGTCAGAGTCTCTCTGCCACAGGACGAGGAGGATAAAGGCTTCAGGCTCTGGACTCCAGAGTCCAGGATACATCTTTGGCCAAGCATGTGGCAGCTTTCCTGCCTCCTTCATTTCTCCCCCTAAAGACCAAGGACTTTGATTGATGCTGACTCTGACTGATCCTGAGACCCTTCAGAGAGCTAGCCCAGACATAATATAGGCAAAATTGTAAAGGTGTACAAAAAGTCATTGAGGAAATGAATGTCTTAAAAATAGAATTGCCCAAATGGAAAGCAAGACCCCCAAAATTCACTGAAGAACAAAATTCCTTAAAGAGTGGAATTGTTAAAATGGGGGAAAATCCACTAGATAAAACAACTCTTTTAAAAGTAGAGTGAACAAATAGACAACTCTTTTAAAAGCAGAAATGGGCAAATGGGAGGTAAAGACTTATGAGAAATCAAAGTTAAAAGAATTAAAAAAAGATAAAAGACGATGTGAATAAAATATTCTTTGGACAAAAAAAACAAAAAAAACAAAAAACAAAAAAAAAAAAAACACTGACCTAGGAAATAGATTTGCAACAAATAATTTTTAAAATTATTGGTCTACCTGGAAGTCAAGGAAAAAAAAAAGCCTAGATGTCATCTTTTAAGAAATTATCAAGGAAACATGTCTTGATATTCTAGAACCAGAGGGTAAAATAGAATTCATCAATCACTTCCTAAAAGAGATATCAAATGAAAATTCCCAGGAATATTACAGCCAAATTCTGAAACTTTCAGGTCAAAGAGAAAATACTGCAAGCAAGCAATAATAATAATAATAATAATAATAATAATAATTCAAGTATAGTGGAGCCACTGTGAGGATAACACAAGATTTAGCAGTTTCCCCATTAAAGAATCAGAAGGCTTGGAATATGGCATTCTTGAGCACAAAGCAACTAATATTACAACCAAGAAGCACCAACCCAGCAAAAGTGATACAATATTTCATGGGAAAATATATATTCAACAAAATAAAGGACTTTCAAGCATTACTGATAAAAGAGTTGAATAGAAAATTTGACTTTAGAATACAAGATTGAGGGATTTAATGAGGTTGCACTGTTGTATTCCTACATAGGAAGATAATACTTGTGACTCATAAGACTTTCTCATTATTAGAATAATTAGGGGGAGTACATAGAGATGGATACAGGTATTATCTAACTGTAAAGAGATAATATGTTCAAAGGTGAAATGAAGTGAGAGAGAAATGTACTGGGAGAGGAAAAGAAGAAGGTAGAATGGGGCAAATTATCACACATAAAAGAGACAAGAAAAAGCTTTTACTAGAGGAAATAAGAGGGAGGAGGTAAGATAGAATGATTGAATCATACTCTTATCAGAAATGATTCAGAGAAGGAATACGTAGGGGAAATATTAAACAAGCCAAAAATATTTAGGAAGAAGGAACAGCATGAACTAAGGTATGGAGTAAAGATTGAAAAAACAGCTAGAGATGATAAGGGGACCAATATGACTGAAATAGAGAAGGTTGTGGTGGAAATTTGGAAAAGGGTAAGATGTGTAGATATGGACATGGATTAAAAACAAGCTTGAATATGAAAATGATAAGTTTCAACCCTACTCTTTATAAAAAAGGGAATTATTAAAATCTTTTAAATAGAAGACTAAGAGAATATAATCATAAGTTTCATTATATGAATTTGAAGATATGAACATGGATCATAGTAGGAAGAACATGTCAACAAGGAAACAAGTTAGAAGGTTAATTAAATGTGTGGTCTTTAAACAGACAGATTTTTCAGAATTTGGCACAGAATAGATGCCTTATAAACAATTTATGATTGATTGATACACAAACTATACAGGCATGAATTAATGAGTTCAATCAGGTCAGGATATCATATATAGATAAAAATTCTAAATATGACTATAGATTATGTTCTTTCTTTGTTGGCAATGTATAGTGTAGAAATTGATCTAAAATCTGTTTCATGTGGACAAAGGGGACATTCTGCCAAACTCAGAAGATAGCACAGAGAGCCTGAGCCAAGGAGCTAGGGGGGGAGCTAGAGTATTGCTCTATCCATGAACTGGGAAACCTTCTGTAGGTATCTTACACTACTCTGCCCTGGTTGCAGATGGGTGGCTTATTAAATTTGCTGCAAGACACTCAAAAGCCAATACAAAAGGCAAATTATAAAGTGCTGACCTAGGAGGAACTCAGCACCTGGCCATGCATACCAAGCACCAGAAGCACCAGAAGTTATGCAGAAATATCTGCACTGTTAGGATTACCAGGTGAGAACTCAGGTTGTCTGGACAATTACAAGGTGAGAACTCAGGTTGACTTGACAGTTCTCTGGCTCAGACCTTTGGTTTGGGCCTTTAAAGGGAGTTTACACCTTAGGAATTCTAAGAGGAGCAAGTTCATTGGTTGGAGTACTTCTTCCCAGAAGCCCTTGCATTATCCCACACCCATTCTCTGGGAGGATAAAAGAGAATAACACTCCAGAGATAGAAGTCTCTCTGCTTTAGACCAGGCTTGACACGGCTCTCTGAAGGAAGGGAAGTCATTTCTCTGGATGAAAGTTAATGGCAACTGTCTGGAGACAACTATTCTCTACAGGAAGAAGAATCTGTCCGAGAGATTTGAGTTGATACAGCAGATCTCCTCCCAGAGAGCGATCGGGAGCTTCTGGAGACAACAGCACGTTACGCTGCACCAAGGTAAACTAAAGCAGCTGTCACTCTTTTACTTTAAGAGCAGATCTCAATTCTTAAAATGAGCAAAGGCAAATCTATTCCAGATGAAGCCCCAAAGAGAGATATGAGATGGTCTCCATTTCACAAAGGCTTCTTGGAAGATGTCAAAAATGATCTTAAAAGAGAGAAAAGAGAAAAGGAGAAAGAAAAATGAGGAAAGGAAATAAGATCTTTGCAAAAGGGTATGGAAAAAGGAAAAACAGAAATTATTTGAAGCAAACTCTTTAAAAAATAGATGTGATGAAATGAAAAAAGCATGTAACCCCTGACAATATAGATATGAAAAAGATATACATTTATTGAAGAAGAAAAAAAGAATTTGTAAAATGGAAAAAAATGCAATGAACAAAACAATTCAATTGGCAAAATGTAAAAGCAGCATTTAAAAATTAGAATTGAACAAATGAAAGTGAAAGATTTAATAAGAATGCAAGAATCAAACAGAAACAAAAAAATGAAAAAAAATAGAAGAAAATATGAAATACCAATTAGGAAAAACAACTGACATGAAAAATAAATCTAGGAGAGACAATGTAAAAATTATTGGAATTCCTAAAAGCCATGAAGAAAAAATAGCCTAGACATAATCCTTCAGGAAATTATATAAGAAAACTGCCCTGATGTGCTAGAATCAGAAGCCAAATAGCCATTGAAAGAATGCATGGATAATCTCTTGAAAGAGAACACAAATTAAAAACCCCAAGGAATATTGTGTCTAAATTTCATTGGACCAAAGAAAAAATATTGCAAGCATCCAAAAAGAAATGATTCATATACTGAGGGGTCACAATCAGGATTACCCAGGAGCTTATAGTTTCCACCTTAGTGGATCAATGGATCTAGAATCAGATATCCCCAAAAAGGAAAGAAGTTTGGATTACAACCAAGAATAAGATTTCCAGCTAAAATGAGTATTATCTTTCAGGGAAGAAGATGGACATTCAATGATAAAGGTGAATTTCATACATTTCTGATGAAAAAACCTTACCTGAACAAAAAAATTGATCTCCAAATACAGAACTAAAAAAAAAAAAAGCATAAAACAGTAAAAAGGAAAGAACTCTTGAGAACTATATTTCTCTTATGTGTATACTTAGAGTGACGGCATAATTTGATTTTAATATGATCATATGAAAAAGTAACAAGAGGTACAAAAATAATTGTACTGGAAAAACAGGAAAATGGAAGAAAAATGAGGTAGCACAACTCATGAAGAGGCAAAGAAGACCTATTATAATTGAGGGAAAGAAAGGAGTGGGGTGAGCACTGTGTGAATCTTACTCTCATCAGATTTGGCTCAAAGAGAGAATATCAGATATATTTGGTTTCACAGAGAAACTTGTCTCACCTTATAGAGAAGTGGGAGAGGAAAGGGGAAGGAAAAGGGATAATAGGGAAAACAGAAGTAGTAGTGGAAAGGTGTAAAAAAGGGGAAGGAGTTCTAAAAGTGGAGGGCTGTCTGATGGAAGTAGTGGTCAGAAGCAAAATACTGGGGAGGAGTGAAGGGGGAAGGGAAAGGGAAAAGCATAACATAGGGTAAATAAGATGGCAGAAAATACAGAATTTGTCATTTTAACTGTGAATGTGAATGGGATGAACTCTCCATAAAATGGAAGCAGATAGCAGATTGGATTAAAGCCAGAATCCTACAAGATGTTGTTCACAAGAATAACATTTAAAGCAGAGTATACAAATAGAGTAAAGGTAAAAAGCTGGAGCAAATTTATTATGTTTCAGATGAAGTAAAACAAGCAGGAATAGAGATCCTGGTCTCAGGTCAAGCAAAAGCAAAAATAGATTTAATTAAAAGAGATAAGCAAGAAAATTATATCTTCCTAAAGAGTACCACAGATAATGAAGCAATATGAATACTAAACATATATTCACAAAATGACCCAGCATCTAGAGAAGATAAAAGAGCTGCAAGAATAGATAGTAAAACTATACTAGTGTGGGATCTTAACCTTGCTGTCAGAGCTAGATAAATCGAATCACAAAATAAATAAGAAAGAAGTTAAGGAGATAAACAGAATGTCAGAAAAGTTAGGGATGATAGATCTCTGGAGAAAATTGAATGGAGACAGAAAGTAGTATATTTTTTTTCTCTGCAATTCATGGAACCTATAAAAAAATGACCATGTATTAGGACATAAAAACCTCAAAATCAAATGCAGGAAGACAGAAATAGTAAATGCATTTATTTCAGATCATGATGCAATAAAAGTCCAGGGAAAAATACATCAAAAATTAAATGGAAATTAAATAATCTAATCCTAAAGAATGAATGGGTAGAAAAATAAATCAGACACAATAACAATAACAATCCAAGAGAATCTCAATAAGTACCCAACATACCAGAATTTGTGGGATGTAGCATAATTAAAACTCAGAGTTTGTTTTATGAAAAAAATAATGAAATAGATAAACATTTAGCTAATTTGATTAGAAAAAGGAAAGAAGAAAATCTACTTGTCAGTTTCAAAAATGAAAAGGGAGAAATTTCCACCAATGAAGAGGAAATTAGAGTAATAATTTGGAGTTATTTTGCCCAACTTTACATCAATAAATTTGATAATCTAAGTGAAATGGAGGAATATCTATAAAAATAAATATTGCCCAGATTAACAGAAGAGTAAATAAATTACTTAAATAGTCCTATTTTATAAAAAGAAACAAAACAAGTTATTAATCAACTCCCTAAGGAAAACTCTCCAGGACCAGATGAACTTAGAATTCTACCAAATATTTAAGGAATAATTAATTATATACTATATAAACTATTTGAAAGAATAGGGAAAATGCAGTCCTACCAAATTCCTTTTATGAAACAGAGATGGTACAGATTGCATAGGGTGAAAACAAAAAAAGAAAATTATAGACCAATTTCCCTAAAGAATATTGATGGGAAAATCTTAAATAAAATATTAGAAACAAGAGTACAGAAAGTAACCTCTAGGATAATACAACTGTGACCAAGTAGCATTTATAATAGGAATGCAAGATGGTTCAATATTAGAAAAACTATTAGCATAATTGTCTATATCAATAAACCAACAAAAGTCATATGATTATCTCAATAGAATTTTGATAAAATCAAACACCCATTCCTATTAAAATCACTAGAGAGTATAGGAATAAATGATATTTTCTTAAAATTATCTGTAGTATCTCGTTAAAACCATCACCAAGCATGATAGGTAATAGTGACAAACTAGAACCATTCCCAATAAGATCAGGAATAAAACAAAGTTGCCCACCATCACCATTACTATTCAAGATAGTATTAGAAATGTTGGTTTTGGCAATAAGAGGAAAAAGAAGAATTCAAGGAATTAGAGTAGGTAATGAGAAAACCAAATCATTACTCTTTCAGATGAAATGATGGTATACTTAAAGACCCCTAGAGAATCAATTAAAAATTACTAGAAACAATCCAGAACTTTAGTAAAGTTGCAGGACACAAGATAAATCCATACAAATCTCAGCATTTTTATATATCAACAACAAAGTCCACCAGCAAGAGATACAAAGAGAAATTCCAATTTGGGAATCTAGATGCCAAGGGAAAGTCAAGAACTTTATGAACATAGCTACAAAACACTTTCTGCACAAGTAAATCAGATCTAAGCAATTGGAAAAAATATCAAGTGCTCATGTGTAGGCTAAGCAAATATAATAAAAATGACAATATTGTTTAAATTAATCTACTTATTTGGTTACATACCAATCAAACTCCCAATGAATTATTTTACAAATCTAGAAACAATAATAGCAAAGTTCATCTGGAACAACAAAAGGTCAAGAATTACGAGAAAATTGATGAAAAAAATGTCAATGAAGATGGCCTATCTGTACCAGACTTAAACTATATTTTAAAGCAGCATTCATCAAAACCATTTGTCTCTGGGTAAGAATTAGGAGGAGTCAATCAATGGAATAGGTTAGGTTCACAGAACAAAATAATAAGTGACTATAGGAATCTAGTGTTTGACAAACCCAAAGACCCTAGCTTTTGGGATAATAATTCACTATTTGATAAAAACTGCGGAAAATTAGAAACTAATATGGAAGAAATTAAGCATTGACCCACTCATAACACCATGTACCAAGATAAGGCTGAAATGGGTTCATGATCTAGACATAAAGAATCATATTATAAGCAAATTAGAAAAACATAGGATAGTTTACTTCTCAGATCTGTGGAGAAGGAAGGGATTTGTGACCGAAGAACTGGAACTCATTACTGAACATCAAATAGATAATTTTGATTGTATTAAATTGAAAAGTTCTTTGTACCAACAAAACTAATACAGACAAGATTAGAAGGAATGTAATAAATTGGGAAATCATTTTTGCATTTAAGGGTTCTGATAAAGGCCTCATTTCTAAAATATATAGAGAATTGGCTCAAATTTGTAAGAATTCAAGCCATTTTCCAGTTGATAAATGGTCAAAGGATATGGACAGACAATTTTCAGGTGAAGAAATTAAACCACTTCTAGTCATATGAAAATGTCCTCTAAATCTCTATTGATCAGTGAAATGCATATTAAGACAACTCGGAGACACCCTCAGATTGGCTAAGAAGACAAGAAACAATAATGACAAATGTTGGAGAGGATGTGGGGAAACTGGGACACTGATACATTGTTGGTGGAGTTGTGAAAGAATCCAGCCATTCTGGAGAGCAATTTGGAACTATGCTCAAAAAGTTATCAAACTGTGCATACCCTTTGATCCAGCAGTATTTCTACCGGGCTTATATCCCAAAGAGATCTTAAAGGAGGGAAAGGGACCCACATGTCCAAAAATGTTTGTGGCTGCCCTCTTTGTAGTGGCTAGAAACTATAAAGTGAATAGATGCCCATCAATTGGAGAATGGCTGAATAAATTATGGAATATGAATGCTGTGGAATATTATTGTTCTGTAAGAAATGACCAACAGGATGATTTCAGAAAGTCCTGGAGAGACTTAACATGAACTGATGCTGAGTAAAATGAGCAGAACCAGGAGATCATTATACCAGGCAACAAGACTATATGATGATCAATTCTGATAGATGGTTCTTTCCAGCAATGAGATGTTTCAGCTCAATTTCAATAGTCTTGTGAAGAGAGCCATTTACACTGAGAAAAAAAGACTGTGCAAATTAAATGTGGACTACAGTACAGCATTTTCACTTTTTCTATTGTTGTTTGGCTTGCATCTTGTTTACCTTCTCAGGTTTTTTTTTTTCCTTCTTGATTTGATTTTTCTTGTGCAGCAAGATAACTGTATTAATATGTTTTATATATATATATATGATTGAACATATATTTTAACATATTTAACATATATTGGATTACCTACATTTAGGGGATTGGGTGGGGGGAAAGAGGAGAAATTTTGGAACATTAGTTTGTGCAAGGGTCAGTGTTGAAAAATTA
Source organism: Sminthopsis crassicaudata (assembly GCF_048593235.1). Classification (NCBI taxonomy): domain Eukaryota; kingdom Metazoa; phylum Chordata; class Mammalia; order Dasyuromorphia; family Dasyuridae; genus Sminthopsis; species Sminthopsis crassicaudata. The sequence continues at coordinate 618,969,014 of NC_133618.1, read as the reverse complement.
CCTATGCATATGTTTTCAAAATAAAAAGCTTTAAAAAAAAAACAAGAAAAAACTTTTCATATTTTTTAAATTTTTTTTGAGTTTCCCATTCTCTTTTTCTTCTCCCACACACATTGAGACACTAAGCAATTTGCTATGTTATACATGTGTAGTCATGCAAAACATATTTTCATATTAGTCATATTGTGAAAGAAAACACAAACCAAAAAACATAGGGGAAAAAACAAAGAAATAGCATGCTTTGGTTTGCATTCAGGCTCCATTATTTCTTTCTCTGGAAATAACTCACATTTTTCATCATGATTACTTTGGAATTGTCTTTGATCATTATATTGATGAAAACAACTTAGTCAAGGAATAGTTCCCTTTGGATTATAAAAACTCATAACAAAATTATTATTAATTTTTAAATAATTGTTAAAAAGGCATTTATGTATGTATATATAAATATGTACACACAGACACAGTTGTGTGTATGTGTTTGTGTGTATGTGCTGTATGTATGTATATATATCTTCTCAAATTCTTGTGGCAGGTATCATCATCATAATCATCATTTCTATTTCACAGATGAAGAAAATGAGATTGAATGATTTACCAAGGATTATACATTTAGAAAATGTGTCTGAGACAGAATTTGAGCTCAGGACTTTCTGATTTCAAGTCTGGGACTCTATGTCATATATTATCAAACTACCAAACCAGAGTTAGAGTTGAGGGATCATTCCCTTCATTCCTTTGTTTAAGAGATGAGAAAATGTATTTTTGTTAGGAATTTTTAAGTGGAGATTTTTTTCTGACTTTTATTTTTAATCATGAATTTCTTATGCTTAGAAGAAATCCATTTGTGAATTATTTTAGGGCTTATCTAGAAAAATGATATACGAAATATTCAGGCACCAATAGGTTATGCTCACTGGAAATGGCAACCTTCCAAAGTCCTTAACAGTTTGCCTGCCTTGCTATTGGCCTTAGGTTCAAGGCTATGGATTTGTGTATCTCCTCAGCAGGTAAATTAGACTCTCATTAGCTCCAAATCTAAATCTACAAGATTCCTCAAGAATAATCCCATTTTGGCTTTAATCCATGACTGGGGATGTGTGTGAACATAAAAAATATTCAGAGGATAATAAGCATGACTCCTATATCAAAGAGGCAGCTTTAGCCCTGCACAGAAAATAGTATCTTGAGCAATAAAGAATTAGAATGATTGCAATCAATTGAAAGGCTAATACACTAGCTTCTTTGGCACCTTTGCAACTGGGTTATTCATTAGCCTTTTGATATTTTATCTCAAGTACTGCTTGATCATTGCCAAAAAAGCTCTTTTCTTTCCAGGGCCAAGTCTTTCTCTGGGAAAGTTTTTCCCTGTCAGTCAATGGATAAGCATTTAAGTACCTACTATGTACCAGACATGTTGATAAGCATCAGGGATCCCAAGAAAGGCAAAAGACAGCCCTGCCCTCAAGGAGCTCACAATCTAATAGGAAAGAAAAGTTTCAATCACACAGTATAGACAGGATAAATAGGAATAAAACAAAAAGGAAAGGCACCAAGATTAGCATACTTTTCCTGTCATTTATAGTACCTGCTCCCATAAGCAATATTCCATATTCAGGTACCCAGTAAGAAAGCTTTCCAATTACTGTGTAAGAAATCTCATAAGGCAACACACCAAAGGAAATAAGTCATTAAGGGGAGGTCACAACATGACAAACATGGAATTCCCTAGGAGGAGATGCACTCATCTGTATCCATAATGAGGGAAATAGCACCACCCCTTCCTTGAGAATTAAGAGAACTGTCTTTTGACTAGTGGGCAACAGGAAGGAGAGACTTGAGGGATAAAGATTGTTCCTTTAGGATATCCTTGAGGGTCAGAGCTTCTATATTCACCTTATCATCCAATATCAGTACATAAGCTCTAGAAAAATGTTTGCATGCTCATGACTGATGTGTGAGATGCATTTCTAAGTTATAAGAATGGGTCTCTGAATGAAAGAAATGAAATGAAAATGAAAAAAAAAAATACTAAAAGAAACAAATATTTAAAAAATAAAATAGAAACAAAAGAAAAGTTGTGATGCAAAGAAATGGCAGATTTTAGAGACTCAGAGCATTCTGTCTTTCATTACAAATTTTAGTACACTGTATTCAGGAACCAAAAAGATCTAATGAATTAAGGCTCTGTCAGTGGTGAAGCAAAAGAGAGTTCCAATTTAGATTAGGTAGAGTCAGATATCTACAAAGAGGTGAAATATACTTCTGTTCAATTCATAATGGAAACAAGAGAGAAAAGCACAGAGATTTATCATGGATCTCATGTAGATTGTAGTACATAAATTTTCCTGATTCACCAGTTCTATTTTTTAACTTCTCATTCAGGGCAAATTGCCCAGAGCAAGAAACTTAATAATAATGAAAAAAAAGCTTCCATCCTGTAATTCACAGAAAAGCAGCAGCCTACAGACATGCTGATTTATATTGTAATAATGGTCTCCATGTCCTTGGCTTCATGCTTAAAGTGAGTTCTAAAGTCATCTGCATGAACCACAAGACCTCTAAAGTGCTTTTATTAGTTGGCAAAATTATATTGACCAGGGAGTACATATTTCAGGAAACATTATTCAGTGACCTTGATGATAAGTGAAGATTTGATCTTGGAACTTATGATTTTGTCTAAAAAAATTAAACATCACTGAAAGGGTTTAGGAAACCCCTAAAAAAGGTAGTTTTATACTGGGCTATTTCCAAGGGGGACTATTATTATTATTTAATGGAGACTTCAAGCATTTACTCTACTTTGCCTCTGTTCAGATTTTATTACATCTGCAGCTCCAGTTGATAGCAAATGGTATAAAATAAGGGAGTGGTTCATATTCAAAGGTTTTTAAGAGTAAATTGGGACTTACTTTTGCAAAATTCCTGAAATTTAATGTCTGTAGCTGTCACAAAGTAGTGCTTAATTTCCAGGGCCTTCCCAGTTAAAGCAACTTTCTACAAGCTCTCAAATTAGATTTTAAGCTTCATGCCAGCAAGATACTAGTTTTATACTGCTTTCAAAATATTTTAGATAACATGTGTAAAGTGCATTACATGCACAATCTTAATTGATCCTTACCCCCCCCCAAAAAAAATCCAACAAAATAGACAAACAAAAAAGTTGCAAGTTAATTAGGTATTATTCTCTTTATATACATAGGAAAGCTGAGCTTCAAAGAGATCATGAGAAGTGCTTACAGTCACATAGCTAGTAATTTTCAGAGGTAGTATTTGAATCTAGTTTTCTCTTTAACCTGAATCCAGTGCCCTTTATACTACCTCAAATTATATGTTTCTATCTCTGATTGAACCATTCACAATAGAGGCAGCATATAAAGGATGCTTAATAAATTCTTGACTGATAAATAAAAAGGACAAGAGTAAGAAATACCTGAATCAAAATCTGCTCTGAGACAAACATTTTATGATTATAGGCAAGTAATTTAACCTTTGTCTGCCTCAGTTTCTTCAATAGGAATAATAATTGCACTAAATCCTCCTACATTGCTTCAAGTATAAATGGAGGTAATATTTGTAAAATGGTTTGCAAATCTTAAAGGACCATATAAATGTTATTTATTACTATTAAACCATGGCATGTGTATATTAAAGGATGATTTATGCTTTATTAAAACATCTATAGTTACGCTTATAGAATAGCTGATTCTTAAGTAGTATTGACAAAAATCCAGCAACTTTCTTACTGATGGTTTGTGTGAGAGAGGTTTCTTCTTTTTCTGCATAGGTGCACAGATATTTGCTTACACATATGTGAACCCAAATTTGCAATAGTTAAAAATATCAGAATATTCTTTAGTTTTTCCACTTGTTTCTGTCAAACAAAAAAAAAAATACATTCATTGTATCTATCAGGTGGAGGACAGAAAAATGAACTTATGCATTGTATGGAAAGGTAGAGTTTTAATGGTAAATTACAAACCCAAATGTAGTCTTTGCAATTTCTTAGAGCTGTAACTAGCCATTTGTACAAGTGGTTATTGTACAAAGAGGATTACCTAGGATGCTGCTGTCTGGGGAAGGAACAAATATAACTCAGCAAACTATGCAATTCCTAAGCTGCAAAAGGAGAAGAAACAGCTCCAAGATGAAGCTGTCACTCTCATAGAAACCAACTGATAAAGAGCCTTGCCACTACTGCTGCAAATGCAACAGGGTGGACAAGGTACAAGTCACAGCATTCCCAGATGGTCTAGAGAACCAGCCTCCCTAGTCCTGACCTCGATATAACTATCTTTCTTATTTAATTTTAATCTTAAATTACAGATCACTGTCACTGAAGCAATCACTTTAGTTATTCCTTCACTGTCTGAGAAAAATACAGAAACAAGCTACACTATAAGAAATTATATAAATAGCAAAACACATCATTTATCACTATTTGAAAAAAATATATTTCTATTTATTTCCAGTTAAGTATTTCCCCTAAATAGGATAAACGAAGTTTTAAACATATCCATATGTAGCATCATGGAGTAATAAGATTAAACACACTGCCATAATATCTAACTATATTTGTTAATATACATGTGTGTATATATTCTCAGATGTGCATTCTTAATGGGATCTCACAAAATGAAAGATGTCATATTAGAAAATATCTTTTCACATGGCTTCCTCATGTTTAGAAGGTTTCTGTTATCACTTCTTCTCTATCTTTATTCTGCTTATTCTTCAGAACTTAGTCCACAACCTCCATGATACAATATGATTGCCCAAGTTCATAAATTATCTTTCCTTTCTTACACTCCCATTGTATGTTTATTCGATAAATATTTAATAGTGCAACTAATTAGTGCAATGGTTAGGCTTCTGGAAACAAAAAGACCTGCATTCAGTTAGCCTTAGAAACTTAGTACATGGGTGAACAGGAGTAGGTCACATACCCACTGTGGGCCTGCCTTATTTTCCCTATTTGCAAAATGATTGTAATAATAGCACCTATCTCCCAAGGTTGTTGTAAGGATAAAACAAAATATGTTGAAGATTTGTAAAACTGAAAATATAATATAGATGGTATTTATTATTGTTGTTCCTGTTATTATTTGTGAGGTAAATAGGGTAGGAACTCTGACCTCCAAGGCAGAAGTTGTATGGAATCCAGGGTTTAGTAAATAATGTACATAGAGCACGAAATTCCAAGCAAGTAGAATTCTATCTAGGAGGTTTGCCTAGGTACTGGAAGAAGGTAGTCAGTAAATATAATATAAAATGAGTTTGATTTTTTTCTAAATCAGACAAACAAGGTCTGAGTTTGATCAAAGAAATACCTTGGAAAATTATTTATGCTCAATTGTACCTGCACTCTTTTAGACCCAAAAGTGTATGGCCATGAAATTCACTAAGGGGTCCACTACAACAGCCACCAGTCCTTTGCTCATTCACACAAGCGCAGTTGTGAGCAGTGAAGACCACTACTACCATTCTATATGTGATTGAAACCAAGCCACAGTTAACACTTTTTTTTTAAATTTTGAAAGTTGTTTCCTAAATTAAATGGCACAGTGGATAGAGCACCTGTCCTGAAGCCAGGAGGACCTGAGTTCAAATCTTGTCTCAGACACTTAAACACTTCCTAGCTGTGTGACCCTGGGCAACTCGCTTAACCCCAATTGTCTCACTAAAATAATTTTTTAAAAAATTTTAAAGAGAAAGTTGCTTTCTCAGTTCATCAAAGTAACATATTTTGAAAACTAGATATAATTGGAAATGTATCATTCATTCTTATTAAAAACACTGCAGAGTATAGGAATAAATGGAGTTTTCCTTAAAATGATAAATAGAATCTACCTAAAAACATAAGCAAGCACTATATATAATCGGGATAAGCTAGAAACATTCCTAGTAAATCAGGGATGAAACAAGAAATGTTAGCTTTAGAAAAAGGAGGAGAAAAATAAATTGAAGGGAATAGGTAATGAGGAAATTATTTGTAGATGGTATGATGGTATGCTTATAGGATCCTAGAGAATCAGCTAAAAATCTACTACAAACAAGTTGCAGAATATAAAATAAATCCACATAAATCATCAGCATGTCTATATGTTACCAACAAAGTCCAGCACAGCAAGACATAAGAAAGAGAAATCCCATTCAAAACAAGTGTAGACAATATAAATTATTTTAAAGTCCACCTACATAATTACAAAACATTTTTCACACAGATAAAGTTAGATTTTCACAACTGGAAGAATATCAAGTGGTCAGGCATAGGCAGAGCTAATATAACAAATATGACAATTCTATTTGAATTAATCTTACTATTCAGTACTATACTAATGTAACTACCAAGAACTTACTTTATAGAGTTAGAAAGAATTCGTCTGGAAGAACAAAAGTTAAAGAATTTCAAGGGAATTAATGAAAAAACAAAAAGGAAGGTGGTTTAGTTGTACCAGACTTAAATATATATATATATATATATATATATATATATCTATCTCTATCTCTATCTATATATAGATAGAGATAGAGATAGATAGATAGATAGATATATATATATATATATATATATATATATATATATATATATATATATATATATATATATATATATATATATCTGAGGCAATTGGGGTTAAGTGACTTAGCAAGGGTCACATAGCTAGGAAATATTAAGTGTCTGAGGCCTTATTTGAACTCAGGTCCTCCTGACTTAAGGGCTGGCACTCTATCCACTGTACCACCTAGCTACCCCTCTTAAAGCTATATTTTAAAGCTGCAGTTATCAAAACCATTTGGTACTAAGAAATGCAGTAGTAGATGAATGCAATAACCCAAAGACTCCAGATTCTGGGATGAAAACTTACTATTTGACAAAAATGGCGGGGAAAACTGGAAAACAGTATGGGAAAAAACTAGGTATTGGTCAACATCTCACTCTCTGTGCCATACTATGATGCAGTGACTAAGGTTCTGAAGTCAAAAAGACCTACATTCATTTAGCCTTAGAAACTTGGATTTAGTATGAATAGGAATAGGTCACATACCCACTGCCTGCTTTAATTTCCCTGTTTGCAAAATCATTATTATAATTGCTCTCCCAATAACTCTCCCAGAGTTCTTGTAAGGATAAAATTAAATAATAATTTTAAAACTTTGTAAAGCATAAAATGCAATATTAATGATGAGTGGACTGATTCCAGAAAAGACTGGAAAGTCCTAGATGAACTGATGCTATGTAAAGTGAGCAGAACCAAGAGAATATTGTGCACAATAAGAACAAGATTATATGATGATCAACTATGATGGACTTGGGTCTTCTCAACAATTCAGTGATTCAACACGTTTTCAATAGACTTGTGGAAAGTGCAATTCACATTCAGAGGAAGAATTATAAAGACTAAATGTTTCAAAGCACAGTATTTTCACCATTTTGTTGTTTTTTGTTTACTTGGTTTTTTTTAATTTTTCATATTGTTTTCCTTTTGATCTGATTTTTTTCACAACATGATGAATATGTTTAGAAGAATTGCATATATTTAGTCTATATCAGATTGTTTGCTATCTTGGGGAGTGGTTAAGAGGCAGGAGAGATAAAAATTTGAAACACAAAGTTTTGCAAAGGTACATGCTGAAAACTTTGCATGCATTTGGGAAAATAAAATACTATTAATTTTTAAATAAAGAAAATTAGTATTATTGAGAAATAAGTTAATCTCTAGAGTGATTTTTAATGTTGAACATATAAGTAAAATCTGGTCTAGATTTTCTCATTATGGATATCCCCAACAATTCGGAGTTTATTCCAAAGCACAGTTTTAACACAAAAACTTTATTAAAATCTAATTTTGGGGTAGGGATTGTGGTTTTTTTTTAAATTATTTGTAAGGGTTTTGATTGTTTTTTTTTTTTCTTTTTGAGAGGCAGCTATGGTATAATGAATAATAAGATAATCTCAGAAGCAAAAAAAGCTGGGGTCAAGTTCAATTTCTGAAATGAAGTAACAATTTCTCAGCATTCTAAGCTTCCCTTTAAGACTACATTACAGAAGTGGTATAAGTATGTTGGTCAAGTAAATTCCCAATATTAGTGAAATCACTGATCAGGTTCCTTTTATTTTATATTTCCAATGCCAAGCACAATGCCTCCCAGATGATTAGTATTGGTTTGAATTTTGCAGCTTATGCTTGACAAGAATTTTGTTGAGAAAAATAATATCTATGTAACTTGATCAATTCTATATAAACTTTTTAGAAAGACAATTTTTCTTTTGTTTTCATATTTTAACACCTAAATGTATGTCTCATGTGTAGTAGGCACTTTATAAACATAACTTGTTGATTGATTAATTGCCTAGTCTGTCCTCTCCCTGACCCATTCAATATTCCTTTAGATTACTTCCATGGTTTTGGACAATTCCCTACAACAATATATGCGTTAAGATTTTTTTAACAACCTTAAACATTTGGAAGAGGTAAATTATTCTTCTTTTAAAACATTGCTACAACAATATCAATTCATTGTTCCTCCAAAGAATGTCTTGATATGACAATTATAAAACATCCTACTGGCATCCTCCTACAAAGGAGTCAGGGAAAGTAATATTTATTCCATCAGAGCTTGCTAACACTTGACTAGAGGTTACATTTATAAGATCATAGAATTAGCATTGAAAAGGAACCATCTATTTTAACTCCCTCTAACAAATGAGTAACAGGCTTTGGGAAATGTTTTAACATATCAGCAAATGTGAATTTCTGAATAAGGGAATGTCCTTTTTTATTAAAGTTTTTTTTAAACATATATATATAAATAATTTTCAAAATTCAACCTTACAAAATCTTGTGTTCCAAATTTATCCCCTCCCTTCACCCCACCCCCTTTCCTGGAAGGCAAGTAATTCAATATAATTTAAACATGTGTAATTCAGCTACACAATAAAAATCAGATCAAAAGGGAAACAAATGAGAAAGAAAACAAAAAGCAAGCAAACAACAACAAAAAATGAAAATACTATGTTGTGATCCATACTCGGTCTTTATAGTTCTCTCTCTGGGTGCAGATAGCTTTCTCCATCACAAGACCGTTGGAATTGATCTGAATCATCTCATTGTTGAAAAGAGCCATGTCCATCACAGTTGATCATCACATAATATCGTTGTAACTGTGTACATTCTGGTTCTGCTCATTTCACTCAGCATCAGTTCTATAAGTCTCTCTAGGCATCTCTGAAATCATCCTGTTGGTTGTTTCTTACAGAACAATAATATTCCATTACATTCACATACCATAACTTATTCAGCCATTCTCCAACTGTTGGGCATCCACTCAGTTTCCAATTCCTTGCCACTAAAAAAAGGGCTGTCACAAACATTTTTGCATATGTGTGTCCTTTTTACTTTCTAATGATCTCTTTGGGACAGACCCAGGAGAAACACTGCTGGATTAAAGGCTAAACAGTTTGATAGCTTTTTGCCCAGAGTCCCAAATTGCTCTACAGAATTGGAGCAATTTACAACTCCACTAACAATGTATCAGTGTCCCAGTTTTCCCACATCCCCTCCATCATTTATCATTATCTATTCCTGTCATTTTAGCCAATTCTGAGAAATGTGCAGTGGTACCTCAGATTTGTCTTAATTTGTATTTTTGATCAATAAATCATCATTTAGAGCATTTTTAATATAAATATAAGTTGTTTTAATTTCTTCATCTGAAAATTGTCTGTTCATATCTTTTGACCATTTATCAATTGGAGAATAGCTTGAATTCTTATAAGTTTGAGTCAATTCTCTAAATATTTTAAATAAGGTCTTGAATGTAATTTTTTCCCAGTTTATTGCTTTCCTTCTAATGCTGTTTGCACTGGTTTTGTATATACAAAAACTTTTTAACTTAATGTAATCAAAATTATCCATTTTACATTCCATAATGGACACTTAATTCTTCTTTGGCCACAAATTCCTAGGGAAGGTACTTTCATGAGAGCTAGATAAATAGTAGATAAGTAAATATTCAAAATAGGAATGCTGAGCAAGCATTCCTATTTTTGGTTTCCATAAAACAAAATAGTATAGAACAAGTAGAGAAATTTGACAGAGTCAGAAATCCAAACACACTAACTCTTGGGGGAAATCTATTAGGAGATGCACTATGAGAAAGTGCTACAAGAATGTCTAGATATAACAATGGTGAAAATTTTTTCTTTCACAGAAGAGGTTTTAGAAATATTATAATCTGGAAATAATGTCAAAAGTGCAAAAATAAATTTGAATACAGAAAATCATCAAAACTAGGACATGCTTCTTTTTTTTTTTTTTAGAGATAAGAAAGATCATTTTTTTTCTTTTTTTTTTTAATTTTTTATTATATATATATATATATTTTTTTTTATAATATTATCCCTTGTATTCATTTTTCCAAATTACCCCCCCTCCCTCTATTCCCTCCCCCCGATGACAGGCAATCCCATACATTTTACATGTGTTACAATATAGTCTAGGTACAATACATGTGTGTGAATATCATTTTCTTGTTGCACAATAAACATTAGAATCCGAAGGTACATGCAACCTGGGCAGACAGATATTAGTGCTAACAATTTACGTTCACTTCCCAGTGTTCCTTCTCTGGGTGTAGCTACCTCTGTCCATCATTGATCAACTGGAAGTGAGTTGGATCTTCTTTATGTTGAAGATTTCCACTTCCATCAGAATACATCCTCATACAGTATTGTTGTTGAAGTATACAGTGATCTTCTGGTTCTGCTCGTTTCACTCAGCATCAGTTGATGTAAGTCTCTCTAAGCCTCTCTGTATTCCTCCTGCTGGTCATTTCTTACAGAGCAATAATATTCCATAACCTTCCTATACCATAATTTACCCAACCATTCTCCAACTGATGGACATCCATTCATCTTCCAGTTTCTAGCTACAACAAAAAGAGCTGCCACAAACATTTTGGCACATATATGTAGGACATGCTTCTTAATCATAGTTCTAAAGAGATATATATCATCTCAAATCAATGAAAAGGATTTGAGAGTGTAGAGATTAAATATTTTACTTCATATGCAAAACCTCAAAATATATTAGTGATATAGTAGGTTTTTGTCTTCCTCCAAGTTTGAATTTCCTATTGTTTCCCAGAAATGTTATCAATCATAAATCACAAGTTAACCTCAAATATGACATAACTAGGAATGAGTATTTTCATTTTTATCCCCACATTAAATGTACATTATTTGCACACACATACAAAAGCACACAAACACATACATAAGTACTATAATAAAGACAGATAGATAGATATTTACATTTATATGTGTAATGCTAGATAGTGTCTACTAGGATAGACTTGTGATTTAATGAAGCAGTTTGAAAGGCCCAGTTTTGTTGTAATCCTGCTCTTGGCAGTGGAGGTATAAGACATAAAATTGGTTCATGACTAAGCCCTCAATTTGAGGGGGGGGAAAAAGAAAAAACTTCCATAATAATGGGGTAGAATGATAAATTTATAATCCCAGTTTGTGCTAACAAAAGTCACTGTCTTTTATATAGTTCCCAAATTTCCCTACAGACTCAACTCATAAAGAGAAGAATACGAAGATATACAAAGGACAAGTATGGAAGATACAATAAAAGAATTTGAAGCAGCCTTTAACAGAATAAAAGGATGTGTTCTCCTTATCTGAAGTAAGGTAAAAAAAAAAAAAAAAAAAAAAAAAAAAAAAAGGAATTAAAGACCTCTATTTTTCATATCTCTTCCTCCATCCCCACTAGGACTTTAACTAACTAAGCTAGTATGCAACTTTTTTTTTTTTTAAATCACATAGATTTGTGCTTTCCCTCAAACTTTTGATACTGTAGGCCTTTCTGAGGCCTTGATCTGAGAAAGGAAGCCTTAAGTATTTCCTCCTCTCCATGTGTTTTCTCCACAGCCTTTCTTTTTCTTTGTTTTGCTCTCATCCCAAATTATGAGCTATCTTCTGACTGCAATAAATGAGAAAAATCTTCAGATCGTAGAAATCTATGCAACTCAAGGCCATCCTTACAGGAATATGTGTGTTTGTGTATTTATGATTAGAATGTCTCTAAGGCGTCTTCCAGTTCTAAAGTTGTGTTCCCATGACATAAAATACCCATATGTAAGGCCTAGGTACTTTTCCTCATTATTTTGATTGAATGTACAATATTGACTGTGTTGTTATAAAGTTTGAAACAATTTGTGTTATTTCTGTACTAAAATTATTTTTGAAGACATGTTTAAATTCACTTTAGTTGTTTCCCCTAGTCCCTTTGAAATCACAGTGTAATCCAGCAAAATTAATGTACTAGATACTTGCTAAAACTGTTTTGAAGTTTCCTTCCTTTCCCCATAAAGCAGGATATCCCCGATGCCTGGAATAAATGCTTTTGGGGACTATCTTTCTTAGGAAACTTCTTTGATCCTCGCATTTGGTAATAATCTCTCCCTCTTTCAAGTTTCCAAGAATGTGAATGCCTTCTTTGCTCTTAGTTATCTGTATCCTTTCATACCCCCCCCCTTTACCCATCCTCAACTACCCATATAATTATTTGTAATTTTCTTGAGGGCAAAGACAGTATGAGATTTTTCCTTTTGTATACCTGGCAACAAGGACAGTGACTTAAAAAGAGATGAGTAATAAATTACAGATGGGTTAAATTAAATTGATTCTACCTCATATTTTAATTAAAACAATTTAATTTTATCAATCTATTCAAAATTATTCAAAGCATTATGATCAAAGAAGTATTCTAGTTTCATCTGAAATTTATAGAAGAAAAACAATGTCAATGTAAAAAAAATAACTATTAAAAAATGAATATTAAGATTTTAAAATTGACAAGCAAAGAACTATTTCCATTTTAGAGCATCACCTTTTAGGAAGGGGATAGATGAATTGGAGCATTAACAGAGGAAGACAATCAGGATGCTGATGAGTCTTGAGGTAATACCATGTGAGGATTAGTTAAAGGAATTGGGAGTGTAAGATATGGATGAAGGAAGCCTGATAATGAATATGATAAGTGTTTTCAATGATTTGAAATTATAGCAAATAGAGGAAAGATTAGACTTATTCTGAATGGCCTTGATGATCAGAACCAGGAACAAGGGGTAGAAGTTGGAGAGAAGCAAACAAAGAAATATTTCCTCACCCAGAGCTGTCTATATGTAGAATAGGTTGCCTCAAAAGACTAGAGTTCTAAGAGTAAAGTTCAGGTACTTATATCTTAGGTGATTCACAGAGAGGATTCTTTTTGAGGTATGGGTTCTTTGTGTGGCCTTTTAGGACCCTTCCAACTCTGAGATTCCATCTGTTTGTGGATATAGAAATAATGATAACAACAAAAATCTGTAGATGCATACACACACACACACACACACACACACACACACATATATATATATAAAATGCTGTTTCCCATGATGGGCTGTTCTTGGAGACAAGGTGTTCAAATCTGAAAGTCAAAAACAGTAAGTCAAAAGAAGGGAATCAGGAATTAAGTAGGCAACTTGGTTTAAGTCATAAAACTCCTGAGACATCTAGACTATGTAGAAAAGTTCATGGTTGCAAATTAGAGAAAATCCAATTTGAGGTCACAAATAATTGAGTTCAAAGTCCATGGCCTGCTGTTGCATTAATTTTAGTTTGTTCACAAAGACTACTTCAGACATGAGTGCATAGTAGCCATTGGCTAATTTATCAAGTTAAAGATGCTACTTAGATCCATTTTCTCGGGGAATGAACAAGTTTTACATGATTAACAAGATGTGTGGTAAAGAATTTAACCCTTGAAATATTCATATCTCTGATACTAAGTTGTTAAAGACTTCTTGATTTACTAAAGAATAGTTTCAAAATCAAGTTTCTTTTAAATGGAATAGAGAAACATCATGGAGTACAGGAAAAGAACTAGATTTCTGAGTCTAGCTACATATATCATCTCTAACCCTTTATCCAGCACTTTTCAAGGACTTATTATGTGTCAGATATTGTGTTGAATTCAAGGACTAAAAAACAAAATTAAATATCCCTATTCTCAAGAGGTTTGGATTCCATTAAGGGAAATGATATGTTCAAGCAGATTCTGTTGTAGTCAGCTCTAATTGGTTCACAAGAGCTGAGGCTAATATTTTTATCATGCACAATTATGCCTCAGAAGTATTCAAATGCTATAAATCAGGGCTTTGTTGTTTTGCTCATTGACTAAACTTAAAATTAATGGGAAATATTAATGATATGGATTAAACTTAAAATATGTTGTGTGTTATTCCCAGAGAGTCAATTTTAAATCCTTTACTAGCATATCTCTGCTCACCATATGAGTAAAATATACTAAAGAAAAACTAAACTAAACTAAAAACTAAAAAAGCACAAGAGAATTTTTGCATGGAGGGCACTTATAATTGGGATAGTCAAAAAATACCTCATAAGGGAGATGGCGTTCACACTATTCTTTGAAGGAAGTTGCTGATTCTAAATAGAATGAAGAAGAAACACATAAAAGCCCATGCAAAAGCAAAGAAAAAACATTGTCATTTCTGAAACAGTTAGGGTCCAATTTCAGGGCACTGTGGAATGCATGAAGCAAAGTAATGTGTAATAAGCTAGAGAGACAGACCGGAGTCATAGGGTAAAAGACATAAATGCAAAGCAAAGAGGCTTATATTTTAGTTTAGAGCTAATAGGGAGTCACTGGAAGTTCTTTTTTTTTATAATAGCTTTTTACTTTTCAAACCACCTGCAGATAGTTTTCAACATTCACCCTTGCAAAACCTTTTATTCCATATTTTCTCCCTCTCCTTCCCTGGTCCCCATGACAGCAGGTAATTCTATATAGATTAAAAGTGCAATTCTTCTAAACATATTTCCTTATATCACTGGAAGTCCTTGAAGAGAAGTGACATGCTTAGGAATTTCATTCAACACTTTTTGGAAAAGGGAGAGAATTGAAGTACAGGGAATTGTTTCAGTTACTATTAGAGTAGTTTGAGAGGTAGTAAGGATTGTGGTTATAAGAAGAAAAATTAACTAGATTTGTTAGCTAAGGGAATATTAAGCAAGGATGGGGTGGAGTGAGGAGGTAAGAATGAAGGTGCTAACTAAAGGTCATGAATATCAAGGGAATTAGTTGGAAAAAAAATACAAAGGGTGGTGGATTAGCAGTACCAAGCCTAAAATTATATTATAAAACTGTAGTCATCAAAACTATTTGGTACTGGCTAAGAAATAGAGTGATGTCTCAGTGGAATAGATTGGATACACATGATACAATAACCAAGGCTAGAGCAACCTAGTATTTGATAAGTCCCAAACTCCAGTTTCTGGAATAAGAACTCACTGTTTGACAAAAATTGCTGGGAAAACTGGAAAATAATATTTCCGAAACTCAGTATAGACCTACATCTCAAACTCCATACCAAAATAAGGTCAAAATGGATACATGATTTGGGCATAAGGATGATACTATAAACAAATTAGAAGAACAAGGCATAATTTACCTATCAGGCCTTTGGAGAACACAGGAGTTTATGATGAGAGAAGAACTAGCAAACACTATTAAAGGCAAAATGGAAAATTTAGGTTACATTAAATTAAAATTTTTTTGCACAAATAAAACCAACGGAAGCAAGATTAAAAGGCATGTACAAATCTGGGGGAAAACCTTTACAGCCAGGACTTCTGATAAACGTCTCATTTCTAAAATATAAAGAACAGTGTCAAATTTTTAAGTATATAAGTCATTCCCATAGGATGATTTCAGAGAGGCCTGGAGAGACTTACATGAACTGATGCTGAGTGAAACAAGCAGAACCAGGAATACATTGTGCACAGTAACAGCAAGAATGTGCAACGATCCACAATGAAAGTCTTGTTTCTTCTCAGTATTTCAGTGATCCAAAACAATTCCAATAGATTTTGGACAGAAAATGCTATCTGCATCCAGAAAAAGACTAAAGAGACTGAATACAAATCAACACATACTATGTTCATTTTTTTTTGTATTTTAATCTCTCCCATGCTTTTTCCCTTTTGCTCTGATTTTTCTCTCCCAACATGAATCATAAAGTAATGTGTATTAAAAATAAATAAACTTACGACAATAAAAAGAATAACTATGCTACCTTCCATTGATAGAGATTTCTCAACTCTAAGTTGCCTATATCAATGAAACCATCAGATAATTTTCTGTTCCCAACCAATCTGGAAACATTTATTAAGTCTTGCTATGTTCTAAACAATATGTTAAGCATAGATTTTGAATAAAATGGTCAGGAATTAGATTTTAGAAAACAAATCAAGTGAAGCACTTCCTGAGCAACTTAAAGTCCTAGATAATTCTATAGGATACTAAGAAGTCAAGTGATTTATCCAGGATCTCAATATGTGGCAGAGGAAGAGCATCAACCTAACATTTTCTGGCTTCCATTCTAACTCTTTCTACAATTCTATATTATGTCTCTAAAGCCATGATTCTATGACTTAAAAGAATGACAAGTAAAGGAAGAGAAGCAACAAATACTGTGAAGGTCAGTATCATTTGTCTTTCTTTCTTCTTCACTTGGCTGATTCAAGATGTCCTTTTACTTTTTATATTCCCTAAGGAGACTTCCTTCTTTTTTCAAATACTTGGAACATATCAAGCCATGTCAGTTTAAAACAACACATTGGAAGAAGAAACTCTGTTCAGTTCTGAACCTATGCATTTCCTTGCCAGTGAATTTAGGCAGCAGGTGATTTAATTATTCTTAGAAAGCCTCAATGAATAATTCAGTATCCACCTTCAAGGAAATCACACATTCAGAGTATTTTGAAAATAGTTCAATAAACAAGAGTGGATGCTAAAGGGATTTTCATTTCAGGGGGAAAATGCAAACATGAGAAAAACCTGAGCCAAACAAAACAAAGAAAATTAAAAAACAAATCACCACCAAACAAAACACCTAAATATTCAGGGATGAAGAGAGAGTGAATGGTATTGTCCATTTTCCCTACTGCCACAAAATTGATTTGCCAACCAAAAAAAATTCAACTGTGCAACAAAAGGCTTAAAAAATTAGAAGCCACAGTTGCTGCCAACTTGAAGAAAACCTCATGAAACTATGGCAGTTTTCCACAGGGTACTTATCTCAAAACATTTCATGTTAAATAACCCTTCAATGTTCTTTTCTGTCTCCTGGAGAAAACTAAACACTGCAGTCACCCATCAATCTTTTTGGTTTTAAAACAAAAAAGGAAAGAGACCAACAAATGTCTGGGAAGATGTTAGAATCATTACTAGTTGAGGAGTAGGTAAACAGTCAGAGATAGTTCAGCTCTAGTTTCAGAGAGGACACTACAATTCCCCAGAGATTCCCACTAGCATCTGTGAAAGGCTTGTGGGAAGAGGTAAAAGCCAGCCCTGAGAGAAGGGTACTATGGCCCAAGATATTACAGTTCTGGAAGGTCTTATGCACATAAAATTTTCCTTAGCTTTTCCATTTCTGAAAAAAATTAAGATGTTCCTTTTTAGTCCTGTAGTGATGACCTGAACATAAACCTTTTCAAAGATTTACCTGAAAGAGAAAGAATTGGGTTCTTTTTTGGAGAATCAGTCTGACTTGAGCACATACCTAAAGACTTCAGGTTGATATGCTGATTTTATTTTGGCAAATGATCCAGTCAGTTTTGTTTTGTGAATTTTATGCAGTGCCATAGAATGCATTTAATTAGGCTTGTACTTCAGAACTCTTTCTATGGAATGGCTTCAAAATAAATGGGTCCCATCATTTTAAGTGACCAAAAGCAGTTATATAGAGAAGTGCTGACTGATATCATCTGTGGGGCAGTGCTAAAACTGTTTCTTCCCAGAAATCGGCATTTAAAGGACTGCAAGTTTATTCCTTTGAGCTTCTGCTTATAAAGAGCAGGAAAAGAAAAAAGCACAAGAGTCTTGAAAAGGAACTGGTTGAAGCTTAGTTAGTTCAGCTAGGGCCTCGAGAAAGACAGAGAGTGAAATAAAGGTTAGCTAATCCATCATTGTTATATTAAAATAAATTTCATTTCTTCCCTTTCATTGTCCTCCAAATCCCCTATTTTGCCACTGGCATATCCACTACATATATATCTTTACCCACATTCCTCAAGGAAAATAAAATCCACAAAGAATGGGGAGATATTCTCACTAGCTCTCATTTTTTTTCCCCAACATGAAACGATAGGATTTGTTGGTGAATGGAGAGTACTTATGAATTGCAAAAACAGGACTGCTGATAAATACTTCATCATAACTGTAAAATAAAAGTAATGAAAAATCTGTAATAAATCCTTTTTATGGCAAAGGAAAGCAGGATAACAGCTTGCAATGTTAACTTCAAGAACTGCGTGGGGCTGTTTAAGTATTCATTCCTGACTATCGACTCTGGCTCCATTTTTTGGTAATAGCTTTTTGTTTTAAATGTCTTTTTCTCCTTCTCATAATGAAAATTTGTTTTTATAACTCATCATTAATTCTCAATGTTTAAGGTAAGGGTAAAGTTCAGAGGACAGGTGTCAATGCCCTTGTTGCAGAGGGAGTTACTGAGACTGAAAGGAATCTGGAAGAGGTTTGAGGCTAGTCTCCAGATTTCCCAGAATAATATTCAGAGGTCTACAAAGAGCACTCCTAACTTGTCAGTGCACGAAATGAGTAAAACAATAAAAAAATTCCAAGTGATGATTTTTATTCTTGGCTGTGATAATTATATTAATAGCACTGTTATTATAGAAACCTGTCTTTGTAGATATCTTCAGTAAGAATTTTTATTTTTAAATTAATGTATTGATAGAATATACAAAAACTCTATTAAATTGGTTTTGTTTGCAAATATGCAAGAGGCATCTAAGTTGAGCTACTTGCTTCCAGAAAAGAACATGTTATTTGAAGGAGATAAGTTATACTGAAGTCACTGTTTGAGAACAGATTCAAACAATTTTTCAGTCTTTTGCCCTTCAAAGCTATTTCTCTTGCTAGTCATTGGAATTTGATTTTGACAAACCTTGAGGTTGGGGATAAACAGTGGGATTTTCTCTGACTCATCATAGTCTCTAAAAATGGCATCAGGATTCACATTTATTTAGGGAGGCTCTTGCTTATTTTGCCCATTCATTTTTTCATCTGTTTGTTTATTAGATGAGGAGAGATCTGGAATGATTCCTACAGCACAGAAAATTCTGAGGAATTTGGATAAGCAAATCATCTATAATTTAAATGGTTTTAAAGGGTTGCCTGGATCAATGAGAGGTTAAATAATTTCCCCACATTCACACAGCTAGTATTTGCCAGACAAGACATCAAGCCAAGGTTTCCTTCCTGACTACAAAGTTGAACCACTATCCACCATGTCATAAAACTCATTACTCCCAGGAAATAATGTATCATATGGAGCAAATATGCTCCATCACTATCAGAGGATTAAATGGATTCTTATGCACCCAAAATGAAAGCCCCCACAATGCATGTGTCATTGCCTTTCCAGTTAATCAAAGGATGGAAGTGGTTCAAAGCAGAAGCATTTATTGAGAAAGCACCATAAGATTTGAAGTATATTTCCCCATAAATCCCCCAAATGGACTATTACAAATATTTTCAGGATCACCAAGAAAAATGAACATATATAGGATAACACAGGAGGAACCACTATATGCATACTATGTGTATGTGTTGGAAGGACAGGGAGTTCTCACCTTTGATATTGGAAAACTGTTTTCTTCTGGTGATACAAAGGTACCTCTCAGAGGGCTTGTTTATCCCTAGGAATACTGCTCAATTGGTTCTACTACATAATATCTGCTGGCATATTATTGTAGGGGTGTTAGCTCCAGTGTTAGTTATTTCCTGCTTAGATATTCTGGCAGAGAGCGGCATAGTAGTTACAGTGCTGGAACCAGCTTTCAGAGAAGACCTGAGTTCTAATCCTATCTCACACTAATTAGCTATGAGACAAATGTGCATACCCTTTGACCCAGCAGTGCTACTCCTGGGCTTATATCCCAAGGAAATACTAAAGAAGGGAAAGGGACCTGTATGTGCCAAAATGTTTGTGGCAGCCCTTTTTGTAGTGGCTAGAAGCTGGAAGATGAGTGGATGTCCATCAATTGGAGAATGGTTGGGTAAATTATGGTATATGAAGGTTATGGAATATTATTTCTCTGTAAGAAATGACCAGCAGGAGGAATACAGAGAGGCTTGGAGAGACTTACATCAACTGATGCTGATTGAAACGAGCAGAACCAGAAGATCATTATACACTTCAACAATGATACTGTACGAGGATGTATTCTGATGGAAGTGGATATCTTCAACATAGAGAAGAGCTAATCCAATTCCAATTGATTAATGATGGACAGAATCAGCTACATCCAGAAAAGGAACACTGGGAAATGAGTGTAAACTGTTTTTGTTTTGTTTTTCTTCCCAGGTTATTTTTACCTTGAGAATACAATTCTTCCTTTGCAACAACAACAACAACAAAATTCGGTTCTGCACATATATATTGTACCTAGGATATACTATAACATATTTAATATGTATGGGAATGCCTGCCATCGAGGGGAGGGGGTAGAGGGAAGGAGGGGAAAAATTTGGAACAGAAGGGAGTACAAGGGATAATGTTGTAAAAAAAAAATTACATATGAATATGTACTGTCAAAGAAAATGTTATAATTATAAAAATTAATAAAAAAAAATTAGCTGTGAGACCTGGATAAATGGCTTAGCCTCTATCTGTTTTAGTTTCCTTGTAAAGGGCAGGAACTTTGGAGAAATATACTTAAGGCTCAGTGTGACAGATTTAGTCCTACAACAAGGTGTTAACTCAATGGAATTGATAAGACATGTTTTACATGTACTTAGTACTTAGTGTAGTTCTACAAGACTGACACTTACAATGATAATTATAATATAACTTATTATATTATAATTATTATATCTATATTATATAGTATTCTTATTATAATAATTATAATAGAGTATATAAGAGCCAACAAGGACTGGGAGAGAGACATTCACTCCTCCCAACACCTTGGTGGCTGTCCTGTCCTCCTTCATTTCTCCACTGAGACCAAGGCCCGTCTGAAGGCCCTCTAGAAAGACCTCCAGAAAAACCAACAAGAACATTCATTACATTTCCTCACCTTCAAAATACAAATAACAACAGTATCAACCTTCCTGAATTGATATGAGGATCAATTTTTTAAAAATTGCAAAATACAAAGCACTACCTGGTACCTAGAGAGAGTATGATGTTTATTTCCTTCCCTTTTTCCTATTTTTCCTTCCTTCTTCCCTTTTTCATTCCTTCTTCTTTCCTCTCTTTCTCCCTTTCTTCCTTTCTCCCTACCTTCTTGCTTCTTTTTTTCCTTCTTCCTTGCTCTTGCTTTCTTTCTTCCATGGTCAACTAAGCCAATTCTCCTACAGTTTATTGCATAGTTGTTAGGATTTCTCTTTAAAAAGGACAGGTTGACAAGTCTTTCCCTTATCATATTTACTACAACTTAAGTCAGACAGAGTGCCTGCATAATAAGATAAGCCTGTGAGTTAAACCTTCTTTAATAGATAATTATCTAGCTTAGGGTTGCACACTTTTAGATATTGCCAATGTCTTATCAAAAAAATAGCAAGTGAATTTGAGCTTCTTAAGAACCTACATTCTAAATGTTCTTCTTTTCCTCTCCCATCACCACAAATGACTCTAGGTAAAACCTTTTATCATATACCAAGGGCAAAATTGAATAGTTTAAATATGTCTTTAGTGCTTTACTTTCTGGATAACCAAGACTTCTTAGTGCCCAAAGAAAGTTAGGTATCTATGAATCTTTCTCCTCTGACAAGAGTTCAGTGCTGTGCTTCCACTTGTTTTCCTCTTCAACGCGCTTCATTAGGTCATTCCTTCTTTTTTTTTCTTTTTTTTTTTTTTTTTAATTAAAGCTTTTTCTTTACAAAACATATGTAATTTTTCAGGACTGACTCTTTCATCTTTCAAAGTCTTCTGTTCTAAATTATCCCTTCCTTCCCCCAACCCCCTTCCCTAGATGGTAGGTAGTCCAATACATGTTACATATGTTAAAATATATATTTAACCCAACAAATGGACACAGGAATCTCCATACCTTCTTTCTCTCTCCCCACCACCAAAAAGTAACTCTCCCTTCTCTTACTCCACCCTCCCATGCCTCTTACAATTCTCTTTATACACTCACAGAACTAGCCAGCACAGAATAGTGAGCCCGGCCATTCTCCAAACATATGCTAATAGAGTATTGTACAGTTGGTAATTAGCCTTAAGTGCTTGGTTATCCAAGTGCATCTGCTCTTTCTGCCTTTTACAGATAATGATAATGATAGAGGAATGTGAGAAAACTGGGACACTAACACATTGCTGATGGAGTTGTGAACTGACTCAACCATTCTGGAGAGCTGTTTGGGATTATATACAAAGAGCTACCAAACTGTGCATACCCTTTGATCCAGCAGTGCTACTACTGGGCTCATATACCAAAGAGATCATAACAAGGGAAAGGGATCTGTATGTGCAGAAATGTTTGTGGCAGCCTTTTTTTGTAGTGGAAAGAAACTGGAATCTGATGCCCATCAGTTTGAAGAATGGCTAAACAAGTTATGGTCTATGAATGTTATAGAATGTTATTGTTCTGTAAGAAACAATCAGCAGGAAGATTTCAGAGAGGCCTGAGGAGACTTACATGAACTGATGCTAAGTGAAATGAGAAGAACCAGGAGACAATATTGTATGATGATCAATTCTGATGGATGTGGCTCTTTCCAACAATGAGATGGTTCACCTCAATTCCAAGAATCTTGTGATGTAGAGAACCATTTACACTGAGAGAAAAGATTGTGAGAACTGAGTGTGCATCACAACATAGCATTCTCACTCTTTTTGTTGTTGTTTGCTTGGATTTAGTTTTCTTTCTCATTTTTTTCCCTTTTTGACATGATTTTTCTTAAGAATACAGCATGATAATTGTACAAATATACATGAAAGAATATGTTTAACATATATTGGATTACTTGCTGTTAGGATTCTTACAAGGTGCTAAGCTGGTTGTCTAAGTTAGCATGGTACTTAACAGTTCTCTAATTCAGCGTTCACACCTTTCACACCTTTAAAAGAGCATATAAAAGGACAAGCCCACTGGAAATTTGGGGAGATTCAGAGTCAGGATTCAGTCAAGGAGATTCACAAGTCGGGCAGAATAAAGGAAAACAGAGAAGTGGCGGCAGGCTGTCCTGTGGTAGCCAAGCCCCAAATGGAAGAGATAAGATTTGGAAAGAGACAATAAAGGATTTGGACTCCTGGCTGCATTTGGAGTGATTATTCTGAACTGAAACTAAGGCTGCCTCCAGAAGCTCCCCAAGAAATCTGCACCCAGAGAATGATTACAATTTAGAGAACAGAACATTAAAAATTGCCATCTAGGGCAGGGGGTGGGGAGAAAAGAAGGAAAAAATTTGGCAAACAGGGCTTTACAAAAATCACCCTTCTATATTTATATTTAATAAATACAAATATTTAATAAAACAAGAAATTTATAATTAATTTATTAATTTTCTACTTTATTTGATATGAGATAAATGAAGCAGAAAGTTAGGAATTGTAGTAAATTTTAAACAGGACTAAATTAAAAACAAAAATGAGCCCTTTCTGAGGTGGTTCACCCCAATAATTTTAAACCCATTATGACAAAGCATGATCTGTCCATCTAATACCATTTCGAGTACATCAGATACAATAGCACAACTACTATATAATTTGTTCAACTTTTGATATATATGGAAAATCTACAATGAGCCAGAATATCAACTCAGGTTCTTATCATTTAAATATAAAAAGATATGTGATCTGAAATTACTCAGTAGAAGAAATTGAGAGATTCCTCTCAGGGGGAAGGCTATTGAAAGTACCAACAATTAAATTAATATTAAATACAGTATAAAATGAGAATTTTATGTCTTTTTTGCACTCCTTTTCTGTAATTTTGCCATCACACCTTGGGAAAAAGCAACTGATAATTAAAGGTCATTTTTAAATTTACTTGATAAATTGTCTTCTCCAGGGAACACTATGTGTTAGCCTAAAATGAGTTAGTCCACATGTAAGTAGACTGGCCTGTAGATGTGGGATTTTATATTATTATAAAATAAATTATTTTATAAGATATTTTAAAGATACCCTTAGGTGTAAAGGGCTAGAACTGAGCAAATGCACTTCGATAATGGAGCATGTGAGACTAATTGCCAATTGGACAATTCTCTATTAACATGTTTGAAGGATGACTCTCTCCAGCTGTTCTGTGCTGGCTGGATCGGTGGGTGTGGGACAAAGAAAGGGAAGTGACATGAGTGGGTGGAGTAGGAGGAGGAAATTAAGGCATTCTCCTGGTGGTGGAGAGAGAGGAAGGAAGTGTGGAGATTGCTAGATCTAATCCCCTGACCTATACCTTAAAAGACCAAGAATAAAGACTTTTGATTATCCTGACTCCAGCTTATTCTGGAAAGACAGGGTTCCAACACTTAAGAAAATAATATTATATTCATTAAGACTAGGTACAAAGTTAGTCAATTAATGGGTTACTTTAAACAGTACTATATGTGGGTGAACAAAATATTTTGTTGGGAAAAAGATATAATAAAATGCATTTTATGTTTATTTAGAACTAGAGATTCACTCATTTATCATTTCAGACATCATAGGAGATGGATATGTGGATAATAATATGAACACAGAATTTTAAGGTTTATGAACCAAAAAACCTGGAAAATATAGATGCAAGAATTTTAAGCTCATTTTACACATAAACAAAATGAGGCTTGGAAGATAAATGGTATTCTGAGTCCCATAGTTAAACTTGAAGTCGACTCAAAACCAGGTTTTCTGGCTAAAAAATTAGTGATTCTTCTTTTTTCTTCATCCTTTTCTTCTTATATCCTTTCCTTTTTTCCTCTTCCCCAATGTCTTCAACCTCTTCTAGTTTTCTCCCACCCTTTCTTCCTCCCTTCCCTCTTTTCCTTCTTCCTTTTCTTCCCTCTTCCCTTTCTTCCTCCTCTCTTTCTTCTTCCCCCTCCACTTCTTTTCCCCTCTCCATTCACTACTCTCTTTCTTCTTCCCTTCCTTACCCATTCTTCCTCTTTTCACCATGTGGGGAAAAAAAATTCTCTCCAGATCTGCTGTCACATTTATGTTTCATGGATTCCATTAACATAAGTGAAAGGAAAAAAAATCAATCTCTATTTTCACTAACTTCTAAGTAAAATTGAACATTGTTTTCATTTAAAAAAAAATTAAGGAAAGAAAAACGTCATTCTGAGAAAATATCCAGTTTTTACCAGACGGGCATAACATAACAAGGTAAGAATACCCTTTGTTGTTCAGTCATTTTCCCATTGTGTCTGACTCTCCATGACCCCATGTTGTCTTGGCAGAGATACTGGAGTGGTTTGGCATTTTCCTCCTCAGCTCATTGTATAGATAAGAAAACTGAGGGAAACAGAATTAAATGATTTGCCCAGGTTCACATGGTCAGCACCTCAGCCAGAATTAAACAGACAGATTAGCATACATGTTAATAGAATATGATCTACCCCACCATCACAAGAATATGGGATTTTAGAATATTTGATCTGAAGGGGACCTTATAAACCATCTTGACCATTTTATCTTTAGAAAATTAGATGTACAAGGAAAGATATTTTTTTTCAAGATTACATGACTATGTATTGGAGGAATTATAGTTAAGACACCTATCCCATGCTCCAAGTTAAAGTCTCTTTTCATGATATTTTATTGACCTCTTCTTTGCTTGGGATTAGAAACATCTTCATTAACAGTAAAACCAATTAATTTGGGGGCATCACAACTTCCTAAAAACATAAAATAAATTCATAATTCCCTGCAGTGCCTAGAATAGTATTCTATATATTGTGTCTTTTGGACAAATGTCTTTGACTGAAATAAAAGTATATCGCTGTAGTTTGACATCCATTGGGCATAGGAAATGCATTTAGAAGATGATTGGAAAAACCTACTGGGGCTCTGTGATTTCACTAATGCTCCTCAGCTGCCAAATCAAATGACCCCAAAGTTGATTTGAGATGAATTGTAAATACTCATTGGTATGCACCAGACTTGCACAGTTTTGAATGGAAAGGCAGCAGACCCAAGACACAGTCAACCTCTGGATATGAACTTACAGAGTGAGATGTACCTAAAAATGCATTGGATCTATTGAATTTCAGCAGAGCAAAGCAAGAAGTCTGGCTTTGACATTTGTGGATGGTTGGGGTGGAGCCAGATAGGAGATGGTTTCTCTATGCTACTTCAGTTATCTTCCAGAATTGCACAGATGCTGCTCCCCATTTCTTCTTTTATTATACTAAGAATATGATTTTCTCTACTTCCTACATCGGTGGTAAATGGAGGTTACTACTATATGATTTTTCCCTTTATAAATGTAGCAGATTTCTGTGGTCTATCCATTTGTAAGAATGTGTATTTATATTCATACCAATTTACTGTATAAAGAACTGCTGTATTTTCATATTAACCAATATGTAAGGCGCTCAGAGGAACTTTTAATGGAAAGGCTGATGCAAGCTTTACTCTAGAGGAATAAATATTCAAGCATATTTAAGTGTTATCATTTGTCTCCTTTAAATATTTTACAATATGTGTTTCCCACCTCTCTATGCAAATGCTTACTCAAGTATTGCTTTATATATATGTCTTCTGAGTTAAATAAAAGAGTTGCCAGCATAATCTTACCATGTTTTTATATGTCATTTATAAACAATGTTCCAAAAGCATTTGCTAAAGGTGACAAAACTGAATAGTCCAAAGCCTCTCAATTCAATTAATACTTGGACTGATCTGATAGCAAATGAGTAATAATCTGCCGTTACATATGCCATTAGGGATGGCACATTCATTACTTTGGGCCACTAGGTTAACATCTCAGAAATTACTAATGAGCTAAAAGGTACCCAATGACATAGACAAATGAATGTACTATTCAAAGTACTTAATTACTTTGGAATATAAGTTGTTCTGGGCATGAATAAGAAAGGCCAGGGATGAGAGCATTATCTAATCATAATCTATATATCAGTTTGCAAAGTGCATCACATATGCGATCTTATTTATGACACCCCAGTGAAGTAAGTGCTCCAGGTATTATTACTACTGTTTTGATGAGGAGGAAACTGAGGCTCTGAAGTACTTTGGTAAAAGTCACACAGCTAGAAAGGTATTTCACTTATTTTATCATCGTAACTCCACATATAGCTATTAAATATAAAGATAGAAGACATCCAGAAAGGACTGGAGGACTCACATAAGTCAACATCTTTACTTTGTTTTGATTGTTTTTTAATAATTTATTGTTGAAATTTCTGCTCCATAGATGTTATCAAGATTTCATCTCCCATATATAAATATGGCAAGTATTTTCTTCCAGGCTCCTCCAATTTGTTTAATGATATCATCCTAGTGTTTGATAAAACCAAAGATCTCAGCTATTCAGGCAAAAATTCATTATTTTATAAAAACTATGAGGAAAAATAGAAAGTAGTCAGGCAAAAATTGATACACTATATGTCAAGATAAGCTCTAAACATTGCATGACATCATCAAACAAATTGGAAGCACATAGAAGAAAGGACCTGTCAGATTAATGCATAAGAGAAATCCTAAGTAATACAGAGAGGCTTACATGAGATAAAATGGAAAATTTTGATTACATAAAATTTTAAAGTTTTTTTGTTTTTTTGTTTTTTTTAACATACAAACAAAGCCAAAGTAACTAAAGGTGTATGTGGGGGGGGGGGGGAGACAGGAAACTGGGAAAGAAGGACTTTAAATAAAGCCCTTTTTTCTGATAAAGTCTGATTTTTAATTATATTCAAGTTTTAAATTCAATTTTCAAATTTCAAATTCAAGATTCAAATATATAAGAAAAAGAATGATTCCTTAAATGATAAATGGTCAGAGTATGAATAGATATGATTAGAGGAAGAAATTAATGTTATCAATAGCCTTATGGAAAAAAATGTTATGTCACTAAAAATGAAAGAAATGCTAATAAAGACATATTAGGGGGCAGCCAGGTGGTGAAGTGAATAGAGCACCAGCCTTGAATTCAGGAGGACCTGAGTTCAAATCTGGTCTCAGACACTTAACACTTCCTGGCTGTGTGACCCTGGGCAAGTCACTTAACCCTAGCCTCAGGGAATTAAAAAAAAAAAGGATATATTAGATTTTAAGCATAACCATTAGTGATAAAATGTCACAGATACTCATATAAACAAATTTAAGAATTTGATTCCATAAAGAAGCTTTTGTTTCTCTCCACGTGCATTTAGTTGTTCACAAAGAAATTTAGCAAGGAAGCACAGGAATAGGAAAACCTGTGTGCTCAGGATAACTTCCAGTTCTGAAAATGAAAAATATAATTTCTAAATTTTGTCTCAGGAATTTTCCATAGAAATTAATTTAAACATTACAGCAGATTTGTGGAATAGATGTTTCCATTACAAAGCTGAGTTTAGCGACAGTGTACTTGAATAAAAACTCATTGGATATAATCTTAGCAAAAATAGTTGATCCACTAAATGAGTTCTCTGATTCTCTACTACCAAGTTCTATTCTCCTTTCCTGTATTTACTCTTCAATCACAACCACAGTAAACATAAATTCCAGCTTTAGACTCAGCTAATGCCTTCAATTGAAATAATGTTATCATCTTTTGGGGGGAAAGTGATGATTTTTTTTTTTAGTTAGCAACACATTCTCCAATTCTTTGGAAAGACTACTTTCACTCTACACCTTTCTTTTATCTTTCTGTGTTCTGACTCTGGATCTTATTTGTGAAGAACCTGATCTTATTATATGATTACTCACCAAATGTTCTTCCATCTAAGCTTCCATCTAAGATCACATAATTTGTTCCATAATTATATCATAGCTTTTTCCATGTTTCTCTAGTAATTAATTTAAAGGGGTTGCACTTCTTTAATTCTTCATATGCAAATAAGTAAAGCACACTCTTTTCTCCATTTAAACCAGTTTTCTCTATCTTTTCACATTAAAAAAAGCAACTCTTGCTGAAGCACTCTGAATTAGGCTTATTATCAATATATGTATCTCTTAGAACTCTGAACAAACCTATGCAGACAAATGAATTGACAAGGCAGAATAAATTTAGTAATTGCCATTCTCAGAAGCAGATTTAAGCCTAAGACAAGTGTAATGTCAAAAATATCTCCTTTGAACTTATATTGAAATCTCATTTCTTTCATCAAAGCTTTAAGTTGAATTGTTGTTGCTCATCCTCTGTTCTTGAAGAAATCAAGCTGTGATGAAGAGAATGCTGGACTTAGAATCAGAAAGACTATGCATCAAGGTCTGCCCCTTACATTTAATAGCTGTGTTTCCATGAACACATTACTTAATCTATTTGAACTTTTGTTTCCACATCTGAGCATGAGACATTTGAACTAGATGATCCCTAGTATGTGTTTTTCTTAATTTTAATATATGATCCTATAATTATCCAGACCTTGCATAACATCTAATCAAAAGTAATGAGTCATATGTAAGGAAGCAGGAAGACATAGGGCAATAAAAGGAAGATGTATTATTAAATAGCAAAATAAAATCAACCCTGTCTCATTCTTGATGTAATTGAACATTACTAATGCTTAAGAATTAAGCATGGGAATCAGTCTTCTGTAATGTGGTTCAAAGATCTCTTTGGAAGGTTCAATTATTTGTAAAAAGACTAGAAGAAATTTGATTGCAAAGGACATCATTTTAATTAGATATGAAAGCTGTCCTCCATGAAAATAATTTATATATTATCAACTACAGAGAAGTAGAGAGATTCTATGAGTTCTTGAAAACATCCTTGAAACCAGTTCAATGGATGTATGATATGAGATGATAATGGAATTTTTATTTTCAGCACACACCTGAGTGCTCATGTGCCATATATTAGAATGTATAAGTTGTTTCAAAAAAGGAAATCAGAAGTGAACAAAACTGCTCATGTGTTAAAGGTAGAAATTCATAATGAAAGTGGCATAGTTTTATATGATTTGGTTGCATACTTTTCTATACATTCTCCTCAAAGACTGTATTCATTCAGGATGGATCCTTCTAAATTTTTGTGTTTACTCCATGGCTACCAGCAGAGGACTTTATCTGGATATCCATTTACTCTCAATAATTTGACCAAATTTATTAAGAACTTGTGGGCCAAGATGGTGGAGAGGAGGAGTCCGGATAAGTCATCCCACTCATTTAAAGATAGAGTGGATAAAAAAACCAAATCCATGAAAACCAGAATTAGTAAATTGGAAAAAGAAAATTGCTCTCTAAAAAATAAAATTGGTGAAATGGAAAAAATAATGGTAATAAACTGGAACCATTCCCAATAAAATCAGGAGTGAAATAAGGTTGCTCACTATCACCAGTATTATTCAATATTGTATTAGAAATGCTAGTTTTGGCAATAAGAGTTGAAAAAAAAGATTAAAGGAATTAGAGTAGGTAATGAGGAAACCAAATAATCACTCTTTGCAGATGATAAGATGGTATACTTAGAGGACCCCAGAAATTGTACTAAAAAGCTATAATAAATAGTAATAAATAATCCACAACTTTAGCAAAATTGCAGGATACAAAATAAATCCACATAAATCCTCTGCATTTTTATACATCACCAACAAAATCCAATAGCAAGAGATACAAAGAGAAATTCCATTTGAAAAAACTGTCGATAGTAAAAAATATTTGGGAATCCATCTACCAAAGGAAAGTCAGCAACTATATGAGCAAAACTACAAAACACTTTCCACACAAATAAAGTCAGATCCAAACAATTGTAAAATATTAAGTGCTCTTAGATAGGTCAAGCAAATAAAATAAAGATGACAACACTAACTAAACTAATATATTTATTTAGTGCTATACCAGAATACCAAGAAATTATTTTAATGACCTAGAAAAAATAACAATTTATATGGAAAATTTATATGGAAGAACAAAAGGTCAAGAATTTCAAGGGAACTAATGCAAAAAAATCAAATGAAGGTCCCTACTTGTACCTGATCTAAAACTATATTATAAAGTAGTGGTCACCAAAACCATTGGCTAAGAAATAGACTAGTTGATCAATGGAATAGGGTAAGTTCACAAGACAAAATAGTCACCAACTATAGCAATATAGTGTTTGACAAACCCAAAAACTCAAACTTTTGGGATATGAATTCACTTTGACAAAAACTGCTGGGAAAATTAAAAGTGAGTCAGAAACTAGGCATGGACCCACAATTAATACTATATACCAAGATAAAATCAAAATGGGTTCATGATTTAGGCATAAAGAATGAGATTCTAAATAAATTAGAACATAGGATAGTTTACCTCTGACTTGTGGAGGAGGACCAAAGAAGAATTAGAGATCATTATTGATAAGAAAATAGAAAATTTTGATTATATCAAGTTAAAAACTTTTTTGTACAAACAAAACTAATGCAGACAAGATTAGGAGGGAAAGCAATAAACTGGGAAAACATTTTTTTAAGTTAAAGGTTCTGATAAAGGCCTCATTTCCAAAATATATAGAGAACTGACTCTAATTTATAAGAAATCAAGCTCCAATTGATAAATGGTCAAAGGATATGAACAAACAATTTTCAGATGATGAAATTGAACCTATTTCTACTCATATGAAAGAGTGTTCCAAATCATTATTTATGATTATTACATATCTGTCAGATTGGCTAAGATGACAGGAAAATAATGATGAATGGTGGAGGGAATGCGGGAAAACTGAGACACTGATGTATTGTTGGTGGAGTTGTGAACAGATCCAACCATTCTGAAGAACAATCTGGAGCTATGCTCAAAAAGTTATCAAACTGTGCATACCTTTGACCCAGCAGTGCTACTACTGGGCCTGTGTCCCAAAGAGATAATAAAGAAAGTAAAGGGGCATGTATGTGCCAAAGTGGTTGTGGCAGTCCTTTTTGTAGTGGCTGGAAACTGGAAATTGAATGGATGCCCATCAATTGGAGATTGGCTGAGTAAATTATGGTATATGAATGTTATAGAATATTATTTTTCTGTAAGAAATGACCAACAGGATGAATACAGAGAGGCTTGAAGAGACCTACGTGAACTGATGCTGAGTGAAATGAATAGAACCAGAAGATCGCTGTACATTTCAATGTTGTATGAAGACATATTCTGATTGAAGTGGATATCTTCAACATAAAGAAGATCCAACTCACTTCCAGTTGATCAATGATGGACAGAAACAACTACACCCAGAGAAGGAACGCTGGGAAGTGAATGTAAATTGTTAGCACTACTGTCTATCTACCCAGGTTACTTATACCTTCGGAATCCAATACTTAACGTGCAACAAGAAAATTGGATTTACACACATATATTGTATCTAGGTTATACTGTAACACATGTAAAATGTATGGGATTGCCTGTCATCTAGGGGAGGGAGTAGAGGGAGGGAGGGGAAAATTTGGAAAAATGAATACAAGGGATAATGTTATTTAAAAAATTACTCATGCATATGTCAAAAAATTGTATAATTATAAAATTAAAAAAATAAACAAATTTTAAAAAATAAAATAAAATAAAATGCTCCACAGCAAAAAAAAAAAAAAGAAAGAAAAAAGAAAAATTACCCATGCATATGTTCTGTCAATAAAAAGCTATAATAATAATAATTCTAAAGAACTTCTTATGTTGAAAAACAATAAAAAAAAATCTAGACTTTACTATATGCTAGGTCCTATAGATACAAAGACAGAAAGGCAACATCCCCTCATTTCAGAGAATTTATATTTCACTGAAGGATTTTGCATATATAAACATAAGTAGATATATATACAAAGTAATTACAAGTTAATTTGGGTGGGGAGGAAATAGCAGCTTGGTAAATAAAAAAAGACTTCATTTAGGAAGTAGCATTAACTCAGTTTTGAACAGTATCAAAGTTTCTAGGGATTTGAGACAAAGAAAAGGAAACAATCCAGGTAAAATCATTGTTTTATTTGGCTTTATAGCATGGGATAAAACAAATACCAATCCCACTATATTATAGAATCAGTGTGCATATGAACTAGCAGATAAAATACCATAGTAAGGATGACTAGAGCCTTCCTTTTATATTATGGCCAGTTGTTACTAGGTCTGTGACAATGGGAAAGTAATTTGAACTCTGTAAGCCTCAAATTCTTATTATGTAAAATGGCAGTATTGAATTTTTTTTTTATTTCTGTCAAAAGGTATTAACAGATTTTTCAGTTTTCTTATATGTTGTTGTTGTTGTCCTTTGTTCCCAAAGAAGACCATGACATCAGGGAGGTATTGCCATGTTCTACAAGTGAACTGGATCTTAGTGAAGGATGGTTATGCAAGGTCCCCTGCCTCACTTTCTCCTCCAAAGCCATCTGGGACCAGTGACCAGATAAAGACTGGAAATATCCCTGAATGCAGTGGAAGACCATGTTTTTTTTTTTTTTTTAAGCTAAGGTATTTAACAGGTCTCTCTTTGACTGAGGCAAAGCCCATTCAGTGATTAAAGCTAGGTAGCAATTAAAATGAAGACTGGCCTCTTTGATCTAGTCAAAAAAAAAAAAAAACAAACAAACAAAAACAAAAACAAAAACAAAAAAAAAAAAAACATGCACTCTCATTGATTGGCCAAAAATAGGTCCCAGATCAAGTTTCATTTGATCATTGTTTAGATCCTGATTGACTTAGAGTGAATGTAAATAGCAATCATTTCTGAAGATCTTCCCCTTCCAGATTTATTTATATATTTACATTTTTTTTAAATTATCCAGGACCAACTCTAACCCTCCTGATCTATTTCTGACCACTAGACCAAGATGGCTTTGCAGGAGAAAGTGAGGCAGGTGACCTTGCATAGTCCTCCTTCACTTACATCTAATGGCATCACCTCTCTGAAGTATTGGTCCTTTTTGGAGAACAAAGGACAAACAACAACCTCTGTGAGTAGAACAGTTCCACTGGGGACCCTATGGGAACTGATCAGTTGGGAAACATCCTTCCATCTTCCCTTCCTTCCTCTCTGCTTCCCTTCTTCCCTACTCTCTCCCTCATTTTCTTTCTTCCCTCCCTTTTTTCCCTCTTTCCTTTGTTCCTTCCTTCCCTCTTTTCTTCCTTTTCTTTTTCTTTCTTTCCTTCATTACTTCTTCCCTCCTTCTCTCCCTCCATCCTTCTTTCTCTTCCTTCATTCATTGCTTCCTTTCTTCCTTCCCTCCCAAAATATCTTGGAGTTTACTGGGTAGATGTCTCTTTTATATGAGATACAATAGAATATGTGATTGAGAGAACATTATTATCTCTGTTTTTGCAGATATTTTCAGTATTCAATGAAATTATCTTAGTACTTCTCATTTCAGCTTTTCCTTGGCACACCATGAATCCTTAGTTTATTTATATTTGAAGTCTTTAACATAAAAGTAAATTTTGTTATTCCTATTATTTTGACTGTCTTCATTTTTTTCCCAAGGAGTTTTTCTGATTAGTAACCAGTCTCTTTATTAGACAGATTACAGAGATTTCAAGTGACATATTCTTGACAGGAAATAAGACTCCTAAGATAGTCAAGAAATTTCATAATGAGACAAAATAAAATTAATAGTGTCAAGAAAGAAAAGAACTTAGTCTTGGGGACTGAAGAATGGAAGCTTAACAGGGAGTACTCACTCTCAATTTTACTTCAGTTCTGACTCTTGTGGCCTCAGGCTACTTACTTTACTTCATCAAAATAATATTTTTTAAGGAATATCAAAGATGACTAACATCACAAACCTATTTGGGAGGTGGTGTAAAATATTCAACAAGATTCTTTTACTGTGAAATATTATGTGTTTAGATTTCTTATTACATTCAAAAGGGAATTCATTGTGATTAAAATGAACTGACCTGAGGAAAATTGCATGTTTTCCAATCTTCAAAGATTCAGCCAACATTTAACTAACAGTTGATTTTAAAAATTTAAATGTAAGGTGTTGTTGTATAGTAGGTGGTATTCTGTTGGAATCAGAATCATCAGTGTTCAAATCTTGGCCCTCATACTAATTAGCTGTATAGTCCTTGACTGTTGTTTAACATCTATGTAGATGGTCTATAAAAGAGCACGTATAAGCATCTCTGAAGATAGCACAGGTGGATTGCTATCTGTACTAATGGGGGAATTATTCACATCAATGACAAAATAGATCTTTTAAGTTGTGATATGTTTCTAGCCACTCTCTAGAACTTATTCAAGACATAGACAAGGTAAAGAGAAGCAAGTTTCAGACCATGCTGATGAATTTGTGGATCAAATGCCAACTCAAATTGTAAAAATGCCTGGGATTCAGTTGCATGAACTACTTAGCATTTGAAAGTCCCTTAGGTAAATAATTATTATCATAATAATGATAGCTTATATTCATATAGTTCTTATTATGTGCTTACTATGACATTCTGCTAAGCATTTGACAATTACCATCCCATTTGATCCCCACAATAATCCTGGAAAGTTGGGACTATGATTATTCCTATTATATAGATAAGGAAAGTGAGGTAAACTGGGATGAAGTGACTTGCTCATGGCAGAATAGTTTGTAAATGTCTAAGGTCAGATTTGAACTTAGGTCTTCCTACTTCCAAGCCTAGTACTCTATCATTTGTATTTTTTAATCCACTTCACCCACTACCTTATCTTCTATTCAACCCTTCTCCTTTCTCTTAACATTTCCCCTAATATTTTTGCCCTCCCTTCTAGCTTTTCTTTTCCTTTCTTCTTTTGCTTCTTTATAGAATTAGATACATTAATATACCCAACTGAATGATTAAATTATTCTCTCTTAGAGCCAAAACTAGTGAGATTAAACTTCAGACAATGCTCATCTCCTTCTCTTCTTTCCCTTGATTATAGCAGGTCTTTTTCACCTCATGTGAACTAATTTGTCCCATTATACTTCTCCTTTCCTCTTTTTCCTTCTCTTCCCTTAATGCTTTTTCTTTGGTGTCATCATTAAGTCCATTCATAACCATACCCTCAGTCCATGTGATTCTCCCTTCTGTTTGCCCCAGTGAGAGATACAGTTCTCAAGAGTTAGCTATTCTTTTTTACTCAGTTCTTGAATACTCCCTATTTATACCTATTCAACATACTCATCACATTGTATTAGAATCATGCTTGAGTATTGCAGAAGTCTTTTTGGTAGATTGTGTGCTTTATTGAGAAAAAGAACTGCAATTTATTTCACTTTGCTTCTTGCAAGCATCTAGGACAATGCTTTTTTAAAATATATTTTATATTTAAATTATAGCTGTTCCCTAATTCCATCCTCCAAATTCCCAGCAAAAAAATGCTTTGTGAGGCAGAGAAAATAATAAAACTAAGTCAACTGATGACAACATATACGGTATTTTACATTTATAACCTCCATCTTTATGCTAATGGGAGAGAGATATAATTCCATGTTAGGTCATCAGGAATAATGTTCATTAAAATTTTCATATATGGATGGGTTTTAAGTTTTAACAGCTTTGTATCACTACAACTGTGTGTATGCATATATACATATACACATATACATTTGCTGAGTAATTTTTTTTTTCAGTCATGTCCAACACTGCATGAATTTATTTGTTGTTTTCCTGGCAAAAATAATGTAGTGGTTTGCTATTTCTTTTTCAAGGTCACTGTCCAGATTAGGAAACTGAGCAAACAGGCTTAAGTGATTTCCCAAGGGTCACACAAGTAGTGAGTATGTGAAGCTACAATTGAGCTCACAACAATGAGTTTTCCTGAATCCTGTGATCTATCCACTACACTTCTGAGATATTTTTCTCTGTCTGCCTGTCTGTCTGTCTCTATCTCTGTCTCTGTTTTGGTTTCTCTGTCTCTTCATCTCTGTCTGTCTGTCTACATATTTCCATATATATATATAATCCTTACATTCTTCTTTCTTCATTGTACCTCAATATACACTTTCCCATGATTCTCTGAATTTCTCACATTCCTCTCTTCCTATGGAACAGTAATATTTAACGTAATTTTTTTTGTTTACATTCACATGAAATGATCTTTTTTTCTCCCATTTTCTTTTCACTACTGTAAGTATATGTATATAATGAATTAATAGCAATCCAGAGTGTAAATGACATCATAAGCAGTCTAACTAGTTCAATACTTGAAGAATACTATCAAGAATATATTTAATTCATCAACATGAAGTCTTTATTTAAAAAGTTTCATTGGGAAAAACTCAATATCTCCAATACAATTTGGATATTTATTATTACTAGAAGTTCCTCCTCTTAGTTAGGCAAGCTCATCAGACTTATAGCTTTTTCTCATTGCCCTTATTTCTGCTTCCTGGGACTAAGAGAAATTCTTTAAAAATCTAATTATTCTACTATATAACAGTATTTCAAATACTAGAAGGAAATTATTACACTCTAATTCCTCTTTCTCCAAAATTCTACATTCACCTAATTCTACAATGGTGCCATACAAGTATGTCATACGCTCAACATGCAGTACTTAAAAGCTTACTTACAAGGAAAAAGGTTACACTGGAACTATCATTCTCATTTGTGGCAGTTTTGCTTTTTATGGCAGACTGCTTTCATATTTGATTATTTTTTTTCCTTTTTTGTTGTTGCTTTTGTTTGTTTTAGCTGATCTGTTGCAATGTTGACTGTCACTGAATTTTCAGTTCACTAAAATCCCAATCATCCACAAAAATCTTTGCTAATGTCTCGTTGTGATGTGAAGAGCTCTTGAAAATTATATTAGTAAAGAATAAGCCCTATCAAATTCTATTGTAATAGAAAGTTATCAAGTACAAAGGGAATGTTGTGTATGGATCTTTGTTTTGCTCTTGTAATTTCTTCTGGAGTTGGGGGGCAACAACTACCACACCAAATATTTCTAAGCCTTTTTTAAGCCACACTGGCTCTGGGGAAGATGACCATCTTCCAGGTGAAGGCTCAGATAATTAAAGAGGACTCTGGCAAGAATCTTCCCAGCATGGCATGCCTGCATCAAAGCAAGCTCTGGGTTCTATACGCTAAGTAGTATAGCAGTAGCACAAAAGAAATGTGAGATGCACAAATCTAAAAACATTTCCACCCCAAGTATTCCAAATGGACTATTTTTGCCAGACTTGTGGTAGAGCCTTCTGAGCTTCTGAGCATAGTCAAACATATTATTTTTTAACCCCAATGTCATATTATCATTAGTCCTCTTCAAATACAAAGTATAACTAACAACAGAGGCATAAAACAAAAAAAAAATTTCATATAATTGGAGACAATAAGAAAGTCTAATTTTATGGGATATCTGGTCATTACATATTGTAGTGAAAATGGTAAATATTATTGAAAGCAGTGTCATAAAATTAATTGTGGTTTATATGCCAACACTGGTTAGAGATGATAAAAAGTTAGATTATGTAAAAAATTTGATAAAACCCTCCAGATTAAAGCAACATAAACTTTTTTTTCTTTGTAACTGGTTAAAAAATGAGAATAGATGAAAATAATGGAAAAAATATTGGAGGTTTAATTTTAGGATAAATAATAAGGGAGCCTTAGAAATTGTTCAGAGAAAATACTCCTATATAGCTTAAATAGTTGTGTTTTTTTTTTAATAGGGAACAACTGGATATGAGGAGTACCATCTGAGAACACACACATTAAGTCAGCAATATTTATACTACTAAAGTTGATTTTTATAAATGTAAATGTAGAACTTTATCATTAACTCAATTGGATTGCATTTATAAGATTATGGCAATTTTCTAACTACTTATCTTTTTTTGGATGTTACTTCATAATTTCATTTGTTAACCATCTCTTCTAGATTTGTGGCATATGCAAATTTAATACACCTCATTCAAATCATTGGTAAAAAAAAAAAAAAAATTCTAAAGAGAAAAAACCCTGGGTCATGTCTTAGGAGCATTTCACTTTATAGTTGACCTTGATGTTTTAATTCCTACTGTTGAAACTGATCGTTCATTCTATTCCAAATATAGTAGCTCACATCACTGAAATTTGTACGGAAGAATGGTATGGGAAATGACTTTGTTCAAATATTTTGTTGAGATCTAGATAAACTACATCAACAGAATTACCTTTATCTAATAACAATAAAATGAATGGAAATTATTTTATTCTGGCATGATTTGCTTTTAATAAAGCTATCTTGTTACTTTTCTAATTATTCTTACTTTTCTAATTATTCAATGAATATTCTTTTAAAATATATGCTTGAATTTTATATGATTATGAAATCAAATTTATCAGCCTACAATTTTCAAATTCTATCATCATCCATTAATGTAAGATGTCTAATGTCCAAACTTTCACAATATTTATAATCAAGCAAGGAAAAAATGAATAATTTATATAAGTTTTATATATATATTCATTAGGCTAATTGAGGTTCTTTTTGGAGGAAGATTTAGATATAGATAGATGATAGAAATAAATGATACATACATACCTTAGATAGATATAGAAAACTTCCCTAAAATGAATATATATGAGCATAAGAATAAAAGGGTTTTTTTGGATCAACTTGAAATCAGTGATATTAATTGTGCAGCTTGAATAGACAAGTGTTTTGTCCTCTGTGTAATGGAATTGCATGGATTTTCAAACTTGAACTAGAGATTTTTCATGACAGTTTGTCCTTGGTGCACATAGCAAAGACCCATAGACATTAACTAGAGTTGACTGTGCAAAACTAAAGGAAAATATACCCATTAATTGTTCTGGCATCATATCCATGTGTTTCAATGAATGATTTAAAGTTTGTATAAAACAAGAAAGTAAAAGGCAAAACATTATATTTCAGGGAGTGATTAGTGGAGTAAATCACCTATGACTATATTCAATTTAGAATTTCTGGCAAAGGTTATGTATTCCTGCTGACTCCTTCCATTTTGTTTTTTCTCCTCAGTTGTTTGTATTGACAACTTTCAACATGGGATCACATGATTTAGAGGAGAAATGAACAAGAGAAATAAGATGATTTGATCCTCACACAACAATCATATGATGTAAGTACTACAGTTGTTTTTCTTATTTTATAGATTAGGAAAATAGACTAAGTGATTTACTGAGGGTCATACATACTAGTAATATCTGGATAAGGATTCATACTGAGGGTTACTTGACTCCATTTCCAGCAACAAATCATAAAGAGTAATTTAAGTTGAAATAATTTTTTTCCAATTAAATTCAAATAATAGTTTCATAG
Source organism: Sminthopsis crassicaudata (assembly GCF_048593235.1). Taxonomy (NCBI): domain Eukaryota; kingdom Metazoa; phylum Chordata; class Mammalia; order Dasyuromorphia; family Dasyuridae; genus Sminthopsis; species Sminthopsis crassicaudata. The sequence goes on along the minus strand of NC_133618.1, from coordinate 618,928,630 downwards.
CTTGGACACAGTAGCTCTATATGATTTGTGAGAAGTCAATTCCCATTACAACATTTAAATTTCCTCATCTGTATAGTGGGAGCATTAATATCCACACTACTTACTATGTAGGGTTTATTTTTTAATTATCTTGTAGTTAATGATGCGCCACACAAATGTCATTAATGTGTGATGCCAGGGAACTCAAAATGGCATAGAAATGGCACGGCCTTCTCTTTCTAGGATGTATGTGAGTAATCTGTTGGTTCTTAAAGTTTAAAACAAAGAAATGAAGAGACTGACAAATTGTTGAAGCAATTATCATAATTTCTTCTTCTTAACTACAAAGACCGTTTTCATAATTATTATTTTTAGTTACAAAGTGCATTTTTTGGGTAATTAAGGAGAAAATTAGCAAAAAAATTAGATTAATAGCTAATATTTTTATAGTATATTGAGTTTTAATAAGTGCTTTGTAAATTGTCTCACTTTATCTTTACAAGAATATAGAAGAATGTAAATGCTATTATTATTCGTATTTGAAGATTAAGAAGAAATTGAATTACACAGAAATTAAATTATTTGATCAGGATTAAACAGATATTGTGGGTTTAAGAATATATTTGAATCCATGTGTTCCTGAATAAAACTACAGCACTTTATCCACTGTACCACTACTTACTTCAACATCATTAAGACCTTAAGCAAAAATATGAGGTACTTGCTTTTCCATCTGTTCTGATGAGAACCATTCTCCACATTTCCTATAACAATTTCAGAGAATGCACATTGAAACCCTAAAAGGCTTCTTTTAACTTATTATTATTAATTAGCATATGGATGGTTATTTGGACAGATCCCTTCTTAGTTGGCAGGATGAATTTTTCCAAAGAAATGTAAAAATAATTAACTCCATTCTCCTCTTTCTTTGTCCGATGATGATGTAGCAATTATAGGATTTTTGGACCCATACAGGGATCCCTTTCCTTTCCTATGATAGAGGCAAAGTAGAATAATGTTTGTCCCATTCCCTAGTTGGATTAATAGCCGGAATACTATGCTATCGATTTGTTCAGTGTCTTCTTTCATGTCGCTCTTTTTATCATCCAGGAAGGAGGGAATAGAAGATAGATATCCAAATAAGGGCAACCTAAGTCTTTAAAATATATCACTAAACAGAAACAATTGAACAAAACAGAATTTTAGAAAGTGTTAAGAACCATTTTTATGTATAAACGAAGAGCTTGTTCTACCTGACACGAATGCAGCATACTGTGAATTTTTTAAACAGTTAATAGTATTCATTTTATCACCATTTTTTCCCATGAGTAGACTATGAAAAAATGTCCCTGTATTAAGCTGACCAATAAAATGAGTACAGCTTCCAAAAGACTTTTACAGGGACCGCTGTAGCAGTGAATAATACAGAATGCTTTTCTTTTTTATTGGTGAATGCTAGTTCATCTTGCTCCAGTGAGCATTTAAAACCTTGCCCATGGTTTCCTCACATTGAACTGCCAGTTCATGAGATGCATAATAATGAAATATAGACCTGATGTCCACATTTTCACAGAAAACCGGAAAAGACATGCATATGTTCAGTCAAAAGAAATTGTTACAGGGAGGTGAGAAGTATGAAAAATTCAGTTTATAAAAAGAAAGATTTCTCTTAAACTGCATATAGTGAGATTCATAGTGGACTTGTTGCCCAATTTTCAGTCCATGGAAACATTTACAAAAGTCTTTATATGTTGTCTCACTGTGGTATGATCATGATTTTAGGATTATGGAAATTGAAGGATAAAACATTGAATATATTTCAATAAACATTGAAGGATAAGAGCCAAGAAGTTCAGAAAGGCTTCAGGTATGAGCCCAGTGATATCATTCATCAAATAATGGCTTTGCAGATCTGGGGGGGAGGTGATTCTCAGATTACATATAACATGATACTTTTTTCTCATTATACCCATTCTTGAAGAGTATCTTATAAAGTGTAGAGGAGTTCTGATCTGCCTTGATGGAAAGAATACCACTGCTGTAAAATCACAGTTACCTGAAATATTGAACTAGTAAAGCCTTCAGGTGTCTACACATACTTAAATTGTTATTTGTTGGGAGAAAAACACTGAGGTTAGCGTCAGGAGGCCTTAGGTTCAAATTCTGCCTGTCTTATTAGTTATATCTTTTGACAAACCAGTCTTGCAAAGTCTCAGCTTCATCATCTGTAAATGAAATGAGAGATTCTATAACTTCTCAGCTCTAAATTTGTGATGTTTCTCCTACCAAATGTGAGGCTTTTGAATCACTGGGAGTTTCTAGTCACCAAATACCAATGTAACAGGTCCTTTAACATTTGGAAGGTGTTCTGAAGAAAAGTAAAATGGAGGGGAAAGGAGGTGGGAAAATGGCACCTGAACCCATCATCAAAACAAAGGTAAGAAAAGAGCTGTCCTATATAATCCAAAAACCTGTTTTCTTTATAAATTCCTTGAGTTTTTTGCTCTGCCTAATGATATATGAAATGCTTCCTGTTGGTTTTCATGCTTGTTTTTCTGTTATTGTCCTGCTTACATTTTAATTAACCTTTGTTCCATCTGAAATCCACTTATGTCTTCCTATTGATCTCTGTACTATCTGAATTTTGACAAACTGTTTTTGTCCCCTGATGACTGACAAAAGCCCTACTAACTTCAAACTGTTCCTAAGATACTGGTTACTTTCAGTGACTCTATCCCTAGGGGAATAAAGCTTCATGGAGCTTTTAAGTCACACATGTCTCAGTACACAGACAGTCCTCCAAGGATCACATTTGACTTAGTTTCTTTGATAGACATTATAAGAGAATGGATTTGTGGTAGCTATAGCAGTAGCAGGGATGGATCTTTGTAACTTTCTTCTCATATATTTTTCTAGGTTTCATTTCAGAAAGCTCTGAATTTTTAAAAAGCTGATGGAAATTGAAGATCTATGTTTTGATCACAAAATTAAGTGAACTCTGTAGTAAAAATGGAAGATAGGAATTTATCTTCACTGAACCTCTAGTGTCTTACATCGAGACTTCTATATGTTAAAAACATATTGTTGAATAAATAGGCATTGACTATATGCCCTGGAATATAACCAAGAGGACTAATTTCTGATGCTCAAAGGTTCAAATGGCCATAAGAAATAGAACACAATGCTTGCTTCACAATAATATTAAAAATATAAAATTTACCTAATTACAGTGAAATAAGTATCATCAAGAATGTCTTTCAGAAAGGTGCTAAGATATGTCTTTTTTTTGTAAGGAAAACTAATTTATTGTGATATAAAATATTGAACATATTTTATTATTTCCACTATATTTTAAATATTTCCTTCAGCATGACAATTGTTTACAAAGTAATAGTCTTCTATCTTTCATTTACTTATTAATATGGCAACAAAATGGTTTGTAACTTTAATATGCCACAAAGATAAAAGCTTAACATTAACCTTTAATGGCATTCCTGTTTCTACCAATTTACCTACTTTTGAGATCTGAGAAAGTGAATGTTTTCTCCTATTTTCTAAGAACAAAAGAGCTCAATCTCCTCATTTTTCCCAAACATATCTTTGAAAGGATGATTCATGAAAGTAATGGAAATGAAAGCTTCCTTTGCACATTTATTTTCTTATACATTTCTCTTTATCATTTCAAGTTCCAAATTTCTCTTGATATTTTATATGCATGTGTATGTATTCTTTCTACATCTCTCAGTAATCTGTTTTAAATTTAATTTTGTTTCATTCAATTTAACCAATTATTAAGCACCTATCTTGCTATAGACACTATCTTAAATGTTGGGGATAAAAAGATTAGAATAAAGGTGTTCTTTCCTCAGAAAGATTATATTCTATTAGGCTAAAATATGTAAATTGATAAGAAAATTTTAAAAATTATTTATGGCAGGCAAAAGAGAACACAAACACCTGAGAGGATCATGAAATATCTGCTATAGTAAATACCATTCGCCAGGAGCCTCCTGAATGGAAAAGGTAATTCCAAAAAGTAGCAATGAGGAAAAGAGGTCTTAAAATTCAGAGCCAGATGGTGAAATTGGTAATAGCAAAAAAGCAAGTTCAACTTTACCACAAAATGTATTAAATGAGTAATATGAAATTAACTTCTACAAAAAGTATGGAATCACATTTTGAAGAGTTTTCAATGCCTTAAGGTGACAGGAATTAATTGACACTTCTCGAGTGGTAGGAAATGTGATCAGAATTGAGCCTTAGAATTATTTTTTTCTTTTCCTTTTTTTCTTATTAAAGCTTTCATTTTCAAAATATTTACACATGAATAACTTCAACATTCACTCTTACAAAATCTTGTGTTCCAAATTTTTTCCTTCCCTTCCACTCACATACTATCCTAGACTGTAAGTAATCCAATATATGTTAAACTCTATTATACTTATTTCCACAAATAACATGCAGAACAAGAAAAATCAGATCAAAATGGAGAAAAAATGAGAAAGAAAACAAAATGCAATCAAACAACAACAAAAAGAATGAAAATAGTATGTTGTGATCCTCACTTAATTCCCACAGTCCTCTCTCTGGGTATACAGGAGTCTCTATCACAAGACCATTGAAATTGACCTCATTGTTGACCTTGCTGATCATTTCTTATAGAACAATAATATTCCATATTCCATAACATTCATATACAATAACTTATCCAGCCATTTTCCAACTGATGGGCATCCTCTTAGTTTCCAGTTTCTTGCCACTACAAAAAGGGCTGCCAAAAATATTTTTGCACATGTGGGTCCTTTTCTCTCTTTTATAATCTCTTTAGGATACTGCTGCTGGATCAAAGATATGCACATTTTTGCACATGTGGGTCCCTTTTCTCAGTTTTTTCACATCATTCATTACTTTTTTCATTATTATTAATTATTAAATTTTTTGTTATTATCTTTTTTTAATCATCTTAGCCAGTCTGAGAGGTATATAATGCTACCTCAGAGTGGTCTTAATTTGATCAATAGTGATTTAAAGAACTTTTTCAAATGACTAGAAATAGCTTTAATTTATTCATATGAAAATTGTCTGTTTATATCATCTGACCATTTATCAATTGGACAATAGCTTAAATTCTTATAAAATTTGAGTCAATTCTCTACAAATTTTAGAAATGTGACCTTTATCAGAACCTTGAATGTAAACTTTTTTTCACAGTTTGTTTATTGCTTCCCTTCTAATCTTGTCTGAATTGGTTTTGTTCGTACAAAAATTTTTAACTTAATATAATCAAAATTTTCCATTTTTTATTCAATAATGTATTCCAGTTCTTCTTGGGCCACAAATTCCTTCCTTCTCCACAAATCTGAGAGGTAAACTATACTTTGTTCTTCTAATTTGCTTATAATATTTAAGGTCCATCGAGAAAGAGAGAGAGAGAGAGAGAGAGAGAGAGAGACAGAGAGAGAGAGAGAGAGAGAGAGAGAGACAGAGAGGCAGAGAGAGACAGAGACAGAGAGAGAGAGAGACAGAGACAGACAGAGAGAGAGAGAGAGAGAGAGACAGAGAGAGAGAGAGACAGAGACAGAGAGAGAGAGAGACAGAGACAGACAGAGAGAGAGAGACAGAGAGAGAGAGAGAGAGAGAGAGATGTAGCGAGCTGTTGTCTCCAGAAGCTGCCAGATCGCTCTCTGGGAAGAGATCTGCTGTGTCTACTCAAATCTTTCAGACAGATTCTTCTTCTTGTAGCGAACCGTTGTCTCCAGGCAGTTGCTGTTAACTCTTGTCCAGAGAAGTGACTTCCCTTCCTGCAGGGAGCCCCGTCAAGCCTGATGCAATGCAGAGACTTCTTCTTGAATCCTGGCTCTGAATCTCCTCCAGCTCTTATCCTTCTCCAGGCCGATCTGCTCTCTGGGCCCAGTGCTGTCTCTTTTATCCTCCCAGAGAATGGGTGTGGGATAATGCAAGGGCTTCTGGGAAGAACCACTTCAGCCAATGAGCTTGCTCCTTCTATCAAGTCAACCTGAGTTCTCATCTTGTAATTGTCCAGACAACCTGAGTTCTCACCTTGTCACTGTCCAGACAACCTGAGTTCTCACCTAGTAATCCTAACAGAGAGAGAGAGAGAGAGAGAGAGAGAGAGAGAGAGAGAGAGAGAGAGAGAGAGAGAGAGAGAGAGAGAGAGAGAGAGAGATTGCGAAATCTCCTATCTTTACCATTGATTCAAGCCCCCCATGATCATGTCTCTCTATTTTATGTGTCCCAAGACTAACACTTTATTAAAGCGCTTAACTTTATTGTTATTAATTTTATTTAAGTTTAACTTTATTTAAGCACTTAATAACAAATAAACATTTATAAAGGGATATCCATTTTAAAGATATAGCAAGAAAAAACATAAACCTTTCCAACCAATATTCAAGAAGGTATAATTCCCCTCCAATCCCCACTCATAGAAAAGGGTTATGGCTCATAGTTCAGCTCAGCTCCTTTATAGCATTAGTTCCACCAAATTCAAGTGCAAAGTCAGCAGTGTAGGGCTTATATAGTTGCTGGGCTGGATGCAACATCCAGCTTACTTTCCTGGACTCCAGATTCCCATGATTCATGCTCTACTTTTTGTGGCAATAACAGAAAAGAAGAAATAAAAAAAGATACAGCCCAGGATAATGGAGGAGAAGAAGGTAACCTCAAGGTGCTCCCCATCCATTTCAGAAAAGGATCTTTCAACACTCAAACATGAATACAGCAAAAAAGTTATTGTGGTTTCCAGTCAGGTAATTTTAAAGACACAAAGAGTTCCCCATAAACAGATTTTTCCAGCTGCTGAGACAATAGAAAACGGCTGTACCCAATAAAGTCCTAGGTAAATCAGAATGTTCCCTTGTACACTTATTTTCCAACCTTCTGGAAGCACATCCCCCACCAGCTTCCATGTCAGTGATATCAACTTATGTGATCTAGACATGAGCCAAACACCATTATGCTTACAACTCTAATTTAGTGCTCCCAACTCTGGCACTAATTCCCTTTTGCTCCCTTATTACTCATGGCTATTGAACCTGGCTTCCTAGTTAACCTTTTTCTGCCCTCATTTGTTGTATTGCTCATCCAATTTCTGACTCAGATCATTTTTGAAATTCAGTTTTGTTCATTGTTTTGGGGACTATTACTCTCTGGACAATTACTTGGACAATGTGATCCGCTTTTACCATCCACTCTGCAGACAGCTATCCTGTCCTCCTGTCACCAATAGCCTCCACATCAAACTCTAGACCCTTGTTTCAGGGGCATCTGAAAATGATTCCCCAAGGGATGTGTTAACAGCTTTCTGTCAGCAAGACTCATAACGAGAGATTTAGCTATCATATGGTAATTAATTTTTTTTTTACCACACTAAGCAAAACAACAACCAACACCTAAAATTTACTACAAAAATTTAGAGGAAGTCATTATCTGATATTATAGCAGAATTCAAGCAAATGAAATCATGATGAATCTTTGAAGTATTAAATCAATAATTAAGAACAAAATTAATCAAAATTATCTTAGGCCCATTTCAACCAGAGAGAAATTTTCCCCAAAGGAGATTCCTCAGTTATAATTTTTTGATTTGTTAAAAGTGATCTGTTTGTACCACTGTAAATGCTTCTGCTTTGCTGATGAGGTAATAGGATAAACATGCCCTACCTGAAGCAGCCCACATACTGTTCTGAAAACCCTTCTTCTAAGGAAAGACCAATTTGAATGCTTGTTCTTGTGTGAATAGTACACAGCATGGGGTCAATAATTCAACATGCTAATGATGAACATTTAGATCCTAATTATGTACATCTTTCTGCTATTGATTCAGTGGACCTTACCCCTATGTTGTTTTTCTCCCCATAAGTCCTGTATTTTTGTATTTTTGTACCAAGCATGTATTCAATCATATATGGTTTGCTCTGAACAAAATATACAGGTGCATTAAGAATTGGTAACAGAAAAGCTGAAAAAAGGGAAGACTTTTTCCCCTACCTATAGCCTATCAAGTCCACCAGGCATTTTTTTGTTCTACATGATCAGTAAGACCAGTAAAAAATAGTATCAGTAAAATGTCCTCATGTACAATATCCCAGAGAACAAAAACCAAAGTATCATCAAAGGATCAAGGACTACCCAACAGTTAGAAGATATGCCTGCAACAAATATTGCATCATTCTTTTAAAGTTATGAGCTCAAGTTAAAGTATACAAGAAACAAATTATATTAGCAAATGAACTGCATCCATTACACATGGAATTACAATCTGCTCCTATGACACCAAACCCCAGTGTCTAATCCTCAGATAGTATTCATACATCAGAGAGCTGAGTGCTATAATCAGATCAAACTTAGAACAAAGTTAACCATGCATAAGTTATGATATGCACAATTTTTCTTCCCTCACTAAGGCAGTAATATTCTGGTGCCTCTTATAAAGTGTGAAGTTAACTTGTAATCTGAAAATCTATATTAATTAGTAAGACACAATAGGTTACATCTGAAAATAATTTCCCTATAGAGGTGTCTATTAGCTAAGTTCAGAAAAATGTATAATAAATGTTTTGGTTATCATATGATGAAGCATTTTAGTCCAATAACAAAAATCAAAACACAACTTTCTACAAAAATGTGGAGGGACTTATTATCTGATATTATGACAGTGCTCAAACAGATGAAATCATGATGGATCTTTCAAGAATTCAATGAATCAACAAGAAATTAGAGCATCTACCAGGCTCAATGTTTTACATTCTGGAGATACAAAGACCAACATGAAATAGGTCTTGCCTTACAGGAGTTCTACAGAGATGATGGAGCAGATATGTTTGGACTGGAATTCATGAAGATCCACATTTGAATCCTGCGTTTGTCACTTACTAGCTGTATGATCCTGGGCATATCAGTTAAATTCTCTCATTCTTTACTCATTTGTAAAGTAGGAAAAGGAAAATAATATTAATAGTGTTGTCTTGAGAATTAAATAAAATAACTTATGTAAACACTTTGCAAACCTTAAGGTGCTATGTAACTTCTAACTATTATTGTTAATTGTTACAGCAAGTTCAAATTCAGGCTAACCTAGATATAAAATCCATACAAAATAAAGACTAAATCTATCTAAAATATCAATTTCTTCTCCTCTCTTACAGTTAAAAAATTTCTTAGAAAGAACATATTATTTCATTATTTCATTATATACAAAAGTTAAAAGGCTTAATCATGAAATGGATGGAGATATCACAATTATATGAGTGCCTTTCAAGCTATAAAATACAGCATCAAATAATCCCTCTTTTTTTTTCAAGAGCAAAGAGAAAGGCAATGGGTATCTGAAGGGGCTAAGGGAAAAAGTCATACATATGTGCATATATAAATACATACAAGTGCACATATATCTTTTATAACTTCCTTCAGTATCCAACTTGTGGAAAAATATTTTCCAATGTGAAGAACAAAAGGAGAAGAGTATGTGAGAGAAGCAAATAAAGTGTAAAAGAAGAATGGATAAATCTAACATCAGGGTATTACTTAGAGGACCAAGCTTGGGGGTCAAGAGTCCTGAGAAGATAGGGAACAGTATAAAAAAAAATGTCAAGTTAAGTCAAGGATAAGTTTAGGTTTGGAAAGAACTGCTAGAACTAACCATTTTTGTGCTGTCCAAATTTTGACAAAACTATTAATGGTAGAGAGCAACAGAACATATTCTGAGAAGAGTATAGAAGGTGTATGTTTTTATTGAGCTGTAAAACATTAGCATTAGCATAAATCCCTAAAGATATAGCCCAATTCAACTCTGAGATACCACTGTTAGATTGGCTAGAATGACAGGGAAAGATAATACTCAATGTTGGAGGGGATGTGGGAAAACAGGGACACTGATACATTGTTGGTGAAATTGTGAATACATCCAGCTATTCTGGAGAGCAATTTGGAACTATGCTCAAAAAGTTGTCAAACTGTGCATACCCTTTGATCCAGCAGTGTTTCCACTGGGCTTATATCCCAAAGAGAACTTAAAGAAGGGAAAGGGACCTGTATGTGCAAGAATGTTTGTGGCAGCCCTTTTTGTTGTAGATAGAAACTGGGAAATGAATGGATGCCCATCAATTGGAGAATGGCTGAATAAACTGTGGTATATGAATATTATGGAATATTATTGTCCTGTGAGAAATGACCAATAGGATGATTTCAGAGAGGCCTGGAGAGACTTATATGAACTGATGCTGAGTGAAATGAGCAGGACCAGGAGATCATTATATACGTCAACATCAATACTATATGAGGCTCAATTCTGATGGACGTGGCCCTCTCCAACAATGAGATGAACCAAATCAGTTCCAATAGAGCAGTAATGAACTGAACCAGCTACACCCAGAGAAAGAACTCTGGGAGATGATTATGAACCACTACATAGAATTCCCAATCCCTCTGTTTTTGTCCACCTGCATTTTTTTAAATTTCCTTCACAGGCTAATTGTACACTGTTACAAAGTCCTATTCTTTTTGTACAGCAAAAAAAAAAAAAAAAAACTATTTCGACATGTATACATATATTGTATTCAATTTATACTTTAACATATGTAACATGTATTGGTCAACCTGACATCTGAGGTGGTGGGAAGAGGGGAAAAATTGGAACAAAAGGTTTGGCAATTGTCAGTGCTGTAAAATTGTCCATGCATATGTCTGATAAATAAAAACTATAATTTAAAAAAATCATCCTAGAAAAAAAAGATACTGTCCAATTAAACACCATGTCTTTCTGTATTTTTGTTTCTACTCTCTTCTAAATATAATGTTCTATTCTCTTTTCTCTAGCTATCCCAATACATGACAGGTATACATATCCCTTATCTTGAGTTCAGAAAACACTGACATGACTATTATGAGAACTTACCTGTCTTGATCAACATACTGGTCTCTGACTATATAATTCTCTGCTTTAACAAAAAAAAAATTGCGTATCAGATGATTTCTGCCATTGGGCATCTTCATTTTATGACACAATTGCTCAGTATTCAGATATATAGCTTTCAATAAAAAAGGGTTCCTAGGAATTTTTCATGATTGGAGATATTCACAGGATCCCCCAAATTATGATAAACAAAGGCTTAATTACTTCATACTTTGATAAGCTCATTACAACATTTTTTGTCAAATCAGTAGATTCTGATTTCCATTATGTAGTACCTATGTTCTCTCCAAAGCCCTTATACCATCTCGCATGGTGCTGTACATATAGTAGTTGTTCAAAAATCTAAGTTAACTGATAGATAGTGACCTGATATGATTACAACTTGTCCACATTGATCTATCACATCTGAGTCCAAGAGAGATAGTTAGATTCATTTTGCTTTTAATGCCATGTTTCATTATCCTCCTTAGATGAATTCAAAGTTTTATTGCCCATAATAGAATTATATAAACTTTTGCTTTACCTGAGACATATTTTCTATAAGCAGAGGAATGTCACACTTTAAGATAAACTCCAAAACAATGGGTATAAATAAATGAAAACTTTGAAAAGTGACATCACTCATGCTTTCTCTATTTAATTGACCTACAGTGAATGATTTGGTGCATGCTGAGAGCAGTATCAGCTTTATTTCCACACTGAATTGTAAATATCATACCAAGTTGTCATGCTGATAAATATTAAATTCACATATCTTTAGTTTCAATTCCAAAGGAATTTTCAACCCATCATTCTATTCATTTCTGAAGCTAGAGTATAGCAGAGAAGAGCAGAAGCATTAATAAATCCTTCTTCATTCAGATGGAAAGAATTTATGCCATTACTGTGTGACAACTGCTTTTAAGGAGAAGTTTTAAAATAGGTAATTGAGGCTCTCTAAATGCTATAGTTGTCTCATTTGTAAATCCCAGATCTTTCTTTGCATACTTCCTTAACATCTCTTTCTTCATGCTTAATACTTCTCCATGAATTAAACACAACATCAATTTTACTACAAATATGTTCACCAGTGCTTGTATGCTTTTAACAGTGACTAGAACTCCAGTCCAGTACGTCCTTCTTTCCCTTCATCTGATAGAACCATTTTTATCATGAACATATCTATAGTAAATTGACATTTGTGGGACTTTTTCATATAGGAAAATTATAACAGATCATGAAGTTTGCACTTTTTCTGTCATATTTCTCTATTAGGAAGGAACACTTTCCTGTTCTTTAAAATTTGTTTTTCATTCTGTTCATTTAGTACAAAACATGTTATAAATATTCATCCATAATTGCTTCTAACCTATAGGTGTCATGAGAAGTAAACCCAGAATCTGGGTTGGGGCTCTAGAGCAATATAAGAAAGAATCTTATTGAACTATTCTTTATACATTTTCCAAATCAGAGGAAAAAAAGAATGTATCTCATAGTTTTTCTATTAGTCAAATTCAGTTCAAGTGCAGTAGCTATTTTGTAAAAGTTTGGCTATCACATTGGGCAAGAATAGTAATACCTACATTCCATAGGTGTGTCCTAAAGAAGATGGAAACAGAATTATTCCCCTACTGTTTACAGTTTATCAGCTGGTGAACTTAAACAATATATCATAAATATAGTCACTTTAAAATTATTAATTTGAAAGTTAAAGGGGAACTTTAACATTTTGCCCTTTGCTCTTAGCCCACTCTCCATCACTCCCTACCAAAACCAAGTTTTCTATACAAAAGAGTGATTTGGTTCAAGAGACTTCACATATTAGGATCCAAAAATTACTTTTCTTACATGTGATTTAAATATTATCATGTTTTTAATTATTGTCAAAAGACAATAAAGCCTATGTAATAAAATTGAAAGGTACACAATAGAGGCAATTATTTTTTTACATACAAGCATTGAAAACATGAGGTAGAAGTCACCTTAGGGTTCATGTAATTCAACTCCGTGTCTTGAAAAGGACAAAATAATCAATAACTTTAATAATCTAGTGTTTGACAAAACCAGCCTTTGGGATAAGAACTCAATGTTTGACAAAAATTGCTGGGAAAATTAGAAATTAATATGGCAGAAACTAGGCATTGACCCACACTTAACACTGTACATCAAGGTCAGGTCAAAATGGATTCATGACCTAGGCATAAAGAATGAGATTATAAATAAATTAGAGGAACATAGGATAGTTTACCTCTCAGACTTGTGGAAGAGGAATGAATTCATGACCAAAGAAGAACTAGAGATCATTATTGATCACAAAATAGAAAGTTTTGATTATATCAAATTGAAAAGTTTTTGTACAAACAAAATCAATGCAGATAAGATTAGAAGGGAAGCAATAAACTGGGAAAACATTTTTACAGTCAAAGGTTCTGATAAAGGCCTCATTTCCAAAATATATAGAGAATTGACTCTAATTTATATGAAATCAAGCCATTCTCCAATTGATAGATGGTCAAAGGATATGAACAGACAATTCTCAGATGAGGAGGTTGAAACTATTTCTAGCCATGTGAAAAGATGCTCCAAGTCATTTTTAATCAGAGAAATGTGAATTAAGACTACTCTGAGATACCATACACACCTGTCAGATTGGCTAGAATGGCAGGGAAAAATAATGCAGAATGTTGGAGGGGATCTGGGAAGGCAGGGACACTGGTACATTGTTGATGGAATTGTGAATACATCCAGCCATTCTGGAGAGCAGTTTGGAACTCTACTCAAAAAGGTATCAAACTGTGCAGACCCTTTGACCCAGCAGTGTTGCTGCTGGGCTCATACCCCAAAGAATCTTGGGGAAGGGAAGGGGACTTGTATGTGCAAGAATGTTTGTGGCAGCCCTCTTTGTAGTGGCCAGAGGCTGGAGGTTGTGTGGATGCCCATCAGTTGGAGAATGGTATTGTTGGAGTGTTGTTGTTCTGTGGGAAATGACCAGCGGGATAATTTCGGAAAAGCCTGGAGAGACTTACATGAACTGATGCTGAGTGAAATGACCAGAATCAGGAGATCATTATACACTTCAACAACAATACTGTATGATGATCAAGTCTGATGGATGAGGTCATTTTCAACAATGAGATGAACCAAATCAGTTCCAACAGAGCAGTAATGAACTGAACCAGGTATACCCAGTGAAAAAACTCTGGGAGATGATTATGAACCCTTACATAGAATTCCCAATCCCTCTATTTTTGTCCGCCTGCATTTTGGATATCCTTCACAGGTTAATTGTACACTATTTCAAAGTCTGATTCTTTTTGTACAGCAAAACAACTGTTTGGACATATATACATATATTGTATTTAATTTATACTTTAACATATTGAACATATATTGGTCAACCTGCCATCTTGGGAGGTGAGGGAAGGAGGGGAAAAGTTGGAACAAAAGGTTTGGCAATTGTCAATGTTGTAAAATTACCCATGCATATATTTGGTAAATAAAAACTATTAAAAACTAAAAATAAATTAATTAATTTACGATTCCAGAATTAACCAAATTACCACCAAAATTCAATAGATATTACATGCATATATAGTATGTATAAGTATATGCATACATATATAAATTATGTGTGTATATGTGTGTGTGTGTGTATGATGTAGAGATGAATCTATGATTTTTTTTCCTGTGGGAAATATCTATAACAAAACTCCATCTTCTATATGAATACAGATCAGCAACAATTCTTCAATAACCAGTATTCTTAGTTGCCTAAAACACTGAGAAGTTACATGACTTGCCCAGTGTCATGCAGCTAATAAGTATTGAAGATAGAACTTGAACCCTTGTCCTCTATCCACTAACTATATCTTCTGTATGATTCCCTCTTCATCAATCTCTCATACTCTTCTTCTATGTTTTACATACATATATAGATATACACACATGTATAATGTATAAATTATATATTCTATCTATATAGTATATGTTTATACATGACTATATAAATTCACTTAAGTGAATATATGTACAAATATTTAATTATATTTTAGTGCACTTACAAATACTTAATAGTAGAAATCATTTTTAAATTGATATAAGATATGCAGTGACCTTAATGTCTGCAATGAAAACAATTAGAAAAATCATTGCTACTGAATATACTAATGAACGCTACGAGATGGCAATAGAAATGTTACTATAAGCTCCTTAAAGACTAGAATTAAATCTTATTCATTTTTTATCTATATATTTTATACAGAGCTTGATAGTATCTCAAATGTAGTATCCAATATATCCATGTTTATTGAGTAAATGAATGAACAAATAGATAAATGAATGTCCCTAGGATCTTAGAGGAAGAAGACGGTGAGTAAGAATTGGTTTGTGAATACCTTAACCTTATATATTCCTCTATATGCTGTGTTTCTTTTTCTCTGATAATCACAAAACAAACAATTTCCTTTATGATAAAGATATGGGCTTAATTGTATCATTTAATCTATCATTTGCTTTTGTTCACTCATCACACCTATATATATATATATCACTAAGTACTTGCTTATTAAGTAAATGAATGGCAGTCTAGCATTTACAAGATCTGTTTGCTAGATTTAGGACATAAACATCTTTAAATTGTAGACTTGTGTGGGGCAAAATGGTGCTAAAATGTAACTTAAAGCTTCTAGAAACAGGATTTATAAACCCGACCCAAATACATGACAATACTTTGAATTCTGCCTTGCCCAATCATTGGATTCCCACAAGCAAACAGCAATATGATATAGATAGATATATAACGATAAAGACATATAGCACACTTTATATATGCCACGTACTGAAGTCATCATAAAAAATGAACTGTCTCAGCTATCATTTTCCTTTTCTACTTGCATCTTCATAGCTTGCTTCTGTAATAAATATCTAAATATTAGGATATACTTGCTCACTTAAATGGGTAGAACCAATCCATAAGTAGTAAAAGAGATATTTCACTCACTGTCATCAAGGATTTCCCTAACTTTGTAAACATAAGACACTATTTACTGACTATGGAATAGTCTTTTTAATTTATGTTATTCTAGAGCATGCCTTCCTTATTCTATCTTAATTATGCTACTCTATGACAAATACTCTGTTCAATTCTGTGGGCAGAATGATAAAAAGAATATAGCCCTTTTCCATTCTCTGTCTGTCTGTCTCTGTGTGCATGTCTGTCTCTCTGTCTGAATATACACATACTATGTATGTGCATATGTGTATATACACATACATATATATATATACACATATGTGTATGTATATCTATATCGACACACAAAATAAATGCAATAATTGTTAGAGGTAAAATACTCTTTTCGCTTTCAGATAATGGATGTTTATGAAATGCTTTGAAAATATTAAAACATTTACATGTCAGTCATTTTATAATTGTTGCTGTTGCTATCTGCTTCTTATCTCCACCCTTTTTTTTTTTTTTATTGGATTTCTCAGTCTCATGCAGACTAAAAATATAGCAGCCGTGCAATCCTGATCTCCTTGCTGATGGGAACCTGCCCCATTTACAGTCTGGACCAGTTCACCCCTCGTTAGATAACCTTGTGGACCCCTAATCCTGGGGCCCACTATACTGTGCCATATTTTGTGTGGACACAAACCAGCTGCAGTCTTAATGAAATTCAGAATTTGTGAACTTAGATGATACACTGGAAGAGACTACTGGTCACCACTTGAGCCATATAAAAACAAAGAAACAACAACAACAAAAATCCTTTTGCAATGGAATTCACATTAAAAAAAAAAATGACCCAACTATTATTCTTTTGTTTTTAATTGTATTCATATCATTGCACATGTAGATATAGTAACTGATTTTAAAATTGGGGGGAAGAGGCAGCTAGGTGGTGTAATAGATTGAACACTAGTCCTGAATTCAGGAGGACCCTAGTTCAAGTCTGCTCTCAGACACTTAACACTTCCTAGCTGTGTGGCCCTGGGCAAGTCACTTCAGCAATTGCTTCAGCAAAAAAATAAAATAAAATAAAAATAAATAAATAAATAATTGGAAGGAAGTATTTGGATATAAACTTTTATTCTGGTAGCTCATTGAAAGAAACTTTGGGATAAGGCAAATGGCAGGTATAGCAATGAGAATCTATATTTTAGCATGTCCCATATGATTTTGTGTGTTTCTGCTATAGCTTTATATTTTGGAATCTTTATGTTCCACATAATTTGAGGATTGTAAGTATTTGATATTATGACTAAATATATCAACAACACTGATGTTGAATTTTTATGCATCAATGTTTTGTTTGAGTATTTGGGATGGCAGTTTTGCCTCTGCTAATGGTCTAAAACATTACAGTTTGCTGAATTGTCAAGGATATTTATAGCTTTTTATTTGTAATATGGAGATATGTCATTTGTTCACATTTTTAAGAATAGAGAGTTTCTAATGTGTTATCCTAGCTAAAAGGTTCAGTCTTGTTCCAAATTTGTGCAATCCTGCAGTGATAGGGTTCATGGTTTCTACTACTTTCTTGAATTAACTGCATTGATGAGTAAGTCCAAATTCCTTAAAAATTGTCCCTCTCCAGTTTCTGGTAGCTATGGTCCCGAATTACCAAGAAAACTCCTCTGTTTCTATTAACAAATTCTTAACAAATTAACTCAATCTTTTTTTGAACACTTCCTTGCAACACAAATTTGAGTGAATTCATGTGGATGTCATCCTTGGAGGCCCATTTAATTCCAGTCTTGGGTTTTAGTCATTTCATAGGCTTCAAAAAGAGATGTCTCTTTCCATTTCATTCAAGAAATCAAATAATAAGTATATATATATATATATATATATATATATATATATATACATATATATATATATATATATTTGTCCTTTTTTATTGATATTTAGTGGTGTTCACTTTTTTTCTGAAAGTATTTTAGGTTTTTTTTGTCTTTTTATCATGTTTGTTGAAACTGTCAGTCAATAGTCTTCCTCCTTTTGACAAAGTGTAAATATCTCTCTATTGTTTGAGTTGACACACACTATTTTTCATTAAAATTATATGGATTTTTCTTAGAACAAATTGTAAATACATTATTTATGCCAAGACTGGTATTATGTAGGTGCTGATTGCATTAAGCAAATTCTTCCCATGATTTTTTTTTTTAATTTCAGAATAACAGTAACTCTAATAATTTATTTAGTCAGGTTTTTTCTTGAGATCTTTAGCTTCAATGAATCTTGCCTAGAAAAGATAAATTATTTCACCTTTGCCCTTAATTTTTATCAAATTGAAGCTTAAAATATGACAACTTTATCTTTCTATGACATTATTTTAAATTGTACATGGGTAGAATTCATATGACAATTTGATTTCACTAGAGAAAAGGATTTCATGAGGTGAAGAAGCTATTTAATTGTTTTTGTCAGTGAAGCCACACACTGATGTCAGCCATATAAATATCAACTTATTATAAGGATATTTTAGTAAGAATCTTTCTTTTTATTGGTGGAGACATGATAATATGTTTAAGGACAACAAAAAAAAAAAGTTTAAACTGTCTCTGAGAAAAAAAATTTTATATCAATTATTCTTGTTTTGGAGATTTTTTTTTTTGTAATAAATAAACATTGAACACCTACTATGTGCCAGACACTCTGTGACATTGTAAGGATATCCAAAAAAAAAAAAAAAAAAAAAAAGACAAAAGACAGTCCCAGATCTGATAAAGCTCACAGTCTAATGCAGTTGTGGCAGAGACAACAACAACAAAAAAAAATAATTATATACAAGGAAGTTATGTACAGAATAAATAGGGTAGAATTAACAGAGGGAAAATGGTAGAATTAAGAAAAGTGGGAAAAGTCAACCTGAAAAAGATGGAATTTTTTCTTGGAATTAAAATAAACTAGGACAGTGAATAGATAAAAATAAAGGAGGGTGGTAGTTTTCCAGGCATGAAGGACAGAGAAAATGACAGGAGCTGAGAAATGGAATGTCTTGATTGTGGAATATGGAGGCCAGTATCATTGGAATGAAGAGTGTGTGTCAGGAAATAAGCATGCTTTAAATTAAAAAAAAAAAAAAATTCATGTCATTGTCACTAAGCTTGGGATATTTTATATTTGCAGTACATAAATGAGCTATGAATATAAAAATGACTCAGTGTACATATGATATCAAAACAAAATATAGACTGTGAGTGAGTTCTAGGTAACATGACCAATGATCACAAGATAATAATAATTATCACTAAGTAATAATAAATTGATCGTTTTCTCCTCTTTTAACCTTATTGTACACCTTTTTTGTTCTTAAAATGATAAAATTATTTTCAAGTGTTTTTAGACTTGTGAGGGCAATAGACATTGAAAATGCTTTCTATTAAATATGCAAATTCATCTTTGATTTGTATTTTGAGGAAGTGACTTTGATACTTATCTTGGGGTAATAAATATGTGATATCTGAAGTAAAGGAAGATAAGATTAGGTTTATATCTGTGAGGAAGTCAACAAAGTGATTTGCTAGTAATTCATGTGCCATTGTGAAGTTTCTGAGCAAATAATTTGGGACCTTATCTGGCTGTGCTGGTTTTCATTTTTCTAGAGAAGTTCTTTGTAGTCACTCTCCTTTACATAATGCTTTTTGTATTTGTGTTAAGGATACACACAAATATTCTGTTTCTCATGTGATCTAATTTGCCTTTTTGTGGCACAAGACTTCTTTGACTATCTAGATGGCTAAAATTTTCCCCTTTTAGGGGTTTTCTTTTTTCCCTTGTTTTGGTTTTGTTTTTCTCTCTAAGTTTCATTGAAAAATTTCAGTTATTATTTATTCTTCATTTTTTAATTTGTGAAGTTTTGATTTCTTATGTCATCCTTCCACTGAATTCATTTTCAATATTGGATTGTGTAGTCTTTTCAGATATATCCAACTCTTTATGACCCCATTTGGGTTTTCTTGGAAAAGAAACTGGAATGGTATGTCATTTTCTTCCACAGTTAATTTAACAGATGTGGAACTCAGGCGATTAGGATTGAGTGATTTCCCAGGATCACACAGCTAATAAGTGTCTGAGGCACAATTTGAATTCAGAAAGATGAGTCTTTCTGGTTCCAAATCCAGTGCTTCTATCTTCTGCACCACCTAGCTGCCCAAATTCATGATTAAAGAAATCTAAATTTTCTAATATTCTTAAATTTTTTAGATTCTGCTCTACTCATTTCTTTTGTGTTGCCTCAAAACTACAGATAATAGCAATAGAAACTCCTGGTGAGCATACCAATTAGACAGTGGTGTAATTTTCAAAGGCCTTTCCATAGCTTATCAATAGCTTCTTAACTTGTTTCTGACATGATGGTATTTAACAACTATCCTCAACAATATTCCTCAACAGATTTGTCTTTTGCCTTTGGATCATTGCTGTGACAGTGACTATATGCTTTTGTGTATGTCCTAAAATATACATAATAAAAATTTCCAGCTTTTAAAAATTATTCTGTTTTGATTTAAATTCAACTTCTGGTTTGATTCACACTATCAGACTAAAAAATGTTAATGAGTTTTCAAATTCTATTCTAAGTATTCCCATCTCCCCTTCAAAATCACTTCATTTACTGGTTCTATTTCATTATTAGTCAGAATTTATTAATTTTGCATTAAGATGTACTGCGATGTCAGGTTTTTTTACTTTTCCATCTTCAGATTTTAGAAGGCTAGATGAAAAAAGAAAACAGATGGTGTACTAGACTTGAAATCATAAAGATGTGATTTTGAATCCTTTCTCAGACAAATATCATCTGTGTGACTTTGATCAAGTAACTTAATTTCTCTTAAATTCAGCTTTCTTAAATATAAAATGGAGAAAGGAATAGCACCAATCTCCCAAATAGTTTGATTGAGTAAATCAAGCCAGCAGGTAAGGAATTGATATTTCTTATTTGGTCCCAATTAGCATGCTATTTTGTAGTACCCAGAATATGAAGAAATAGTAATACCATCCTTTTTAGTGTCAATTTTAGGATTACAATTGTTTCTGATAGGGCCAGCTTATAAAGCTATGATACATAATCAGTTTAACTAAGAGTAGTTGTATCGTGCAGACTGAGGTGCGAACTCAATCACTTGTATTGTCACAATTCAAAAAGTGAGAGTTTGAGGTTTTCTTCCAGATTTTTTTAATGAGATAATAGTCTCAAGATATACATCATTCCCACTATATATAATGCTGGAAAGCAATACCCTAGCTTGTTGTTCCTTGAATACATGCACAATGGAGGTAACATGTTGAATTTTGAAGAGGTTATTAATATTATTATCATTGTCTCATTCTCAGATTTTTCATAGGTTCACAGAGAAATTGCCCAGAGGTAAGTTACTATCCTGTTACAATATTTTGTATATTTAAAGTTCTATGAAATATTATGCAGAAATTATAGAATAACTTTTAATTAAAAATGTATTGAGAATCAAATTTATCTTTTGAAAGGTTACTGAAGCATCCTCAGTATGCCTCTGGTGGCAGACAATAAACAGAAATGGCAAAATATCATTCTGTTTTGACTTGATTTTGATTACTGCTAAGCATCTTTATTTTAAAAGCTCTTTTTCCATGTAACTTGACTATCATGTTCATTCAGCATGATTTTATCTTTTAAAATATTGTTCTTAATTTTCTTGAGTGTTTTTTTAATCTTTTTTTTAAATTTATTTTTATTTTAATATTTTCCCAATAACATGTAACAATAATTTTAACTTTGTCCAGGACACTATGGGCAATGGACCATTTCTGCTCTTATCCTACATCTTTTCTTCCCTATTTATCTATACTCCTCTACTTCCTCTCCAACTCACTTCTAACCTCTTCTACAATTTGGCTTCTGATTTCAGTCATTCATCTGAAACTGCTATTTCCAAAGAAACTAAAAATTTCCTAATTGTCATATCTGATGCCTTTTCTCAATCTTACTTTTTGAGGCTTTTGAGCCTGTCAGCCCTTTCTCCTAGATAATCTCTGCTCCCTTGGTTTTCATGTATTCCTTTCTCCTTCTTATCTTCTAGTTTGCTCTCTTTTCCAGTCTTCTTTATTGTTTCTTCATTCAGGTCATACCCAATGACCAAAGGTCTGCCTCAAGACTGTCCTGGGAAACTTTTTTTTTTTCTTTATCCTGTTCTTTCCTGGTGATCTAAGGCCTCATGCATTTAATTTTCATCTCCACTTAGATAAATATTCAAATTTCTATAAACAACTCTAATTTCTTCTAATCTTTAATTTTGTGTCACCAACTATTGAATTAGATGCCTCCCAAATTTCTCAAATTCTACATTCCAAGATAGTATTCATTATCTTTTCTGTTAAACCCACCCCCTTCCTAAATTTCTTTCTTACCTTTCTAACTTCATTATAGACATCATTAATATCCTGGTGAAGTCTGTAGACTTCACCTAGATCATTTTATAAGCAATTATATTTGGTTCCCTGCCTCAAGTCTTTCTCAACTCTACTTCATCTTCCATTCAGCTGACAAAGTGATCTTCCTGGAGTATAAATATGTTTATGCCATTCTCATGCTCAAGGAATTCTCAGGCTCATTATTCCAAAATCAAATATAAAATCCTCTTTTTAACATTTAAAGCATTTCACAGCTAGCTACTTCTCACTTTTCTAATCAGCTTATATTTTACCCCCTTGCATGCACTCTATAATAAAGTTACACTCTATTACTTACTGTTACTCCTCATAAAGAACAAAATCTCCTAATGGGGCTGCCTGCACCCCATACCTGAAAGTCTCTTCTTCCTCACTTCCACCTCAGGTTTTCCCTCTCTTCTTCCAAGTCTAAATTTCATCTTCTAAACTAAATCTTTCTTCCTTTCTCCCCCCATCCCTTCCAATGAGATTACCATCCATTTATAATGTAGAAATATTTTATATGCAAAGTTTTTTGTTTTTTTTTAATACATTGTCTTCTCCATTAGAGTGTAAACTTCCAAAAGACAGAAAATGTTTGTGTGTTTGTGTGTGTGTGTGTGTGTGTGTGTGTGTGTGTGTGTGTGTGTATGTGTTCTTTCCTTTCTTTGTCTATCTAGCACTTAGGACAATGACAATATTGTGAGTACTTAGAAGTGTATTACAATTACATTACATTACAAAATAATCAGTAGGTATGTTGATTGACTGACAGACTGACTTTGCAAAAATTTTGTCCAATACAATTTCTTGATTGAATCCCTTGTAGATATTTCTAATTGTAATAAGAAAATTTCTAGTCTAATATTTAGAATGGAAAAATTCAAAAGCAACAGTAATGGAACATTTTAAATATAATAGGCAGATACTTATTTTTTAAAAAATGATGGGAGTAAATAAAACTAACTTTCTGAAGGAATACTTATCAGTTCATGAACACAATAGTCAATTAATATTAAAATTAGAAAGATCATGGGGACATGGATTTAACAAAGGAATAAAGCCAATAGTTTGATATTTTCATTTTATAGAGAGGGAAACTGAGGCCCCAAGAGATAAAGTTATTCACCCAAGATCATACAAGTGGTACACAGCAAAACTAAGATTAGAACTGAGGTCCTATAACACCAAATCAGCACTTTTCCCAATTTGTCATACTTTAGAGGTCATTCAATCTGACTTCAATGTGAAAGAATTGAAAAAGAGAAATAAAAAGCAACTTTCTAGAAGTCATACACTAGAATTAGGACTTGACCCATCATCTAGAAGGAGAAACATGAAGAACACTCTCAAAAGATTCGGGTTCAAATGCTATTAATGATCCTTAATATCTGTAATCTTGGGCAAGTCATTAAATTTCTCTGGTTCTTCTATAACATAATGGGGGACAGCAGAATATGTGTCAGCTTCCCATATCCAATTTAAGGTTTGGTGTTGTCTTGTCTTGAAAAATCCCCGACAGTCACAAACATTAGTACACAAATTCGAGGTGATTTTTCTTCTTTTCACAATGCTATGTATACATTAAACTCCAAAGATAGCTACTTTGGATTAAGAAGTAACTAAGTTTTACATCCCTGAAAATTTTATTTCAGATTAAATTAATTTTCTAGAGTCTGAGGCAGATGCAAGGTAAGAAAGCAATGAAGTTTAACAGAAACACAGGAAATTGGAACAAGGTATTGGTGATGGTTGTTTTCTATGTTTTCACATTTCTAGAGCTAGTTTCTTTGGCTTTGTTTATAAAATGCTTTGCCTGATAAAACCCAGCCCTGGGCATAAGCTGAAGCCTGCTTAAGCAGAGCCATGGTGACAGTATGATCCCAGAGCCCACATGTGCAGTCTAAGCAACAATGAGCACTGAACAGCAACCCATAAAGAGTGCACTATTCCAAGCTATGAAGCAGGGAGAAAACTGTCCCCAAGTAATTAGGAGTGGGGGTTTCTATGAGATGGGTAGAATTGGACTTAGACACAAAGAGAATCATCATTTGATCTATAAGACTGGACTGAAGAGCTGTTTAAGCTCTTTCCCTATGAATATTTTTTTGCAGATATATTTCTAGAAACATAAACAATTGTGAGTTGAGTGTTGTGCTTGGAACTACAGGCAAGTCTGTCCTAGAAAACAATGTAGTACCTGAAGCAATATCCCTAACTATACCCACCACCCTTATGCTAAAATCTGATGCTCTTTCTATAATTTCTCTTTCTTTAGAGACCTAGCATCAATTTTACAATAGTCTTCCAACAAGGAAAATCTTACTTCGCTTTTACTTCCTTCATTCAATCATTGGTCAAGTCCTAGTAAGAACACTGAGTTTGGGACCAAAGGATTTGGGTTTGCAGCCAAGTTTTGCTATTTATTACCTCTGAGACCAGGGGAAAGTACTTAATTAACCTCTTTAGAGTTCAGTTTCCTCAAGAAAATTATATGGTTCCCTTAGATGCTTTCTATGTCTAAATCTATGACCTTATTATCTTTGATACCATATTTCTACCTCTTCAATAATTTTCACATCTACCCCCCATCTTCCTCTGCCAATTACACTTTAAATTTGACCCACAACCCCCAAATGAACTGTGAGAGTAGCTTTCTAAGTGGCTGTCTGATGCCAACTTTTCATAAAATTGCATACTCCTAGATTTAATAGGAATCTGAGAAACTCTCCAGAGGTTTTAACCTATGGATCCCCAAGTACTCCATAAATAGATTTTAGGGGATGAGAAAACCTCACACATTTATAATATTTTATTCATTTCAAAAGTTATTTTGAGAAGAGATCTCTAGATTTTGCCAAAGAGATATATGAAATAAAAAGATTAAGATTCTTTGATCTAGAGGAAATAATTGTGAAAAGATGTTGACCCTGAATATATCAACCAAACAAGTATGAAAATAAAAGATATGGACATTTGAATGAAGAAAACCTGTGTTTATATAATTTTTGCCCATTGTCGATATAAAATTGTATAAAATTAGTGAAAAAGGTAATGGAAGCAAGCTTCCAAGAGTCTGAGTAACTAGGATTCTTAAGTAAGCAATAAAGTAGAATGAAGTCTATGTGTCTCAATGAAAAAGTTCAAGATAAATAAATATAATGAGTTTGCTTTTATTTTTTCAATTTTTTTTGTTTGATTGATTCTTATGTCTTATTGATCCATTCACTGCCATTTGTCCAATTCTTATTTTTAATGAATTATTTCCTTCCATTAGCTTTTAAAACTTCTTTTGTAGTTGTCCAACTGCACTTTAAAAGGAGTTGTTTTGTTCAGTGGATTTTTTTTTCCATTTTATCAATTTTATTTTCAAGGAACTGTTTTCTTCAATAGTTTTTTTTTTTTCCCCCCCATTTTGACAAATTTATTAAGTAGTTCTTTTCTTCTGTCAATTTCTGTGCTTCTTTTTCCAAGCTGTTGGCT
Source organism: Sminthopsis crassicaudata (assembly GCF_048593235.1). Taxonomy (NCBI): domain Eukaryota; kingdom Metazoa; phylum Chordata; class Mammalia; order Dasyuromorphia; family Dasyuridae; genus Sminthopsis; species Sminthopsis crassicaudata. The sequence goes on along the minus strand of NC_133618.1, from coordinate 618,902,837 downwards.
TTTTCTCCTCAAACTTTTATAACTGTCCTGCATAGTTCCCGTTTTTCCTCTATCTCTCTTTTAAGATCCAATTTTAGCTCTTCCAAAAGAACGTTTTGAACTTGAAACTATATATAAGCTTCACCTACAAGCATTTTGCCATTGTTGCCCTCTTCTGGATGTTTGTTTTGCTCTTTCCAATCTCCATAGTAACTTTCAAAGGTCAGGGCTTTTTTTTTTTGCTATTTCACTCATTTTTAAAAGTTGAGCTCTGCTCCTGAGGCACAGGGGAATTTGTCCCAAGCTTTTCCCCCTCCTACAGGAGAGGACATGGCCTCTCACTGACTTTCCATCATGCTGGAGCCAGTAATGCCTCAGAGTTTCCTACTGCACTGGGTTAGCCTAGCTTAGACCCAGCATTTATTTTTGGATTCGGGGGCTCACAATTTGCCTTCTTTGGTTGGATTGGAGGCCTTACAATTGACCTGCTGAGCCACTGGTCTTATGAACCAGGACAGATTGGCCATTACTGCTGTACTTTGGCTAAGAGTCTCCTATAGGAGTTGGAACCACTGGAGAAAATTGAAATTTGAACCTCCAGTGGAAGAGCATGGACACAAAGGAAATTTCTAGGTAAATGTAAAAAGACAAAACAAAGAACAACAAAAGAGCATAGATTGGTGGGGTGGGAAAATACCATAAGGCAATGTCTTCTCTCATATCTGCAATAATTGGCTCAATGGAAAAGGGGAATTCATGGAGTGAATGTTATATTAAATGCTAAAAGGTGCTTGGGGACAGAGCCTAGAATGGATACCCTAAAAGCTTTGATTATATGAAACACAGGGAAAAGAGAAACTAGATAATTTTAGATTGTATCAGGGAATGAAGGTGTAGAGTAAAAGAGAAAAAGAATATGAAAACTGAAGAAAGTAAGAAAAATTCACTGTGGAATAAGAGCACAAAAAATGTAATTAAGAAAAAAAGACCTAATGAATAGGATTAGCTATAATAGAAAAAGAATAGGATCCTAGTAACTGAGGGGAAAAGAGGAGAAATAAATACATAACCAAATAAAAGCAAGAGAGAGGAAAAAAATTAAACTTTGAAGGGAAAGAAGTAAGAAATAAGAAGATGGAAGGGGCAAACAGGCAATGAAAGCAGAGGCATCTTTTTTAAAATATTAAAGTAATTTAAAGAACAAAATTCTGTGTTTACAAGAGAAGAATGAACAGTCATAAAAAATAAAAATTTTAGAGATAGATGGGATAAAATACAAATCTCATAATTTTAAATGTGAATGGATTAAATAATAGTATAGAATGAAAAAGTTACAGATTGTATAAGAAAAAAATATAATCTATTGCTTACAAGAAATACTTTTAAAAAACCTCATACTCAAAATAAAACTAAAGGATAGGCATCAAGGAAATAATAATAATAATAATAATGAATAATAAATCATAAGTTGCTATCATGCTATCAGAAAAAGCAAAAAGAAATGTCCAAAAATGTAAAAGGGGCAAACAAGGAAATTATGTTATGCTGAAAGGAACCATAGACAACAAATCAACATAAGTAATAAACTTCTATGTTCCAAAGTATTTATAATACATAATCATAAAGCAAATATCTGAACTTCATGAAAACAGACAGTGATAGGACACTTCAATATTCAATATTTGATTAAGTCTAGTAGAAAGATAAAGAAATGGGTAACTATGGAACTGAACATATTCCTGGAGAAACTAGAGTTAAACTATAGCATATTCTAAATAGGACGGCAAAGGAATATATATATTCCACATGGACCTTTTTTCAAAAATTGACCATATATTGCAAACAAATAAAAAAGGCAGAAATAGCCAATATATTATTAATAAAACAAAGTACAATTTAAAAAAAAAATTTGTTCAAGAACCACAAACAGAAGATACAGATAAAAATAGAGACAGAAAAATAAAATATTAAATAATGAATAGGTCAAAGAACAAATCATAGAAACTTATTAAATACTTAAAGATAATTATTGAACAAACTACCAAAATTTCTGGGATTCAACCAAAGCAATTTTTAGGGATGAAATTATCTCCTTATATTTATATATTAATAAAGATAATTAATAATCTGAAAAAACATTTTAAAAATCAAAACTAAATTTAATATAAGTACATAAGAAGATTTTGTAAATTAGAAACAAAACAGATAAGTTGGAAACCAAAAATGATAACTAAATTTAAAATCTAGTCCTTTGAAAATATTAATAATATTTATATATATTTAGTTAATCTGATGAGAAAGAAGAAACTAGAAAACAAATTATCAAAACAACAATTGAGCCAGGTAAAATCACAGCAAAACCAGAAGAAATAAAAAGGATAAACAGAATATATTATTCAAAGTTTTATGCTAGTAAAAATGATAAAACAAAAGAGTAATATCTTCAAAAATATAAAATACCTTAACTATCAGAAGGCCAGGTAGCAAACTTAAATGATCTTATATCAAAAACAAAAATAGATCTCACATAAGGGAACTAACAAAGAAAAAACCCTAGTCCTGATGGGGTTTTTTTTTCCATTAGAATTCTTTCAAATTTTGAAAGAACAGTTAGTATCTATACTTCATATAACATTCTTTAAAAATGAGAAAGAATCCTATCAGAAACCTCTTGTGAGACAAAAATAATAATAACTAATGCGAAATATAAAACATGGAAAGAGAACCATAGATCCATATCTCTGATGAATACTGATGCACAAAAATTAAGCACAATTCTACCAAGCAAACTATGGTGATTTTTTTCAAAAAAAAAAATATATATATTCATTATGATGTATATTTATAACAGGTGGGATTTATACAAAGGATACAAGGGTGGTTCAATATTAGGAAAACAATTAACATAATCAATTAAAGCAGGCAAAAACACTTGATTATCTCAATAGATACCTCAAAAAAAAAGCCTTTGACAAAATTTTGAAGACCTGTACTAGTAGTGATAAAGGGTATGCAAAGAGGATCCAGGCAAAATAATTACTTATGGAATTTTCAAATTTATTGCGGAGATAAATACATACATACATACATACATACAGATATATATTTCCAATATATTGTACACTCTTTGATATTCTTGTATTCATTCTAACAAGCCCAATCTACTGAAATACAAATGATAAGGCCCAGATTTTGGCCACTTCAACAGAAATGTAAATAGTTGTGATACACATGAGAGCAAAATTATCATACCAATGTCTTCAAATACATTTGTCACAAATGCCTTTGGTCTCCATTGTGGACTGCTCTAAGTTCAAAAGTGTGTCTTTGATCTATTATATTGCAGTTTGCATTTTGCTTCAGTTGAAAGGATTTTCATCAATATATAAAATCCATCTGCCTCCGTTGTTGTATATCAGAAGGGTAATTGGTGAGCCAAGTTATTTCTATTGTAGGTTTCATAATCTGAAATGGGCTCTTGCCTTCTGGTTCTCTACAACAAAATACAAAAGTTTACACTAAAAACTATAAAAAAGTAGAGGCAGAGAGGGAGTTTTTTAAGTAACATTAAAAGCTTCTATCTAAATTCAAAGACAAGTATCATATGCAATGAGAATATTCTAGAACTTTTTTTTCCCTAATAAATACAGGAGTGAAGCAAGAATGCTCACTTTCCCCACTATTATTTGGTATAATGCTGGGAATAATAGCTTTAGCAATAACTAAAATAAATTAATTAAAAGAATAAAAGATTGGTAAACAGGAGCTAAAACTACCTGTTTGCTAATGATATGATGATTTACTTGGAATACCTCAGGGAATTAGCAAAAATGCTAATTGAAACTGTAGTCTGGAGAAACTGAGGCAAGAGATTAGAGAGTTATATTTTATTAGAAAGAGAGAAATTTACTGGGATCAAATGGATCCATGGTTCGGTCCCAGGGATGAATGAGACAATGGTCTCCAAGAATCTAGCACTAATGTGAGTTCTCAATGACATATTTATATATACATGTGCCTCAGCTACAGGAGTAGACTGAGGCAGGGGTGGAGTCAGAGCAGTGATATTGGGAATAGGACAATCAATCCAATTCTGATAGGCTGGGGGAAGCACAGCACATTCTGATTAATTGGGATTACAGAATGGGGAGAGACACTAGACAGTATAAGATATAAGATCTTTATCCTATCAAACATTCTGATAATGTCACGATTAGGAGGGAGAGGTGGTGTTGCAGGATTGAGCATTATAATTAGGAGCTGAGGTAAAGTAATTTAGGGAAACTGAATCTGGGCAATTAGGGAAACTGAATTAGGACAATAAAAGGGGACTGTGGCATAACAAAGCAATCTCTTTAGCAAAGTTGCATGTCATTAAATCCTCAAAAATCAATAACATATTTGTATAAAACACAAATAGCAAGAATAAAATGTGCAGTCCCATTTCAAGTCATTACTAAATACATCAAGTGATGTATTTAGTGATCAAATGTTGTTCCAAAGAACAACAAGAAAAACAAAAAGGTTTGTATAAATTCAATTACAAAGAATCCCTTTCAATAAAGAATAACCTAAATAGCTGGAATAATATTCATTGCTCATGGTTAGGTTGTACCAATTTTTTTTTTTAATTTTTAAAAATTTTTTTAAAAAAATGTTTAAATGACATTAATGCCAAAATTATTTGACCTTTCTAATGCTTTAACAACAAAACTGCTAAGGAGAAACTGTACAGAGACTAATAAAATAATAACACAATCGATTTGGAAAAGCAAAGGATCTAGGCCACCAAGGGAAATGATGAAAAGAAGGATAAAATGGGAATATTACTTTCAAACCTCAAATTATATTATAAAACAACAGTAATAAAAACCATCAGATATTGGCTTAAAAAGAGAGAGCTAGATTAATTGAACAAACTAGCTTAGAGAAATTCAGAAACAAAAGAACTCAATAACCCAGTGCTTGATAAAGTGGAAATTTCAGATTACTTAGAGAAAAATCCCATACTTAATAAAACAAATAAAAATAAGTTTGCTAAGAAACTGGAAAGCAGCCTGGCAGAAATTAGATTTAGACCAACATCTCAAACTGATGGGGGAGGGGGGAAAACTGAAACTATCCTCTTTAAAACTGTCCTTCTTGAGAACTTTGAAAATCAAGTAAGAGAGAAAGAGGAAATTTTAGAGAAAGAATTGAGAGAGTTGCAAAAGAAAATACAAAAAACTAAACAGGAGAAGAATGCCTTAAAAAGCAAAATTGGCCAAATGGGAAAGGTGGTACAAAAGTTTATTGAGGAAAAATAAATCTTTTTTAAAAAATAGAATTAAGCAAATGGAAGCTGTTTTAGAACACAGATTGTCATGTACTTTTCAGAGTTCCATCCCTCTACAGGAAGCTAATGACTTTAAGAGAAATCAAAATACAATAAAGCAATACCAAAAAAAGAAAAAATATAGGAAAATAAAATAAAATATCTCATTGACCTGGAAAACAGATATAGATCAAGGAGAGATAATTTTTAAATTATTGGCCTACCTGTAAATCAGGATCAAAAAAAGAGCCTGGACATCATCTTTCAAGAAATCATCGAGGAACACTATGCTGATATTCTAGAACCACAGGGCAAAATAGAAATTGAAATAATCTACCAATCACTTCATGAAAAAGATTTCAAAAAGAAAAAAAAAAAAACTCTCAAGAATATTATAGCCAAATTCCAGGACTCCCAGGTCAAGGAGAAAACACTGCAAACCTCCAGAAAGAAACAATTCAAGTATAGTGGAGCCAGGATAACACAAAATTTAGCAGCTCCTACAAAAAAGGACAGGAGAGGGTGGGGTGGAATATGATATTCTGGAGAAGAATGGAGTTAGGATTGCAACAAAGAATCTATACCCAGCAAAACTGAATATAATCCTTCAGAGGAAAAGTTGGTCATTCAGTGAAACTGAGGATTTCCAACTGTTCCTGATGAATAGACCAGAGCTGAATGGAAACTTTGATTTTCAAATACAGGACTCTGGAGAAACATAATGGGGTAATCAGGAAAGTGATATCATAAGGGACTTAATAAGATTTATTTGTTTATATTCCTGAATGGGAGGATGATACTTGTAACTCCTAGATTATTCTCATTATTATGGCAGTTAGGAATATATATATATACACTGGTGTAGGCATGGGTAGGAGTTGAATATAAAGGGATAGTATCTTTTTTTTTTTTTTAAATGATGAAATTAAGGGGTGAGAGATGTACTGGGAGAAAAAAAAAGTAGAAATGGAATGGGGCAAATTATCCGTCATTAAAAGAGTCAAGAAAAAAAGCTTTTACACTGGAAGGGCAAAAGGAGAAGGAGGAGAGGGGGAAGATAGGGTGTCTTGAGTAAATCTTACTCTCATCAGAATTGGCTCAAGTAGGAAATAACATACATATTCAGTAGGGGTATAGAAATCTGTCTAACCCTGCAGGAAAATAGGAGAATGAGATTTGGGAAAGGGAGGGAAGGTGATTTTTTAAAAAGAGAGTACATTGGGGGAGGGACTGGTGGTCAATAGCAAATGCTTGAAGGAAAACTGTGAAAGTGGAGAAAATAAATGGGGGTGGGGGGACAATTAGCAATAGTAATTACAAAAAAAAAAATTCAAAACAAGCTTCTCTGATGGAATATTTTTATTGTTCTCTGGAAAATGATGAGCAGGATGCTCTCAGGAAAAAAAAACCAAACAAACAAACCTGGAAAATCATCCTTGAACAAAGTGAAATATACTGTACAAAGTAATAGCAATGTTCTGGGATGGCCAGCTGTAAATGATGTTTTTATTCTCAGTAGTATAATCATCCATACCTACTCTGAAGTACTTATGATGAAAAATCCTATCCATATCCCGAGAAGAAATTAATCAAGTCTGAATATAGATTGAAGCATTCTCTAGTTCTCTATCTATTTTAACTTAATTTTTCTTGAGAGTTTTTATTGTCATTAGGGTGGGAGACCTATGTTTTCTTTCACAATTTGACTTTTATGGAAATGTTTTGCATAACACTACATGTGGTTTCTTAATTGTGGGCGGGGATAAGGAAGAGAACCTAGAGCTCAAAAAATCTTAAAAACAAATGCAAAACAAAATGTACCAAAAGAAACAAAAAATCAAAATGTAACTGAATTACAGAGATTAACTTGGATTCAAATAAAAGATATAAGAAGATACCCCCAAACTTTCTCTTTGTAAAAGCAAGAGTTCCACAGTTATTGCGTATTGCATATGGTTTTAAATTTTTTCAATGTATCAAATCAGTTTGCTAATGATTTTCCTTTGTCTCTAAAAATAGACTATCATAAGAGATCACCCTTGAGGTAGAGGAAGAGAAGGAATACATGGGATATGATGGTGATGTAAGAAACAAAAACGATCAATAAAAATATAATTGATAGAAAGAGGTGATTTTTTTTCAGATTCAAACCCCCCAAAAAATGAATCTTTGCCAATTCCACAGTCCTGGACAAAGGAACATAACTTCTTACTAAATCATTGAACCAATTTAGAGATTTGAGCATTGTAATTCTTCTTTGGTTGTTATTATAGATGGTTTTTAACATATCTATGGGAGAATCTCCTACCACCAATATGCCTCATTAATTTATGGACTTGAATCATCCTATGTCATTTATTGATTGCTGTTCTTTTGTAATTTAGTCATATTTGACTCTGTGACTCTCTAGACTGTCCATGAGATTTTCTTGGCAGAGTCTAGAGTGGTTTGCCATATTTCCTTCTCTACTTTTCTTCAATCAGGGATTAAGTGACTTGAGCAGGGTCACACAGTGTCTAAGGTCAGATTTGAACTGATCTTTCTGACTCCAAGCCCAATGCTCTATCATCTATTGATCTACCTATTTGCCTCCATGCCATTTATGAATTTAAGAGAATTTCCTAGGGGCTCTGAGAGGCTTATTAGATTGTAAGCTCCTTGAAAGCAGGGTCTGTCTTTTTTATTATTAATTGTGCCCCAGAACTTAGCACCAGCTAAGTGGCACAGTGACTACAATGATGGACCTGAAGTCAGGAAGATGAGTCTTTCTGAGTTCAAATATGACCTCGGAACCTAGCTGTGTGAACCTGAGCAAGTCATTTAAACCTGATTTATTCAGTTTTCCTCATATGTAAAATGAGTGAAAAAACAAAATGGAAAACTCCTATACTATCTTTGCCTAGAAAACCCCATATGGGTCACAAATAGTTGAACATGACTAAATAACTGAGCAACAGCAGCAGCAGTATTTCTCATCCTATTTAATAAATCTTTATTTAATTAGAATGGATTATGCCCCACTGCCTCTCATGTAATTATTATCAATTGGCAAAATGACCATATGGAGCATCTAGCCCAGGCAGGTATCTTCCTAGATGCATCATGATATAAATCAGAGATGTGAATCTTCCCTCCTTTCAGTGGTTGAGCAAATCAATCAATCAATCAATAAACATTTAATGAACATCTACAATACGCCAGTAACTGTACTATGTGGTGGGGATACAGATAAAAAGAGTTAAATAATCCTTATGTTCTAGGCATTTAAAAAGAATCCATCACATTTCCTTTCCTTACCAAGAGAAGAAAACCATCTCATCTTCAATGAGATGTTTGTGCCTTAGTTAAGACATTTTCTTCAATCCATCCTTAGTCAATTAAAATCAACAACCTCCTTAATCAATCCATGGTGATAATACTTTTAATTTGGCAGCAAATCAGCTAAGGAATGAGGAAACTTTGCCTCTTCCCTTCCCTGCTCCAGCCAAAGGCAAGGTTCACAACTGGGAAGGCAGGAAGTAAAAGTGTTAAACCATATATAACATCAATTTTCTGTTGCTGTTTCTTCCTTATCTAAGATCCTGCTCACATTCTGCAAATCTGAATTACTTGGGGACTTAAAAAATAAAGCCTCCAGTGTTTATAATATAATGTTTCCCTCTCTTAAATGAATCACTCCTTTATTTTCATCACTTAGGCTCCCAGTGCCAGGACAGTATCAGGCTGGAAAATTAACATGAAAAGGTGACTTACATAAATGACAGGGAAGGTAAATCAAATACGAAATGGGGCCAGTTTATTCATAGCTTCCAGCCTGATTATAGTTTTTGAGAAGATGGCCTATTTACTCCTTCCTGGATCTTATGCATTCTGTGGCTTTTAACTGGAGAACATTTTCTCTGAGCACTTTTATTGTGACAGGGTAGATATGTTCATCGGCAAAACTTTATGGTGTTTGCCTGGAGAAAATTTATCCTCAAGGGGTCATTTGGCTGGAGTTTATTAGCTTAAGCTTAAAAAGCAAAAGCTAGAAATATGGCAGAGAGTTGTTTTCTTTTTTTTCCCCAGAATTTTAAATGTTTTTTTCTGTCATCTTCATCTGCCTAATTTTAAATTGTTATTGTTTCGATTTTCTGATTCAAAGTTCTGCATACTTTTAAGTTTTCTCAACTGGGCCCAGAAAAGCAATTACTATCCTAAATGTGGTATATTAAAAAGAACCAGCTTATCCCAGACACCTCAAAGAATTGCTAATAGGTATTGTGGGCTGAGTAGGAGCTAGGTGAGCTCAGTGATGAACTGCTACACCTGGAGACAAGAAGACATAAATTCAAATGTGGCCAGAGACACCTACTAATTATCTGATCCTGGACAAGTCTTTGCTTAATTTACTGGAGAAGAAAATTATCTTTGCCAAGAATATTCCACGGATAGCATGGGGAGCGGTCACAAAGAATTGGACACAACTGAATGAATGAACGACAACAACATCTCTGGCTCAGAATTAGATTTAGTTACATCCATTTCATCCACAATACCTCCTTACTCTGTAGGTTGATAAGTAACTTAAAACAGATGAAGTCATTGACTAAGCACATTGGCCTAATAAGGTTTACTGGGCAGCCTTCAAATTGAGGATACTCTGATATTCCTAATTTTATCCTTTCTGGAAAGAATCACCACTTAAAAATGAGAGTGGAGACCAAAAAAGAGATTGGTCAGCTTCTTCCTCTGGACTTAAAACAGTTTAGATGGGGGAGATATTGACTGTTAACTAATCTGTGTTCCATTTTATTGGTCTCAGTGAATGCAGAACACAAGAAGCAAGGGAGCCAGAGTCATTATGCAATAAGAAATAGTAGCAAAACATATCTCTTAGTAAGAAAGGTGAATCCACTTTTTGGATACTGCTATACCATGGGTTCTTAACCTTTTTGGGGTCCTGGACCTCTTTATCCCACTACAAAAGAGTACACATCCTTCTCAGAATAATGTTTTACGTAATTAGAAGAATGCTAAAATTTAGTAAGAGGTTAGTGAAAATAAAGATGCATTTTTACCTCCTGAAATATACCTACAAACTTCCTTTGGGATTCAGAGGATCCTATGTTAAAAAGCCTTAGCCTAGATTCTGCATCTAGGAATGGAAAAAATTCAGGAGTTATCCTTTCCTGACAAGATGAATCAGTCCCATCATCAACATCTCCAGTGGCTGTTCTGCTTCCACTTCAAAACCTCAGTCAATCTTTTATTGATGTTTCTTTAGGTAGAGGAATGAGTACTTCACGTTAGCATCATTCAACTTGGCACTTAAGCAAATACACTTTAAATATTTCATATGAATGGGTCTTGTTCCTCCAACTATGCTATTAACTCATCAGCACAAAGTTCATACCTTCTTAAACATAAGCTCATAGTTTTAAAACTGGTGAAGGTGGTAGAGCTTATCTCTTCCACCTCCCTTCATTTTACAGATAAAGAAAATGAGCTCCAGAAAGATTCAAATGATTCATTCTAGGACACACAACCACTGAACAGTAAAGCCAGTATTTAAACTCTGTGCTCTTCCTCTTGCACCTTGGTATACTCTATAGCTCCTAACTTGGTGCTTTGTTCAGCACAGGTATTTGTTTCAGGAAACTATCACAAGAAATGGTACATGTTCCTTATTAGCTCCAGCTGAATGCCCTGTGTTTCTTGTGTAACTAGGTCATAGCTCAATTTAACTCCTGGCTTACCAAAGCACTTAACAAAACATTGTTCGTTAGGAATTGACTCTAAACTTACATTAATAAAGTTTAGGAATATTCATTTAATCCCCAGCAGGCCACTCAAACCTGAATAAGAGCAGGATAAATGTTCATTGTAGTTTTTTGTTTTTTTTGTTTTTTTTTCTTTCTTCAGGGAAACAGATTGCACAATTTCCTCTCATTTAACATAATATAACACCTCTGCAAATCCATACTCTTAATACCAGGTCAAAACTTCTCTATTTTAAGTTTTTCCTTTGAGGTCTTGAGCTCTTTTTTCCATGTCTTATGAAGGGGTTAATTCTGTTTCAGATCAAAGCTTAAAAGCATTTGAATTGATTTTTTTTTTTTTTTTTTTTTTTTGAAGCCAGAATACTCTGTCCCAGGGTAATTCCAGTTAGGTGTTTTAAAGGGGTTTCAGATGATAAATTCAACATGGTAAAGGGAGTCTTAAGTTTCCTAATACCTGACTTATGAAAACATTGCAGATAACAATAATAAAAGCCATTCATATTTATGTAATACCCTATGATTTTTAATGTCTTCAATATTCAGAATTGTTTTCATAATACAGTGTAAGAAAACCTGGATCTGGACTCATTGACCCTGGATTCAAATCAAACTTTTGGATGTTTGCTACCCATATGAAATTAGACTTAAATATCCTTATCTCTAAAATGAGATGATTTAGAATTGATGACCTCAGAGATCTCTTCCAGCTCACTCTCTGTTTCTCTCTATCTCTCTTTCTCTCTGTGTCTCTTCTTCTTGGTCTCTCTCTCTCTCTCTCTCTCTCTCTCTCTCTCTCTCTCTCTCTCTCTCTCTCTCTCTCTCTCTCTCTCTCCCTCTCTTCCTCTCTCTCCCTCTCTTCCTCTCTCTCTCTCTCTTCCTCTCTTTCTCTCTCTTTCTCTTTCTCTCTCTCTCTCTCTCTCTCTCTCTCTCTCTCTCTCTCTCTCTCTCTCTCTCTCTCTCTCTCTCTCTCTCTCTCTCTTTCTCTCTCTCTCTCTCTCTCTCTCTCTCTCTCTCTCTCTCTCTCTCTCTCTCTCTCTCTCCCTCTCTCTCTCTCTCTCTCTCTCCCTCTCTTTCCATATATATCTATATCTATAATCCTATTTTAGGACATTGTTGATTAAATTCTCTAATTGCCCCTCTGATGTTTCATCATGTCATATAGATGACTATTAGCTGCTGAAGGTATTACCAGTGCTAGCTTTGGCAATTTCTGTCAAGCTGGAAAGGCACCAGACATAGCAGTAGTCTATGAGTTTATTTTTTTAGAGCTTTTTTATTTACAAAATATATGCATAGATTGTTTTTAGCATTCACACTTGCATAATCTTGTGTTCCAAAGTTTTCCCTCATTTTCCCCCACCTTCTCCTCTAGACTACAAATAAACCAATATATATATTAAACCGTGCAATTCTTCTATACATGTTTCCACAACTATCATGATGAGCAAGAAAATTAGATCAAAAATTGGAAGAAATGAGAAAAAAAATGCAAGAAAATAACAATCAAAAAGTGAAAATATTATATTGTGGTCCACACAATGTGGACCATTATATTGTGGTCCTCTCCTGGGTGAAGATGGCTCTATCACACAAGAACTAGACCAACCTCACTGTTGAAAAAGAGTTGTGTTCATCAGAATTGACTTCACTTAAAGTCAATAAAAGTCTCTCTAGTTCTCTGAAATTATTCTGTTGGTCATTTTTTTATGGGAACAATAATGTTCCAGAACATTCATATACCCTAACTTATTCAGCCATTCTCCAAATGATGGGCATCTGGTCACTTTCTAGGTTCTTGCCACTACAAAAAAAAAAAAAAAAAAAAAAAAAAAAAAGCTGCTACAAGCATTTTTGCATTTGTGGATCCTCTTCTCTATTTTGTGATCTATGAGTTTATTTTCTAAGAACAAAGAGACTCATTCCTAGCAAAGGACATTAAGTTTTTCTTTGTTTGATCACAGTGGTGCATGTAATATAAAGAAAATGAAAAGGAAGAGCCATAGTATGCTGGAAAATCCCTTTACATTGAATTTATGAGAATGATGAGGTTCGGCGCAGAGCAGAGAGTTGTGGGAGCCCCCCCTCCTGGTTGGCGCAGCTCCTTCATAAATGAATTTATGAACCTGAAAAGTTAGACTGGCAAAAAGAAGTTTATTGGCACCGGGAAGTCAGCTGTTGCCAGGAGGCTGATTTCCTTAGTGGCAAGGCCATACAGAGAAGTAAAGGTCTAGCAAAGGAGTCCTGGCAGAGAGAGATAAAGTTCCTAGAAGAGAAATCCAGATGGAGAGGTAAAGAGGAGTGTGGTTTTGTAAGGGAAATAGGTGAGAAAGATAAAGCAGGATTAAGGCTGGAAAGAGAATTGCCATTTTTAATAAGGAAATATGAGACAGAAATTTCAACCAAATGACATTCCTTCTATACTGTCCCCAGGCATAGATTTCCAGTAGAATGGGACAGCTTACTGGGAATGGTCAAACTCAATAGAGGTGGATAGAAATCCAAATCTCCAGTTCAGTTTTGGCTAAAGAAGAGTGATCTTAGAGTCAACTAGTCCCATCAAGATAACATAATGAAACCACTTTATCCTGATTCCCTGAGGCAGGCCTCTCACAGAGGCAAGGGTTCAAGGAGACTCTCTCCTTCAAGGAGTTTTTCAAGTGTTTGCCCCAAAGTCAAGACAGTATCGGGGTTTCCTACATCAAGAGAACATAGACAAGAAGTCCATTAAATGGGCAGAAATGGACAGAGCAAACTGTGCATTGTTGGAGTGTATTCCTATACTGATGAGAACATGAACCCAATTAAGTCCTGGGTTATTGGAATCCAGAGGTGTCTTTTTAAAGAGTTACACTGGTTCAGAGAGAACCCATTTGATGAATCCACCAAGCATTGAAACATGAATTAACAGAACTGGAAAACTAACAACATTGTATAAAATTATTTCTATGCAACCTTACCAGGAACTAAACAGCCTTCCCTAACCTAGACCATATTCAGGACTCACAATGATGAGGAAACCCCAAAACTCATAAAATCTCCATGGATTCTGCCTCAGGGACTCTGCCCCACCCCAAGCACAAACAGTTTCCTCCTTATCTAAAAACCCATTGAATTCTATTCAAATTCTAACCTTGGCTGAAACTCAAGCTGGAGGCCAATCTGGGACTATACCCACAGGCGCTTTCAGATTGTCCAAAGCCCCCTATTATAAAAAGAGCCAAACTGGAGTCCACTCTTTGCAGAGGTCCCAAACATGGCATCCTTACGCTGACCATGTCAAGGATTTCTGCCCACAGGAAGCAATCCTGGCTCTGGTGTCTTCCTACCTTTTACCCTTACTTCCAAATCCCATAATAAACCTCTTTTATCAATCTAGGTTTTCGGGTCTATAAATTCTTTTACAGGGGACTCTTGTGCAGCTATTAGACCTCATTTAACTCTGTATCCTTGTGCTGAATCCAAAGGGGTTGCAGGGGAGCTCTATTTGACTCCTTGTACCCCAAACCTGCCACTAGGTCTCAATTAAACCTAATTTCATTTAGGTACCCCTTATCTAGTTTTCATCAACTATACTGTTAAGGAAAATGAATTGTACATTCAGAATTATTCACATTTAAGTCCTAGATTCCACAAGTTATTCTGTTTTATTTTTATTGTTGACTTCTTGACCCAGAGCTAATAGGGGCATAGACATTTATCTTGTTGAAAGGTTCATTTTACAGATTAAAAACTTAAATCCCCAGGATTTTAAGTGACTTGTCTCACAGGGAGTAATCATAAAATCTGATATTGAATTGAAGTCCTCTGTTTTTAAAGCAGTCTTTTCCTTGTTACCTTTTACTTCTATCACCTTTTACTTCCCCAAAGTTCATCTTAATCTCTATGCAATTTCTGTAAAAGTAATTCAAATGAATTTTCCTTCTCTTCATTCTAGTAGATAGAGTATTCCAGTTTTACTGTTTATCCCTCAGGGTACTGCTATGATAATTTTTTAAAATATTTGCCTTTTTCCTATCCTCATTTCTTATCCTTGCATTTTCTTTCCTTCTCACTTTTCTTCTTTTTCTAAGTTATATATCCCCTCTCACTCTTCTTCCTCTCCTCTTTTTATCTTCTCTTTCCCTCCTCAGATTTGTCTTCAAATCTGTTCCTTTCTCCCTTTCTGCAAACTAAGTTTACAATTCACTTCCCTGCTAAGTATGTGCCATTTTTCCCCATTTCTCCCTATGCTTGCTTGTCACTGTCTTCACCTGTATAACCAATTCTTCATAAATTTGTATTTCCTTGAATAGTTTTTAAATTTCATCCATTCCCTGATTAGGTAAAGTTTCCTTCCTTACCATTTACTCCCTATTTCTTTTCAGGAGAACATGTTTAGGGCAATTCCCTAAAACATTCGGTGAGAAAATCTACCATTACCTTGCTGAATGTATTGTTCTCTCTTGTTTTTCTCTCTAAGATGCCCCTAACCCCTTCTTTTGACTTTTTACCTGTAGTCTCATTATTTCTTTTTGACTCACTAACAATTTCCATCAATGGCTTTCCCTTGAATCCTGCATATATCCTTTAAATCCCCTTAAATCTCTTTGTCTCATTTGCAAAAACATTTGCATAATATTCAATGTTATAAGTGAAACCTCTGCTCTTTAGTGGAGATAGCAACTACCTCTGTGATTGAATTTTCTCCATATTACTGTTAAAAATGTCTGCTTAATTCATATTTTTATTTGTTCCTGTAAGAGTGGTTAACACTTAAGTTTTGCTGTCTGTCCACAGATGATGGAAAATGACAGAGCACCCATCTTATTGATTCAAGATATGGAGACAAACCTTTGCTTATGACAACAACACTAATTAAAAAAGAAAAACAGAAAAACTTGCCTACTACATATAATTCTTTTTTTACCTCAAAGGTTTTATTGATAATTATAGAAACTATAGTAGAATGCCCAAAGATGGTTTCATTACGATAAAATATTGTGCAGTGTTCTCTTTTTATTACACCTATTATGACTTTATTTGGTTAAATATACATTTTATGGCTTCAAGAGAGAGGACATGTTATTAGTTTATCAAGAGCCATTCCTCATGATAGTGATTCAGTGAAGTTTAAAAACCTAAAGTTTTCCTTTTGTAGAGCTAATATTCTTCAGAATGAGATCGATTAGTTGCCTAAACAGAGTTTCTATGTATTTTATTGGTGATAAAGAAGCATCACCGACATCCTAGGGATTGGTCTATAACTGATCCATGGTCACACAGCTAAAAACAAACAAATAAACAAACAACTTTTCCCATCATGCCTCTGACCACCATAGAATACTAGTCACAAGCAGAAGGATGCAAGCTCACATATACAGGTTTTTCTTTCACTTCTAGGTATTCATCTCTTAAGACTCATGACAAGATATATAAAATGTGCTGGTGATCAAATGTGACACTTTTAGCAACCAAAAGTGAAGCTCTTAAAACATATGAGTTGAATAGATTTTGTGGCTTTCCAACATGGACATGTGCTTATACTGTGGGCAGAAAAAAAAAAGGGATACAAAGAAACTACCAAGGTCTTCTTTAGAACTTTAGATTGATTATATGCCATGGGAGGCACAGGCACAGTTCTATCTTCAAATCTTTAATTTTCTTTCTTTTTCATTTAGATTTTATCTAAGTCTAAAAGGAACAAAATGAGATTCTCCATAATTATAATTATATTATCTATTTATCTCTATGCAATTATTTTATATGCTCCTAAATACTTAGATGCTGTCATTTATTACATATGTTATATATATAAATGGCATTAATTCAATGACTATATTTCAGCAAAATGTAGTTGCCCAGCTTATTTAAACTCAACTTTGATGTTATCTCATCAGAGGTTAGAAGTGCTACCCATGCCTTTCTCTTTTAGCTTGGACGGGAGCTCAGTAGATTTTATTCCAATTCTTTATTCATATGTTAGGCATATTTCTTGCAAACACGCTATTGTCGAGTTCTTCTTTTTTTTTTAATCTATTATACTATTATCTTCCATCTGATGGTTAAGTTCATCCCATTAATATTCAGCATAATGACTATTAATTGTGTATATCTCTCAATTATTTTACATATAGAAACATCTTTTTCCTTCCATTTGTTTCTTGCCCTTTCCTTACAAAAAAAAAAGAATAACAGAGGGTAGTACAAGAAAAGTAATGTGTTCAGCACTTAGTTTTCTAGGTTTGCTAGGATCTGCTTTTCTCCCCTACCCACCCCCCTCATTTCCCCTTACCAGAGTGCAATGTCAAGTTATTATTTTTTCTCTACATTCTATCTAATCCATCCATTTCAATTACTGCACCAATTCTTGATCATCTCTCTTTAATCTGTTGTTTTTGTTGTCATAGTTTTGGTTTGGTTTGGTTTGATTTGAGTTTTTTGGCCACTTGTCCTTTCCTAGATGGGAAGTAATGCAATATAAGTTAAACATGTTAAAATGTATATTAAATCCAATAAAAGTATACATATTTATATAATAATCTTGTTTCACAGAAAAAATCAGATCAAAAAGGAAAAAAAAAATGAGAAAGAAAACAAAATGCAAGTAAACAATAACAGAGTAAAAATGCTATGTTTTGATCCACACTCAGTTTCCACAGTTGTCTCTCTGGGTGCAGATGGCTCTCTTCAAAATAAAATCATTGGAACTGGCTTAAATCATCTCATTGTTGAGAAGAGCCACGTCCATCAGAATTGATCGTTATAAAATCTTGTTGTTGCTGTGTACATTGATCTCCTGGTTCTGCTCATTTCACTTAGCATCAGTTCCTGTAAATCTCTCTAGGCCTTTCATTTTTGTTTTGTTTTGTTTTGTTTTGTTTTGTTTTGTTTTGTTTTTTGCTGAGACATTTGGGGTTAAATGACTTGCCCAGGGTCACACACCTAGGAAGTGTTAAGTGTCTGAGGCCAGATTTGAAATCAAGTCGTACTGACTTCAGGGCTAGTGTTCTATCCACTGTACCAACTAGCTGGCCCTCCAGGCTTTTCTAAAATCATCCTGCTGATTGTTTCTTATAGAATAATAATATTCCATAACATTTATGTACAATAATTTATTCAACCATTCTCCAATTGATGGGCATCCAAATAGTTTCCAGTTTCTTGTCACTACAAAAAAGAACTGCCACAAACATTTTTGTACATGTGGGTCCCTTTCCCTCATTTAAAATCTCATTGGGATATAATCCCAGTAAAAACATTGGTGGAGCAAAAGTTATGCACAGTTTGATAACTTTTTGAGCATAGTTCCAAATTGTTCTCCAGAATGGTTGGATCCATTCACAGTTCCACCAATAATGCATCAGTGTCCCAGTTTTTCCACATTCCCTCCAAAATTCATCATTATCTTTTCCTATTATCTTGGCCAATCTGACAGGTGTATAGTGGTATCTCAGAATTGTCTTAATTTGCATTTCTCTGATCAATAATGATTTAGAGTACTTTTTCATATGACTAAAAATGATTTTAATTTCTTCATCTGAAAATTGTCTGTTCATACCCTTTGACTATTTATCAGCTGGAGAATGGCTTAAATTCTTATAAATTTGAGTCAATTCTCTCTATATTTTAGAAATCTTTTATATTGTTTCATCTTGTAAAAAGTCATTATCTTTTACAAGAATTTTAATTGAACTTCTGTTCAAGTTATGTTTTATTTTAAGGCTTTACTTGTTGATATTTTCTCTTGTTTTGTGGGGTGTGTGCGTGTGCATGTGTGTATGTGTGTGTGTGATGTATGTGCTTGTCTTTATATCACTTCTATATTATTTGATACTTGATGTTGTCATTGCTTATTCATCCAATCTACTTTCTAACTTCAAAGATTGTTGGTGTCAGACTTAGCCCACTTCATGAGATTAGAATTTACATGTTCTGCTGTTGCTTTCTTAGTGCTATGGAGTAGTATTATGTTATTCCAGTATCATAGAATTAACTAAGTTTGAGACCTATGAACTTTCCCTGCTTCTAAAGTAATTTTATCCAGAGTATAATTTTATTTGGCCTTTCTTGGACTACAACACGCTGACCTAGGTTTGGCTCTTAACATCATAGCTGTAGGCTTGCTTCTCTGTGAATTTCAAACAGATCAAATCTTCTTAAACCATGGATTGTGATCCATGTAGGGTCATGTAACTGAATATGGGAGTAAAAATTATTATTTATTATCAGTGAAAGTTTGGCTTTTATATCTATTTTATATACCTATATACCCAGGGACACATAAAAATTTCTCAGATGCAAAGTGGTCACAAGTGGGAAAAGTTTAAGAATAATACAGATTGCTGCTAGTCTAATCCCATTTTCTTAAATTGTGAGTCATGACCTCATATGGAGTCTCATAACAATGTGGGAGATCATAAAATTATGATTTGTGATCATAATTTAATAATTTAATTTGTATACCTATTTATGTATCTATAAGCCTTGAACCATGTAAAAATTTCTCAGGCAAAAAGGGGTTATGAATAATAATAGTAATATATATATATATATATATATATATATATATATATATATATATATATATATATATATATTTATAACAAGCCCTAGACTAATCCACTGTCAGCTATCTAAAAAATTCTGCAAGATCAGTGACAGCACAGTGGTCTGTGATTTTTGTCCTAATTGTTTTGCTGCAGACTTCAGACCTAGACAAGGGTCTAGAACTGAGACCTGACCTCAGTTCTGTGGTCAGAGTGACACAACTGTTGCTTGGTTCTGAACTTGCTTCTTAACCAATACAAAGCCTAGTTCCTGTAACCATTCTTTATCTTTGCCCACTATACCTAAACTCAACCAATTAAATCTGCCCTAGATCTCTGATATGGAATTGGGTATGATGCAGAATGGACAGAATCAGTCAGTCATTTAAGAAAAGTATTTCAGAGAGCAAGTATATTCTCAGTCAAGGCAGATTTTTTTAATAGATTTTTATTTACAAAACATGAATGAGTCATTTTAAAATATTGACCTTTGCAAAAGCTCCTGTTCCAATTTTTTTCCTCCTTCCTCCCATCCCCTCCCCTAGATGGCAGGTAGTCCAATACATGTAAATATATTAAAGTATATGTTAAATCCAATATATGTATACATATTTATACAGTTATCTTGCTAAAAAAAAAAATTGGATCTAGAAAGAAAATAAAACCTGAGAAGGAAAACAAAAATCCAAAGAAACAATAACAGAAAGAGTGAAAATGCTATGTTGTGGTCCATGCTCATTTCCCATAGTTTAGCTCTTCCCATTAGTTTATTCTCTAGGTTTAGCTCTCTTCAACACTGAATAGTTGAAACTAGTTTGAATCACCTCCTTGTTGAAAAGAACCACCTCCATTAGAACTGATCATTGTATAATCTTGTTGTTGAAGTGTATAATGATCTCCTGGTTCTGCCCATCAATTGGGTATCACTCAATTTCCAGTTTCTAGCCACTACAAAAAGGACTGCCACAAATGGGTCCCTTTCCCTTCTTTAGTATCTCTTTGGGATATAAGCCCAATACAAACATTGCTGGAGCAAAAGGTGTGCACAGTTTATTAACTTTTTGAGCATTAATTCCAAATTGCTCTCCAGAATGGTTGGATCCATCCATAGTTCCACCATCAATGTCCCAGTTATCCCACATTGTGTCCATCATCATTATCTTTTCCTGTAATCTTAGCCAATCTGACAGGTGTGTAGTGGGATCTCAGAGTTGTCTTAATTTGCATTTCTCTCATCAATAGTGATTTGGAATACCTTTTTTATATGACTAGAAAGTTTCAATTTCTTCATCTGAAAATTGTCTGTTCATATCCTTTGACCATTTATCAATTGGAGAATGGTTTGATTTGTTATAAAATTGAGTCAGTTATCTATATAATTTGGAAATGAGGTCTTTATCAGAACCTTTGAATGTAATGTTTTCCCAATTGATTGCTGGAGAAACTGAGTAAGATAGAGATTAGAGAACAATTTAATAGTTTATTAAATGGAGAGATATACTGGGACCAAATGGATCCATGGTTTGATCCCAGGGCTGAACAAGACTGTTATCTCAAAGAATCCAGCCCTGAATGTCCAATAACAAGATTCTTTTATAGGATAACAAGAACAATGACATAATGGGGGAGGTGCCTGGATGGGGATTACCTAATGGGGGGAGGAATTTAGGATGAGGATAACATAATGGAGGCCGGCATAATGGAGGGAGATACTGGAGAGGCTTCTGATATTCTAATGATGTCTAAAATGGATAAAAAGACCTTTATCCCATCAAACATTAAGAGGGAATGACTAGAGCCTAAAGTCTAAGATATAAGACCTTTATCCTAACCTTAAGAGGGAATGGTTATAACCTGAGGCAGAGTAACTGAATAGGACAATTAGGGAAACTGGGTCAGAACATTAAAAGAGAACTGTGGCACAATTGCTGGGCAAGTTTTCCACAGTGCAGGGCACAAGGGAAGGCCTAAAGTTACTTTATTACCTTAGCCAGTATCTGCTTTCCTGTTCCTTTTCTTTAAAAACTCCTGTTATTGTCCATTTCTCCAGATTAATTAAAATTAATCTTATAGTTGTTTTGTTTTTCCAGAATCTGACTTTAGCAACAATGCTTTGGAAATGGATGAGGATACAAACAGAACTTAAAGGAAGGAAAAGGACCCACATCTGCAAAAAAATATTTTTGGCAGCCTTTTTTGTAGTGGCTAGAAACTGGAAACTGAATGGATGCCCATCAATTGGAGAATAGCTGAATAAATTGTGAAATATGAATATTATGGAGAGACTTAAATGAATTGATGCTGAGTGAAATGAGCAGAACCAGGAGATCATTGTATATAACAACAAAAATATATAATGATCAGTTCTGATGGATGTGGCTCTTTTCAACAGTGAGGTGATTCGTGCCAGTTCCAATGGTCTTGTGATGGAGAGAGCCATCTGCACCTAGAGAGAGGATGGTGGTAACTGAATGGGGATTACAACATAACATTCTCACTCTATTTGATGTTGTTTGCTAACATTTTGTTTTCTTATTTATTTACTTTCCTTTTTGATCCGATTTTTCTTGTGCAGCAAGAGAATTTTATAAATATGTTTATACATATTGGATTTAACATATATTTTAACATATATATTATATATTGCATTGCTTACCAGCTTGGGAGGGGATGGGAGGAAAGAGGGGGAAATCTGAAACACAAGGCTATGCAAGGGTCAATGTTGAAAAATTATCTGTGCATATGTTTTGAAAATAAAAAGCTTTTAAAAAAAGAAATGGATGGGGATAATATTGTATGAATCAAAAGTACTTATTTAACTTAGAGTCACAAGACTTGAGTTCAAATTTCATATTTGTCAGTTATTATCTTGGCAAGTTATTTTATCTCATTAAACCTCATTTACCTTATTTGCAAAATAATAATGTTGAATTTGAAGTTCTTTTAGGCAAAAACTGACCTTTATGGTCTAAGTGACCCATTAGGTTTATTCAACTTCAACTAATCAGTGCTAATGGGTTTTTTCAAATGCAGTTGGGATTATAGAATCAATGGAGAACTCTGTAATCCCTATGATCATTTCTGGTTGTTTCAGTAGAAAAAAAGTGATGGATAAGATAAATAGTCCATTTGCTACCCAGATCCCTCTCTGTCTCCTAGAAGTCTAGAAGCAAATCTGTTCAGAGCTGTGACCTTTAAGGTAAATAAAGATGATAGCAGGAGGTTTTAGTCAGATTTGAGTACATCTGAAGCAGCACGATGGAATTCAATATATAATGTAATTGTGATTTAGACTAAAATTTCAGCCAAAAAAAAAAAAAATACTGTAGTAATTAAAGAAATCTCCAATGCAATTGTGCATGAACCCACTGACATTTTACATTCCACATAAATATTGCATTTTCTTAGATGTACACAGCCATCAAATTCAGGGACACATGAATTACAGGACTTAAGATTCTTAATTATTTTCTAGATCTGCATGAAAGCTCCCACCCAGGCTCAGGGGATTGAGAGAGGGACTTGTTAAGCTCTAATGCACATCACTTCACACTTGAATTTTTCTCTTTGCAAATTTGCAATTACTTTTCCTATGGGCTCTAATTTATTTGGGTTCCCTTCTCCTGCCAGAACACACACACATACAGACACCCCACACACATACATACACACATCACACATACACACACACACACACACACACACACACACACACATACACACACACAAACACACACACACACACATACACACACACACAAACACACACACACACACACACACACACACACACACACACACACACACACACACACACCACTTTCTATACAGGAAAATAAAAAATAAATGAGTTTAGCTGATCAGTCAAATCATTAACTTTTTCTTTCCCCAGCTGGATAAGGCTTTTCCAAAGAGAAGACATCAGAATTCTAAACTTTGACTTCCATCTCTTGCTATGAGAAGTGCATCAATAAAGATAATGATCATAGTGAATGGTGATTAAATTGCTTTGGAGTAAGCTGAGTTGGGAGCTCTGGATTGATTTAGATTGGGTTTAGGGACAAAGGAAAAAGATCTTTTAAGGTATATGTGAATCTATAAAACTAAATAAGGGTCAGTATAGTTCAAATTGCCTGGCATTCCTGACAGCAAGAAACTTATATAACTAGATAAAGCAAAACCAAAGAAATCCAGACTTAAAATTGGAGAGAAATTAGGGGAGTGGTGATGATATTAGTGATGATGATATGATACATATTTGTATAATTTTTTCTCAATTATAAAGTATTTTTGTTCATTGTCTGATTGTCATGAAAGCCTTGAGAAGTATTTAGTAGAGTTGTTATCATACTTCTTTTGTAGATTGGGAAATTGAGGTTTAGCGAGATTAAGAGAGCTCACCAGATTCAGGTGTTAAGTGACTGAGCTGAGAATTAAACTCAGTAAGGAAGAACTGACTCAAAGTAAATAAAAAGTGAGTGTTTAAACTTGATGTTGGCTCATTTAGGGAGAGAATAAGTTCCACCAAGAATAAGTTGGTGTTTAGGGAGCTTTCTTTAGTCAGTTCAAATAGTCAGTTCAAACCACAGTGTTTCTTTTAAGCACTAAGACTGACTTTTTTTTTTTTTTCTTTTAAAAGGACTGGGGTTCTGGAGAGAACCATACTTACCTAAAAAAAACCAAAAGTAAAACCATGGTATTGTGAGAATTGTTGTTGTTATTTTCAAAATATAATAAGAATATCTTAAAACAGGAAAGCACTGTTTAAGCATAATTTCTCAATGTGTCTAAGGCTTCAAGAACTACATTTCCTCCCTTTCCAATTCCTGAACAAGAATTTTAATTTTAATTTTTAATAATACTCTACCCTTCTTTTATAATAATAATTCTTAGAAGAAACAAAAGAATGGTGTAGGAGTAAAATAATGATATTTTTGTTCAAACTATAATAAGCATAGATTTCTCATTTCTACTTTCTGCACTTTTAGAAACTGCAGTATAAACGTTATGTGTTTGTGGTTGGCAGAGTGAGAAACAGGCATTGTATAGTTGTCATTATCCTACATATTTTGAGACATACAGCAACTAGTAGAGATATCATGGTACATTAGAGAAATAGAGGATCCCAAATAAACTCAAATGACAGAAAAGTTGAAATGTTTAAAGGTGGTTGGGGAGGAGAAACAACACAATGGCAGGAATTTTCTTTTTACTTTAAGGTACAGAATTGTTGAACAATTGTGAACTTTGTGAAAGCTCCAAGAATTATAGAATTATATTGCTCTATGATTGGTTGACAGTTCAGGTTGTCCAAAGTTTTTTATTAGTCAAAAATAAAACCTGAAATGCAGTTTCTTTGCACAGCCATCTGAATGTGAAGTGCAAGAAGTGAAAAGTTTTATAGCAGATGAAAGAGAAGAGGAAAGCTTCATATATGAGAGCAGTGAGTGGCATGGTATCTGCTGAGATCCAGAATTTCTTAAGTATAAAAATCAGTCATCTTGAAATTTCTGAAACAAAGACAAATTAATTGGTACAGTGCTAACAGGAGGAAGGACAGATAAGATAGCATCCCCTGTATCCTTAAAACTCAGTGAACACTTAAGAAAATTTAAGAATGATTCTTTATTGCCTTCAAGGACACACTTTTAGTGGTTATAGTTTCACAAATAAAGCATAAATGAGTGTGTGTGTATATATATATTATGTGCACACATATATGCATACATAGTATATATTTAGTGTGCATATAATATAGATCTAGGTTTAGTAGCAGGATATAAAACAAGGTAATTAAAGATAGCTTTGGATGCAGTGAGACAATTTGTCCTTTTTAAGATAAGATCTTGAAGAAGTTTGTTTGACTGAGGCAATGGCTATTCAGCTATTAAGGCTAGTAAGGAAAGAGAAAGAAAGGAAGGAAGGAAGGAAGGAAGGAAGGAAGGAAGGAAGGAAGGAAGGAAGGAAGGAAGGAAGGAAGGAAGGAAGGAAAGAAGGAAGGAAGGAAGATAGATACTGACTAGTAATGTAACCCTGTGCAAGTCACCTAATCTTTGTTTGACACGGCTTCCTCAATTCTAAAATGTGTATAATGAGAGCTCAGAAGGTTTGACCACAGAACTAGCGCAGAGAATTCCTATAAACTTTTGGAGCGGTGATATAAATTACTTCATGCAGAGAAGATGGGATGTGAACTCTCATATTCTCTGACAAAAGTCAGTATCCTCTCTATTGTACTCTAGCACTTAACTTTGAGCTGATACTGTCAGGAACTTTACGGAGAGTGAGGTCTGAATTAGATCTTGAAGGATATAGACAAGGGCTACAGGATAAATGAGACAGAGAGAACTTTATAAATAGTTTCAAAGTTGCAGAACCCTGCTAGTATATCAGATTTGGGTTACCATCTTCCTCCCCTAACCACCAGTTAGAAGCTCAGACCTCATTCTCAATCAGAACTGCTAGTATGCTGAACTCTAGTGTCTTTTAGCCATCCATTTAGGTCGATTTTACTTTCCCCTGGGCCTACTTGTCTCTTTACATCATCTCTAAATCTCCTTCATACAACCTTTGGTTAAAAACTCAGAGGCTGCACTGCAAAGCAGTGATGATGTCTGCCTTACATTTCAATGCAAAGAGTCCTTGGGATCTCTGGATAAGGACTAAGTTGGGGAGGAAGACCCAGTTCTTGGTCATGTTGCTATGCAACCACAACACCAACCTACCTTGCTCCAATTCTCTGTTCTTTTGTACTTTAGAATTATTTTTAAGTTAAATGCCTTGCCTCTGTTGGCAGTAAATGCCTTAAAATATTAGTCTGGATCTTATTCTGTAAAGATAGGAAATTGTCTCTAAGTTTGCCAATTGTTCTTTCCTGTCCAATTTTATCTTAAGAGTCTCCTGGAACACAGAAAGGTTAAGGGACTCATTCATAGAAACAAGGCCAGTATATCTGATACAAAGGACTTGAGCCCAGAGTTTAATGGGTTCTTTATTATGCTGCATTGCCTCTCAAAAGTTTCTTTACAGAAAGTTATCCCCAGGATAATACACTATGACTAAGTAGGATTTAACCGGGAATGCAGGACTAGTTCAATATTAGGAAAGCCATTACCATAATCAACTATATCAATAACCAAATTAACAAAAATCATATGATTATCTCAATAAATGCAGGAAAAGCATTTGATAAAATCCAAAAGTTTCTTGATTCATTATTAACAATAGTAATAATATTCATATAGAGATGATATTGATAGCCACCATAGTTTTATGTTATTCTTGTTTACCAAGAACTATTAGAGGTTGGACCATTTCCTGAATTTTCTTTGGTAACTGGATTTCCATCTCACTGAACAGTAGTGTCAGACACATGTCAAATTCTAATTTTCAAATAAAGGATTGTTTTTTGTTCCCCAATTCTCTCTTTGGTTTTACAGGATTACTTGCTTTGGATTATCAATTAGGATTAGCTCTCATCTCTGGGACATCCAGATGGCACAGAATCTAGAGTACAGTTCCTAGAGTTTGGAGGATCTGAGTTTAAATATGGCCTCCGATGCTAAGTAGTTGTGCAACTCTGGGCAAGTCACTTAACATTATTTGTCTTAGTTTCTCATCTGTAAAACAAGTGGAAAAGGGAATGGCAAACCACAGCAATTAAGGGTTTATGTTTGCTTTTGTTTTTTGGATTTTTTTGTTTGTTTATTTGTTTCTTGCTGTTTGCCAAGAAAACCCTGAAATGTGTAATGCTAAGATAAAAGCAATAAATAATACAAAAGAAAATACCTGAATTAAGGCTACATAGTGGATAGAGAACCAATCTGAGAGTTAATCCTGCATTTAAATCTTGCCTCTGATAAATATTGGTTCTGCAAGTGACTCAACTTCACAGTGCCATAGCCAACTCTCTAATACTATAAATTTATGAATTGAAGCTAATATTTCTTGGTAGGGGTAATTTTCTTACTGTTAGTTCCTTATATCTATTAAATCACACATAGGGTCCAAAAATTAATTAATGAAATCAAACTGACCTTGCACTTCAACTGTGACCTCTCCCAAACCCAAACATTTCTTTTGCAGGTAATACACAAGCTATTTTAGACTCAGAAGTTCTGTAAAATACATTATTCATTTTCCTTAGCTGCAATGACCATTTCTTCAATGACTTACTAAGAAATATGAACAATAAATCAGTTAAAACTAATTTTCAACAATATTTGAATCCATCATTAAAGCAATACCCAGGAACTTGACATTTGTATACCTTGTAGCCTTGAGATTGAATATTAATTAACTAGAATTACTGAAGGATATTGATTATTCACTAGCTCATTCCAGGCAAGGACTTTTTTCAAAAGTTAGCTCCTCACTGAAGGGAAAGAGTAGATTCAATGATTGCTATTGAAACTTCACATAATCTAGTAATTCTCTTTGTCCCCAAGTACAATGGGCTAAGAATACACTTATTCTCCCTCACTAGAGAGCTTCAATCTAAAGTTCAATTTCCACTGGTCAGGAATGTTGTAGATACCATTTTACAGTTATGTGTTACATCAGATGATGACTGAAGTACTTTCCAACTCTGAAATTCTGTGATTCTATAATTTTGCTCATGTGGAACGGAATATACACAATTGAAATTCTAAGTCTTTTGAAGTAGCAAAACATATATAAATAAATGGAGAGGTGGTGATATGGTATACCAATTAGGTCCATAGTCATAGCTGGAAAACATACAACAATCAAATATTATCTCATTCCTGCTCTATTGTGCTATGAATACTTGACAATGACTATGTAACCAAAAGGAAAAAAAAAAAAAAAGGAAGAAAAGCAAAAGAAATGCAATGGAGATGGTGACCTGCCCTCTACTGGTCACCAAAGCATCCCATTTGTACTAAAGAACAATGTTATTCAAAAATGCAAATGAGATATTTTCAGCACTTTTATATTTACGACTTTATTACTCTGAAACGGTTGGGAGTTTCAATTTTTCTTTTAGCCCACCTGCTGTTTCTTTATTAAAATCTCAGGTTTGATTAATCAAAAATGTTCTCTGCAGTCAAGTCACATAGGTTCTATAAAACAGAAATGCATGAGTTTGCTGTGAATTTGGTATGTGGAGTATAAAAAAACCCACACTGATTTATATGCATGCTTACAAATGCAGCAGAAAAAGCAATAAGTGGGGGAATATGCATTGGTTGGAGAACATGAATACAATTAGGGGATCTCTTGACTTCTCTCTGAAATACCATACTTTGATCTTCAAACACTAC
Source organism: Sminthopsis crassicaudata (assembly GCF_048593235.1). Taxonomy (NCBI): domain Eukaryota; kingdom Metazoa; phylum Chordata; class Mammalia; order Dasyuromorphia; family Dasyuridae; genus Sminthopsis; species Sminthopsis crassicaudata. The sequence goes on along the minus strand of NC_133618.1, from coordinate 618,873,973 downwards.
TCATAAGATTACTTTGTGGATAACCAGAATAGGAGTCTGGCTGGGGTCTTCATAGAATTCACAAAGAAAATGTAAAAAAAAATTAGTTCTTCTTAATGATATAAACAGATTTGTTGCTTGTATTTTTCAAATCCTAATCATTGAATGGATTTTCCAATTTTTATCCAGTTCTTTGCAACTAACATACTGACATAAGTTTTCAGCCGCAAAATTCAAGATAAAAGAAGAATAAATTTGAATTTGTGAAGGGGGAATATCAAAAACATGATTTGCCTCAAATTTCAAATTAGAGAGAATATTTTAAAGGAGATGTAAAAATGTTAGATTATTTGAGAGTATACCTTACATATAAACCCAAATCATGTTTTCTCTCACATTTCACTACCAAGCATTATTTATTAAGTATTCACATGCAAACGAATTCTCTTAGGTACTATATAAACAAATTTTAAAACAGAGTACTAGCCTAACAAGATTAAACATTCCAAAATAAACCGTATCCCTCTGGATGAGCACATAAAGAGTTGTAATTTAACACATACAGATACAAAACAGATGAAAGAGCTATGATCAAAAGAATGAGAAAATTTGGGGCAGCTAGGTGGCGCAGTGGGTAGAGCACCAGCCCTGCAAATCTGATCTCAGATATTTAACACTTCCTAGCTATGTGACCCTGGGCAAGTCATTTAGTCTCAATTGCTTCAGGAAAAAAAAAAAAAAAAAAAAAAAAAGATCAAATTCGAAGAATGAGAAAATTTGCTTTAAGTTTAAGATTTATTTGTTGCATGTGGTAACCTAGACTTTAGCATATACATAATAAAATGAATCATGGAAAAAGGGATATCAGTATAACCATGTTCAACATATCTAACAACATATGATGCTTTGATGATGTCTGTGAAGCTATTATCTTCTCTAATATAGACATCAGTCCTGTTGTTTTTTAATGAATATTTTTCAAGAGTTGATTTGGCAAGAAAAAAATCAACAATTACCCCAACTCAAATCTAATGATGAGCTTCTAGGATTTAGTTTGGATAGTCCTGACACAATGGAATGAATGAATAAAACATCTATTAAGTCTTTCCTATGTGCAGCTCAGCACTTTGCTGTATATGTACAAACAGAAAAGTAAGATAGACCCTACTCTAAGGGAGCTTACATTTTAATTGAGAAGGAAGCATATATTGACAGTTTCTATTAATGGGAGATGGGAAGGTGACACAGTCCTTATGATGCTGTAGTAAGTGGACTACAATGCTTTTTCTTTAATGCCTTTTCCATTGATAAAAGAATATCAATTCTGAATGGATGACCATCAATTGGAGAATGGTTGGGTAAATTATGGTATATGAAGGTTATGGAATATTATTGCTCTGTAAGAAATGACCAGCAGGATGAATTCAGAGAGGCCTGGAGAGACTTACATCAACTGATGCTGAGTGAAATGAGCAGCTCACTATACACTTCAACAATGATACTGTATGAGGATGTATTTTGATGGAAGTGGATATCTTCAACATAAAGAAGATCCAACTCACTTCTAGTTGATCAGTGATGGACAGAAACAACTACACCCAGAGAAGGAACACTGGGAAGTGAATGTAAACTGTTAGCATTACTGTCTATCTACCCAGGTTACTTATACCTTCGGAAGCTAATAATTAATGTGCAACAAGAAAATGGTATTTACACACATATATTGTATCTAGGTTATACTGTAACACATGTGAAATGTATGAGATTGCCTGTCATCTCGGGGAGGGAGTAGAGGGAGGGAGGGGATAATTTGGAAAAATGAATACAAGGGATAATGTTATTAAAAAAATACTCATGCATATATACTGTCAAAAAACATAAATAAAAAACAGAATATCAATTCAATGTTGATAAAATTGATTGATACAGGAAGTAAGAAAAGAATATCATGATGCTGAATACTCTGACAATGCCAAAAATGTTGCTGGTAAGATCTTTATTTACTAAGTCTAGAGTAGTTACAGATGTAGCCCCCTCAGGAGCAGGTAACAGGCTAGGAACATTGTTATTTTTAAAGCTCATAATTTTGATGTTCTCTATCAAGGTTGGTAAAGAGTTAATAGTCAAGGTGGTCTTGCCTGGCACAACCTTTCTCCTGTTTCTCTCTCAGGAGCTTTGTTATTTAAGTGGTAAACACATTCATCATATCTTTGAATCTGTGAATGAAACCTTTCCAGTTTGATTATTGTTTAATAGCTTTTCAGTTGTGTTTAACTCTTCTTGATCCCATTGGGAGGTTTCTTGAAAGAGATATTGGGGAAGTTTTCCGTTCTCTTCTCTAGCTTATTTTAAAAATGAAGAAACTTAAGTGCCCAAGTTAAGTGACTTAAGTGCCCAAGATCACACAGCCAGGTAATGTTTGAGGTCAGATTTTAATTAATTGGGTAGGATTGGTCAGATTTCAGGTTTCATGGGCATATCCTTTGAGAAGTCAGTGTCACGCCCTTATGACGAGGTATGAGAGGAGAACTATCTCTAGTCAAGGCAAAATTTCAACTTCAGACAGAGCAGTTTTTCTTTGCTACTTCTCTCTTCCTTATATACGATATGCATTCCCACTTTCTTACGTTTCCCCATTATGCTCCTTCTGCTTCCCCAAATATTACCCATTTTTGGAACCATCTTATGATCTACTTCTGATACAAAAACTTCCCTGATTCTAGAGTCTACATTAATTTCTCCTTTCTAAGACATTATAATATTTACCATATAATATTAACCTTTTGCCACTTGATTTAATAATTTTGTTCTTCAAGTGTTAGTATTATCTTCCTATCTAGATCCCAAGATCCTAAAGAGTATTGGCTATATTTTATATTTCTAGATAATCCACACAGTCCCTAGGGAAATTTTTGACATAAGGCGAAGTCTTAATAAATACTTGTTATTTAATTCATCAGAGAATTGTAGCTGAATGTGACCTTAGATAGAATCTAATCCAACCCATGCATTTTATAGGTTAAGGTTGACCATTATGTTCAAGATCATACAGATAGTAAATGCTGGGACAGAGTGCCTGAAACATAATTGTTCTTTCTGTTGTGGTATTATGTTGTAATATGCTACATTTTCCTGCTCTGACTTGGTCAGTTAAAGTTTCATAGAGGGAGAGGATAACAGTTCTCAAAAAATGGCTTGAAAAATCACCCGAAATGTCATATACCAAAACTTGATATTACTCCCACTCCCCAATATTTCCTTTTTCTAGAGGATAAAAATTATTTAAAACAATATGGTCTAGTTCTTTTGAAATAAAGTTCCTAATACCAAGAAATATGGGAAGAAGCTGATGAAAGGTAAAAAAACCAAAAAGACAATATAATCATAAACAAAAATAGAAGTATAAAGGATTCTCTTTTTTTCTATCTCTCTTTCTCTCCCCATTATAGGTGATGACTCTCCTAAAAATTATTGTCTAAAAGCAGACAAAAATTATTTTACAAACCAAATAATTTATTTAGAAATCATATTTTGGATCATACTCAGACATCCCATTGTATTTGTTATTCATATAAAATATAATTTCTTAAACGCTACACAAACTTTAACAAATAAAGCTAAGGTTTGAGGAAAATTAAATATTTTAAAAGAGATTATTACAGGGATGTATTTGGAAATAAAAAATAATGCAAAATTAAAATATAGCACATTTAAAATCTAGCACACCAAAATCTATACATTAAAAATAATAGATGGGGCAGCTAGATGACACAGTGGATAGAGCACTAGCCCTGAATTCAGGAGGACCAGAGTTCAAAATCTGGTCTCAGACACTTAACATTGACTAGCTGTGTGACCCTGGGCAAGTCACTTAACCCCAGCCTCAAGAAAAAAAAAATAGATTAAAAGTATCCAATTAGCAAAAAATAGAAAGAAGAGAAGAGCTTTTAGATTTCAAAACAAAGACTGAAATGGGTTAAAAATATAATTTAAATTTTCTTGATACACTTTATCTAATGATACTAGATACTTCCCAAACTACACCTAAATACCTCAAAGTTCATCATCTGAGAAGAAATGATTGATAACTAACATATAAGAAAGAGATGTCCTATAATTTTGACAACATGTACCTAATATTGACTCTTCTTATATTTAATGAATTATTATTCTATTAATTCAATGATTTTGGTAGACATTTATGTATATTGCATATATACTCTTATGCCTTTATTCTCCATTGATTCAAGCAAAGCTTCCTATGTCTTTTTCCCCAAATTCTTCATATTCATCATTCTTTATAGCACATTAATATGCATTTATATATGAGAATTTTTGTAACAATTTCAAATAATTAGGCCTAGATTTTGTTTTCTAATTTTTTATCTAAAAAGAATACTGCGCTTTTTAGTCCATTTATGGTTCATTTATGAGAACATATATTGACTTTCTTACATATTTCAACTGTTCTTTCTCAGATTTGATTTCCTATTTCTGACTGGCTAGAGTGTCATATGATAACCATTTACATATAAAAAGCACTTTAAATTTTAACAAATTATTTTCACATATTTTACTTTATATCATTTTACTTGATGTTTATAACAGTCCAGATCTTGTACGCTACCAGTGTATGCTTCAAAAACTCATTTTTACTACACTACTACTGAGGAATTTGAATAGGAATTGAATAGGGAAACCATGCTACTATTAAGCAACTAGGTGGCAAAATGAATACAGTAGTGAGCCTAGAGTCAAGAAGACTTGTTTTCTGAGCTCAAATCTCATCCTAAACATTTTTTATCTATGTTACCCTGGACAAATCACTTAATCTTTTTTGCCTCAGTTTTCTCATCAGTAAAATGAACTGAAGAAAATGGCAAACCACTCCAGTATCTTTGCTAAGAAACCTCATATGAGGTCATGAAAAGTAGAATATGACTAAAACAACTACTCCTCCTTTTACTATTCCTCCTCCTCAACAACAGCAACCAAAAATATTTCTAAAGGGATAACTCCTACTCATTAAGATTAACAACTATTCTGCAATTTATAATTTTAGAAAGTTCTGTGATACAGACATATTGTGCGACTTGCCCAGGTCTGCATAGCATTTTAGAGGTACAATTTGAATCCAGTTTTTCCTAACTATGTGTATCAGATCTCCATATGCTAACCCAATGTCACTTTATAGATGGAAAAACTGTACTCCTAAAATTAATGGACTTTTTAAAAGGACACTTGAGAGAGCTAATAGTAAAACACAAAATCAAACTCAAGACCTGCCACAGTGTAAGTACTTGATAAATATTTGCTGACTGGCTTTGCCACCATACACCTTTTTAATGCCAAAAAGAAGTCAGGAGTTTTGGATAGGAAAGACAGAAGATAGGAATGAGAAGCAGAGATGAAAAATTTTCCATAAGTCAAATATCTTCTCACCAGCTCTGACTTTCTTTCTGCCATTTTTCTGCATCTTATCTACCAAGATATCTCTCCTTAGTAAAAGGTTGTTTTCCCCCCCTATTTAATAGCTATAATATAGTGAGTCCAATTATCTATTTAATTACTTCAGACTTAATAATGCAGTAATATTACCAAGCTTCACTTCATAATTACCATTTGTTTCCAAAGGAATGACTACAAAACATGTCATACCGTATTTCATAGTAATGGAATAAATGAGGCCAGTGAAGGCAAGAGATAAGTCAGCTTTCCTTTTCAGAAAGAAGATCTGGTTGGGGGCTTCATTATTGCATTCCTCCTCCCTCAGAGGAATTAAGTAGAAATTGTTCATTCGGCACATTTTCTATGTCACAAACATGAGGATTTCATCTAAATGGCCCGTGAAGCTATTAGAAATTAAATTCTCATTCATGTAGAATTCTTTTTAAAGGACATGTTATGGGAACATTTTCATAGCATTAATTTCTAATCAGGTGTAAAATATATTTTTTTTGCCTTCACCATGGAAACATAGCCATCTTTCCTCCCATTGCCAATTACCTCAAGGTATTTCACCTTTATGTTGATTGGAAAGCATACCTTGAAGTAGATGGGACATGTAAATTTTCTACATGCACACAATCATGAAAATTCAAAGACTATTTTTGGAGGAGAAAAGAGATTGTGGCCTTAAGAGAGATGTCTCCCCATTGCCTTAAATTTACATCTTATTTTCCTTTTTTTTAAGTTATCTTTCAATTTTTAGAATACTTTGTCACCTTCTCTCTGCCTGCCCAAAAGCTTGACTTAAATCCTCGACTTTCTATGAAGTCTATTTTGACAAATTCAGTCTAGAACTATTTCTCCTTTTCCCTAAAAATATTTGAAGGAATTTCATAGGCAATAGGAATTAAAATTATTTTCTGATTTTCCAGAAGATAGCATTATGATCAATTGATAGGACTTACTTGAAAAAACATTAGTTTTTGTTTGTTTGTTTGTTTGTTTGTTTGTTTTTGGTTTTGTTTTTGGAAAGAACTTCCTAATAATTCTAGTAGTAAAGAAACTAAAATGGTTACCACATGAAATAATGAGTCTCCTCTCACTGAAAGTGTCTAAGCAAAGAACTTGACTATCATTTTTCAGAAATGGTTCTTAAGATACCCTTTGAGATAACAGAAAGAAATAGCAGAAAATCAAACTTCCAGAATGTTTAGAATTTATGTAAAACAAATTAATGGCTACATAACTGATATTTCTACAACAATTTACATTCATAAAGTATTTACATATATATATATACATATATATATGTTATCATTTGCAATCATACTACAACCTTGTGAGTTAAGAAATATAAGTCATCTCTATTCCACAAAAGCATAAATTGAGATTAAGAGGGTAAGGGACTTGAAGGCAGGATTTGAATCCTAAAATTCTTAAATACAGGTTCAGCACTTTTTTGGTTTTTCATTTTATTCTTAACTTAAAAAAATAAAACAAAACTTTGTATAATATGTTACAATAGCAAAATAGATGATTGCATATGAAACTGCAAATCTGTTATGAATATCTTGTGTTCCTTTACATTACAATGTTTTAATCTTTCTTATGTTTTAACTTTTTCTTATGTCTTAATTTTGTCTCACCAATTGTAGTATAATATAGAGGGCAGGATCTTTTATCCTACCAAGGCTCAGAACACAGTAAAGTACTTAATATGTATATTCAGATTCCTTGAGAGTAGCATTAATTCTCAAGTTTCTGAGGTATGGTTCCATTCTCTCCTGCTTGTGCTAATTTTGGCCTAATAATTAATACCAAGAAAATGGAGTCACTCCATCAGCCCCAGCACCATACCATCCAAATATGGAACCGTCAGTTACAGTGCATAATGAAGTTTTAAATGCTAGAGCTCACAATGTTTTGAAGGCTCCAAGGAAAATGTGGAAGATTAGAGATATTAAACTGACTTCCAAACTAATGTTTCACAGAGCCATTTACTGAACTCATTATTGTATGACTATGAGACCCAGAAATCTGCTAGATCCATGCTAGCAAATGGAATCGCTTTTATTTGAATTGTCTTAGGAAGATTATGAAGATCATCTGGCAGCATAAAATACCAGACATTGAGGTCCTTTCTTGAACCAAACTGCCAAGCTTTCCAAACCCCACTGCACAGAACACAACTCTGTTGGGTTGGCCACATTGTTCAACTGCTAAATATACACTTGCCAAAAAAATTATTTTATGGAGAACTCACACAAGGCAAGTGCTCACAAGGTGGTCAGAAAAAGAGATACAAGGACACGCTCAAGATCTTTCTTAAGAATTTTTGAATTGATTGTGTGATGTGGGAAACATTGGCAAAAGACCATCCATCATGGCTCTCACTCATCAGAGAAGATGCTGTGCTCTCTGAATAAATAAGACTTGATTTAGCTCAAAAGAAACATGAGATGCACAGAGTTAGAGTCCACCCCAAACGTTCATGAGGACTGTATATGTCTAACCTGTGGCAGAGCATACGATCTCATATTGATCTGATCAGCCATAATTGAACAAACTTACTTGATTCTAACATAGTGACCCTCTTTGAGAATGATGGAAAACAACCAACAACCAACCAACCAACCAATTCTTAAGTCTCTAAGTTACTAGTGGCTTCCTGTTTTATCTCCATTATATAAAATAGTTCCTTGGATACTTGAAGAGTATATAAATGTTCTTATGTCTTGAGCCATTGAATAGTTTCCTTGATAAGGTAAACAAAGTATGTGCTGCCTTGTCCCCATAGAATAATAATGAACCTATTCTGTAGCTGTGACTTCTGAAACTTTCACCTCATGGATATACTGGGGGGTCAGACAGCTGAGAAGGGGAAGATTGAAGGACCCTCCACATGTCACTGGACATTAGGTTCAGGTGTGCTGATCAGACAAGTTACAGACTCAATCATATGCCTGGTGAATGGAGTAACAGAGAGGACTCCGATGGCTATAAGCACCTGCAGGATAATGGAATCCCTGTTTTGGTTCTGGGGCAAAAGGAAGAATTGAAGTTTATAGACATGGAGAGACCTCTGAGAGCAAGAGCATTGCTGTGACAATGTATCTGGCAACCCTAGCTTTGGCTTAGAAATAAAGAGGATGGCCTAAGAGTAGGTCCCAGATAGTGCTTAGAAAACAACAATATGAAAAATTTGAAATCTGAAGCATCATCCCCATGTATACACATTATAAAACTAGATAATCATTACTACTGTGTGGATAGAGAAGATCTAGTATCATACTCAGAAAAAGAAAATAAAGCTTAAAAAGATCTCAAATGATCACAAGTCCAAAAAGTTCTTGTAAAAGCTTAAAAAATGTATTAAATTCAAAGAACGTAAGTCAAGAAATCTTAATAAAAATACTAATTTTTAAAAATAATAGCAATCCAAGGAAATTTTTTTTAAAAACCATGAAAAGAAAGTTAACCAGTGGTGAAAAAAAAGAGATCCAAAAACTTAATTAAGAAAATATTTCTTAAAATACTAGAACTGGTCAAGGAGTTAAAGATGTAACAACACACCAAGAAATAATAAAACAAAATCAAAATGATGAAAAAAAAAAAGAATGTGAAACATTTCACTAGAAAAACAATTGATCTGGAGAACAAATTGAGGAGAAACAATATAAGAATTGTTAGACTATTTGAAAGTCATGATTTTTAAAAAGAAGCCTAAATATATAATTATAGTGATGAGATCCTAGTAACTACATGGGCTTTAACATAAAGTGGCAATTACTGTATACAACATGGAAGCTACTCCCTGTGGCAAACTGGGAAAAACATTGCTAGGATCATCTTAGCCTTAAGTGACCTTTTTGTTCAAGTGGACTTTTGAACAGCCCCATTCCCAGGTGGAAATAACCCTACCTTCAGCATATCCAATCAGAAAGCACAGTTATGATGTCAAATACTCCAGGTTATATTTACGCTATAAGACCTATTTATATTGTAGATCCAAGCTAAAACTCTTATTTAGGATTAGTCCAAAAATGCTATACTCCCTCCTGGTTATGAATAAGAAAAGCTTTAAGAAAAAAAAATTAATTTAAATCTATGGAGCTAAAGTCAGGATGACAATACAATAAAAGACTGTAGGGCTTAGAACATTACATTTCAGAGCAAAAAAAAACCTGGGTTTGTAACCAAGGATAAGTTAACAATCAAAATTGAATATAATCATAAATTAAAAAGGAATATTTAATGAATTGAAAGACTTGCAAGAATTTGTGGCAAAAAGACCAGATGTCACTGGAAAACTTGACATATAAGATCCAGAAGATACATAAGGTAAATAATAAAGAGCAATTATAAAGGACTAAATATGTTCAAACTGTTTATATCTCATATGAGAAAATGTTATCTGTACTCTTAAGAATGTTAACAACTTTAGTAATTTAAAAGAACATCCATAAATAGAAGGCTTGAGGTTTATTTAAGTATGATAAAATAAAAATTTCTTTTGATAAAATAAATAAATAAATAAAAATAAAATTGGACAGGACAAGGGAAAAAGGATTACTCATACACATACACATACACATTAATTATTAATGGAAGAGTTGTTACAGTAAAAATGAGGTTGGGAGGCTGGTAGTGTTGGAACCTTATTTTCATTGGAACTGAGTTAAAGAGGGAATAACATATCTAGAAGAGTATAAAAGTCTTCTAAGTCTGTACAGGAATAGGAGAGCTAGGGGACAGAATAAGAGTCTTTTAGAAGTGTATATGGATCAAGAAGTAGGAGGATGAGCAGAGAGAATAAGGGGAAGATTCTTAGAAGGGAAAGTAGATAAAAGTATAAAATGATAAAGGAAAATGATAAAGGGGGATTCTTTAAAAGAGTACAGCTTAGGGATGTAGCAGTTAGAAGTAAATCAAACCTGTGTGGGAAAATAGCATAAAAAGAGAACATGGGAATAACAATAGAGAGGGGGGAAAAAAGGATAGAGGGAGCAAGCAACTAATAATTATAACTTGGAATGTGAATAAATGAACTTATTCATAAAACAAAAATGGATTATATAAATTAAATAGATAGATTAATAGTAAAATAGATTAAAAACCATATTCCAACAACATAAGAAATACTTTTATAAGAAATATAATTTATAAGAAAATTTTATATTTAATATAATCTAATTTATAATTTTATATTTAATTTTATAATTTATAAGAAATACTTTTAAAAATGAGATGCGCAAAGAGGTAAAATAAATTACTGGTGTAGAATTTACTATGCTTCAACTGAAGCAAAAAAAAATGGGTAACAATCAATATTTTCAGACAGTTAAAGCTAAAATACATTTAATTTAAAGAGATAAGCAGGAAAACTATAATAAAAGATAACATAAAAATTAACTTATAGCAATATTGAAACTATATATCCCAAATGCCATACCATCTATATTTTTAAAGGAAAACTTAAATCAATTACAGATGGAAATAGGTAGTAATATCATAAAAATGGAGTCCTTTAACCTTCTCAGAATTAAGTGAATCTGGCCAAAAAAAAATAGATTGCAAAGAAGTTAAAGATCTTATCTTAGTAAGCTAGATATGACAATGGTAATGACACCCTTACAAAAACTTATTACATATGTGGCCATAAAAACTTTATAGTTAAATTCAAAAGAGCAGAAATATTAAATGTATCCTTTTTAAATCACTGTACAATAAAATTTATATTCAACAAGGGATCACACAAACACAGATTACAAATTAATTAGAGACCAAACAATCTAAACTTAAAAAATGAATGAATTAAAGAACAAACATATATACAATCAATAATTTCATTAAGGAGAATGAAAATAATTAGACAACATATGAAAACGTCTTTGATGCAACAAAAATAGTAAATCAAGGGGGCGGGAAATATATATATGTGAAGGTTTTTCTCAATAAAACAGAGAAAAAGCAAACAATGAATTGGCAATGAATTTTTAAAAACTAGAAAATTAACAAATTAAAAAACAAAAAAGATTTCTGGCCTGCATTTGAAACAGAACACGAGTAAAATTTTAGAGTCTAACATAAATGTATACAGAAGTTAATTTATGAGAGAAACTGAGTATTGATTTGGAGGTTGTTGGGATGGTTTGATTTTTTTGTGTATAATAGCAAAAATAATTTTGCATCACGTATAAAAGAAGTTTGAGATCAATGTTTTTTGCTTTAAAAAAAAAAAAAAGACACTGTAGTCAGTCTCCTTATTTTGCAGCTGAGTAAATTGAAGTTTAGAGCAGTGAAGTATCTGGCTCACATTTGCATAAATTACCAAGTCTGTTCTATCTTTAAAATCAAATCATTAGCTTATCAATTAATTTTAATTAATTTAATGTTTAGATTTTATTATTAATGAGTTTTTAGAGGACTTTCTCCTAAATGCGCTTTCCAGAAGCTTCATTATGGTATGAAATTGATCCCAGATTCCAATGTGCTAGAAAAGCTCAAACTTTGACATATATTATCATAATGGAAAGGCTTAAACTTGTAGTCCAGCAAACAGAGCAAGTATATTTTCCAAGGACTAGCCTAATCCCAGGGGATCAGATTACAAGTAGAATATCAATTTGGTAGATAAGTCTTTATGGCCATGGCAAAACATGATAAAAAGAAATTTTTTCTAATGGTCCTAAACTCTAACTGTCCCCTTTTTGATGCTACAGGAACAATCACAAAGGACTGGCAAAAGGAAGGTATTAATAATCACAAAGTTTATATATATATTTAATAAATTTTAATTTAATCATTAGACTCCCTAAATATGAGATCTTGTCCAATCATTAACAAGTGGACATATTGCCGGAGGAGTCAAATCATAGACATTTTAATAATCTTGATATATTTAAAAAGCATAGGTTATCATTTAATGTAAGTAGGGCATATATGTAGGTACTTTTGGAAGAAATAAAAAGAAAAAGGAATTGGTAACTTTTTTCAGACTCCCAAATTTTTTAATCATAAGATATTTGGTCCTCTTGCATGCAACAATTTCTAGCAAAGCACTGGCTAACCAAAGAATTATAGTTCTTTCCAGCGTGGGAAGAAAGGAAATTAATGGATGCTCAGCCCTCAAACAGGAAGACACAAGGCCTTTTTCAGGATCATCTTGAGAGGGAATCTTGAGGACCTCTTAAAAGAGAATGAGGAGGAATGGTATTTATTCCATGGCAACAGTGTGTCTACAACATTTATAATACCCTTCTCTCCAACCTTGACAGACAACTTCTAAATGGTCAGGTGAAGAAGTGTACAACTATATTCTGATTTTTGCTTTTAAATCACAGGTGCTTATTCCAGGAGTAGAAGCTTAACAAGTAATTTTTAACTTGCCCCCAAAATTTTCCAATTAATATGTATTTTTTAAAAATGTGTTAAATAATATATTTGCCAGAATTAATTATTTTCCATAAATATCTCTAGCTGATCTTGATTTTTTCTTCCAGATGTTCCTTTGTGTGTGATATAAGGGTTCAAGAGATACCTGGAAGTCACAGAGGGAGAGAGACTTTTTGAAACGCAGCTGGGATTTCCAAACCCTTACCTGTTTATACAGAGTTTTGCTTTATCAAAGAATACACAAATTTGAGATAACTCATAACTATACTTCTGAAGGCAAAATTACTAAAATATGGATCATATTTTTTCTTAAATCTACCCCATAAATGTGAGCCTAAGAGTAACCAGATGGTATGTATAGTACAGCATTGACAATAAGTATTTGCAAAAAGACCATCATGGAATGATTACTATATATGCCAACATCAGTTGGTGAAAACAAATGGTAGAGAAATTGTATAAAGAACATGATTGGAATTCGCAGATCCAATTACCATACACTCTGATAAAATGAGGATGAGAAAATATGTATGTATGTATGTGTATGTGTGTATATATATGTATATGCATGTGAGCAAACTGAATATACACGCACATAGAGTCCAGATGTATATGTGAGTTGGAGATATATCTAAATTTGTGCAGCTCATGTTTCTTTTGAGCTATTGCAATTCTGCTTCACTCACAGAGTCTAACCACCTGTTTTGATGCATTCACACAATGATAGGTTATCCTTTGCCAGTGTCTCCCATGTCAGGCAATGGATTCTAATGTTCTTCAGAGAAGCCTGAGTGTACTTGTATTGCTTCTTCTGACCTCTGTGTGAGTTCTTAGGAATTCTTTGGAAAATAGTCTTTTAGGCAAACATACAATTGGCATTTGAACCATATGACAAGCTTATCAGAGTGGTGCTTTCTGCAGGAGAGTTTGAATGTTTGGCAGTTTGGCTCAAGACAGGACCTCATTTTCTGGTACCCTATCTTTTGAGGAGATCTTCAGAATCCTCCTGAGACAATTCAAAAGGAAACCATTGTTTTTCCTGTCATGGCATTGATATACTGTCCAGGTTTCATAGACATGCAACAATGAGGTCAGCATAATGGCTCTATAGACTTTCAATCTGATAAGGAGATTGGAGCCTTTGGGTTTATCAAACACTAACTACATTATTATATATTACTATAGTCATTGGCTATTGTTTCTTGTGACCCTAACTATTCTACTGATTTTCTATTCTATTTCTTAGCCAGTATAAAATGGTTTGGATGATCATTGCTTTATAATATAGTTTTAGGTCTGGTACAGTTGGCCACATTCCTTTACATTTTATTTTTGTTAATTTTCTAAATATATTTTGCTCCAAGATATGCAAATATTGGGCTATTTCAGGTAATGTATACATCAACCTCATCATCTACACATATATCTCTGGAAAGTATACTACCAAGGTAAGTGAACTTATTCACAACATTCAAAATTTGTCCATTTGCTGTAATTTATTCCTATGCATAGATGGTGTGCTGATTGGTAGAGAATGTTTTTTCTTGGAGTTAATTTTTAGGCTAAACCAAGAGAGAACTAATCCTTATTTGTTGTGGTTGTTGTTGTTGTTGTTTGTTTTGTTTTGCTTTTAATACCATCACATCAAAGTCACATTAGACCCACACCCTTTATTTATACTCCTTCTAACTGCCCCAAAAGAGATAGAAATTCTCAAGAGTTACAAATATCATCTTGTATAGGAATATAAACAGTTTAATCTATTTTTTTTCTTTCTTTTCTGTTTACTTTTTTTTTTTTCTCTTGAGTCATGTGTTTCAAGATAAAATTTTCTGTTGAGCTTTGGGCTTTTTATCAAGAAAGTTTGAAAATCAGATCTAAGCAATTAGAAGAAAATCAAGTACTCATGTGTTGGCTAAGCTAATATAATAAAAATAATAATTCTACTTAAATTAATTTACTTACTCAGTGCCAATCAAACTGCCAAGAAATTATAGAACTAAAAATAATAAAATAATAACAAAAGTTCAAGAATATTTAGAGAATTAACATAAATAAAATGTAAAGGAATGTGGCAAACTGTACCAGACCTAAAACTATATTATAAAGCAATGATCATCCAAACCATTTTATACTGGCTAAGAAATAGAATAGAAGATCAGTGGAATAGTTAGGGACATAAGAAACAATAGCCAGTGACTATAGTAATATATAAAAATGTGTGTTTGATAAACCCAAAGACTCCGGATTTTGGGATAAGAACTCACTATTTGAGAAAATTGCTGGGAAAATTGGAAAATAGCATGGCAGAAACTAAGCATTGACCAACATGAAACACCTTGTACCAAGATAAGGTCAAAAGCGGTTCATAATTTAGACATGAAGAGTGATACTTAGAGCAAATTAGGAAAACAAGGCATAGTCTAGCTCTCAGATCTGTGGAGAAGGAAGAAATTTCTAGCCAAAAAAGAATGAGAGAATATTGTGAAATGAAAAATGGATAATTTTGATTATGTTAAATTTTAAAAATTTGTACAAACAAAATCAGTGTAGCTAGGATTAGAATTGAAACAGAAAGCTGGAAAAAAATTTACATCCAGTATTTCTGACAAAGGCATCATTTCTAAAATATATAGAGAATTAACTCAAATTTATAAGAATACAAGCCATTCCTCAATTAATAAATGCTCAAATGATCTGAACAATTTTCAAATGAAGAAATAAGATATTTATACTCATAGGAAAAATGTTCTAAATCACTATTAATTACATAAATGTAAATTGAGACAATTCTGAGACACCATTTCATATCTTTTAGATTGACTAAGATGACAGAAAAAGATAATGACAAATATTGAAGGGAATGTGGGGAAACTGAGACACCAATGTATTGTTAGTGGAGTTGTGAAATGATCTAACCATTCTAGAAAGCAATTAGGATCTGTGCCCAGAGGGCTATCAAACTGCATACTTTGATCGAGAAGTTTCTCTATTGGGACTGGATCCCAAAGTGATCATAAAATAAGGAAAAGCACCTATAGGTGCAAAAATGTTTGTAGCAGCCTTTTTTGTAGTATCAAGCAAACGGAAATTGAATGGATGCTCATCGTTTGGGGAATAGCTGAATATGTTACGGTATATGAAGATTATTTTTTCTGTAAGATTATTCTGTAAGAATAATTCTGTAAGGAATATTATTGTTCTGTAAAAAATGATAAGCAGATTGATTTCAGAAAAGTCTGGAAAGACTTATATAAGTGAATTTACTTGCTGAGTGAAGTGAGCAGAGCCAAGAGAACATTGTACATAGTAACAAGAAGATTATGTGATGAGCAACTGTAATGGCTGTTTTCAACAATGAGGTGATTCAAAGCAATTCCAATAGACTTGTGATGGAAAATATACTACTTTCACTTTTTTTTTTCTTTATGGTTTTTCCCTTTGGTTTTGAGTCTTCTTTCACAACATGTGAAATGTGGACTAATGTGGAAATAAGGTTAACATGAGGGAGATAAAAGAGAAGGAGAAAAAGTTGGAGCTCAAAATCTGACAAGGTGAATATTGAAAATTCTTTTTGCATGTAATTGGTAAAAATTTTATTAATAAAAAATAAAATAACTGTAAAAACAAACATAAAATGTTATACTAAATAACATGGGAGCAAGAGCACCACCTTGCTTCACTACAGTGGTGACTAGGAAAACAAGAGAACATTGTTCATTATTCAGAACCTATGTAAGCATGCTATCAGGAAACTGATGTACAATACTGATGAACTTTTCCAGGAAAATAAATTTTGACTTAATTTTCCACAAGCCCTTATAACTGATCATATCAAAAACTTTGGTCAGATCAATGAGCATTGTGAGCAGAGTCCTAGTCTGCTCATAGCATTTCTCCTGGCATTGTCAAGAAGCAAATACCATATTGATCATTCCTAATCCCATTCTGATGCCACACTTAGTCTCAGGTAAATATTAATTTTCCATGTGAAGGAGCAACCTAGTAAAGACATCTCTGGAAAGAAGCTTATTGACAATAGTTGACTAAGACAGAGATTCCCCTGTGATGTCACAGAACAATCTATTTCCTTTACCTTTATAAAAATGGACAATGAAGGTATCTTTGAACTCCTGGAGAATAACCTCTCTTGCCATATAATACAGAAATTTTCATTTGTATGAGCAGTGCACCTGTGCCTTATAAATCTCAACTGTAATAGAATCAGCATCAGGTGCTGATTTTTTGCTATAGGAAAGAATCCTAACTGCATTCAAAACTTCTTCATTTGGAAATTTGTCTAGAGAGAGAATGACTTCAACTTGAGGTATATGGTCAGTGGCTTCAATAATGATCACTAAGAATGCTATGGTTATTCCATTTCTCCAAGATCATTTCATTATCACTTATCAATGTGGTTGAGACACAACAATAGTTTTTTAGTACATAAATAGTTTTGATGGCAACATCAAAGTATTTTGGATTTTACTAATGTAAAACAGAATTTCATCTGCCTTCTTGCTGAGCCAAGATCCTCTCTAAACTTTATTTGCACCTCACTTTTTGATGGTGTTATATGCTGTCTTAGA
The DNA here is from genome assembly GCF_048593235.1 of Sminthopsis crassicaudata. Lineage (NCBI taxonomy): Eukaryota > Metazoa > Chordata > Mammalia > Dasyuromorphia > Dasyuridae > Sminthopsis > Sminthopsis crassicaudata. The sequence continues at coordinate 618,856,562 of NC_133618.1, read as the reverse complement.
GACAGTAAGCTATCCTAATGGTGAACACTGCAGAATTCTCATTTTTTGTTTAGCAGCTTCTGAATTTCCTTATCATTTTCATCAAACCAAGCCTGATGTTTCCAATGTTCTTTCCTATATGAGAAAATGCAGTGCTATACACAAAATCTCTGAAAGCTGACCATTCCTTTTCTTCTTTCCTGTTGTTATCTAAGGATTGACTCAGTTTTCCCTCCCAGCTCCCTTCCGTTCAGAGAAGCACTGTAATTTGCTGACTGTTTTCTGCTTGTCTTGGGTTGGTGCTGCAGCCTTTGTTGAGTGAGAATTTAGCATGAAGAAGATTATTCCATCACTTGTGTCACACATAGTTCAGTACTCACTCCTCTCCTTACAGTGATATACTCTGTCACATGGCAGTGTTTGCTATAAAGGTTTTATTGCATAGGTAAATGAAAGACAGTGTTGATGATGAATTGGTCATGAGATACACAAATCTTCCGCAGCAAGTGATCATTGCTTTTGCTATTTCTGACTCCCTTCTTCCTAAGGACTCCCTGCCATGTCTGGCAATCTGTGCCTGCTCTTGCATTTAAGTCACCCAGAATAATACGGTTGTTCTCTTTCAGCACATTGATAAAGAGGGTCTCCAGATCTTCATAAACATTTTCCTTGAGCTCTCATCATGGTGAAATACTACACACAGATGATGGTGACATGGTACTTTCCTATAAGTGTCAATTGCATTGTTTTGAGTTTTTTGTTCACTCCTTTGGGAAGACATACATTCTTACTGACAATTCGTTTTAATTGCAAATCCTACACCATCTTCACAGCGCTCCCTCCTACTGCAGCCCCTTCAGAAAAATATGTATCTAGTTCTGACTTTGATAAACTGGTCTTCATTTGCAACCTTGTTTCACTCAGGACTTCTGTTGGGATGTAATGGCTGCTGAGTTCCTTCATCACAAGGACTAACTTTTAGGGCCAGGTAATTTTGTGCAGTTCATAAGTGTGTGCACATTCCACGGACCAGTGGTGAGTGGATTCATCTTTGTGAAAACAGTCTTGCACATAGTTTGTGTATGTGATTTGGATCACAAAGTAGGGTTACCACCTGCCACAGTTAGCCAACCAGGGATGGGTAAATCAGGCCATTTTTCTAGCTCTTTGCTCACACCCAGAGGTGAGTAGGGCAGTCCTTAGAGAAGGCTGCTCAGACACCTGGAGGATTGCTAAATCCCACTGCTGTTTTAGTCCAGGAAGAGATGACCCTATGGCCCGATTCATTTCTTGCCTATTACCTCATGACTTTGAGATGAGCAAAAAGGTTAAAAATGATATGTGATGTTTTTTGCCTCATGCATAAATTAAGTGAGGTAGACTTGTATGAAGTTGTTGACCTGATTCTTTCAGAGTCCTCAAAGTCCAGTGGCAAAATAACGTCAAGATGACTGGTGATGGCTTGGGACACAGTGGATGACCTTGGCATCTGATATCTAAACAAGCTTTAAGAACTCTCCAGCACTTGCTTTCATTTCATGTCCCTTCTCTTTTGCCCTAGCTGGGGGAAGTTTTCATACGTCTGGAGGGCTTCAACTGCCAACAGGTTTGAAAACCCTCATGAACTTTAACCTGAACTTGTCAATCTGCTGAAATGGTTTGTCAGGACCATTGCACATGCTACAGTTTCTTGGAGCCACAGATAAGAGCTTGGTTAATTAGATGGACATCAAAGGTGAAAAGCAGCTCTGAAAAAATCTCAGCAGCCTTCACACCAGAATTATTAGTCTTCTCTAAACATAAAGTTCAATTGCACCTAACATCACAGTCCCTGAAGTGTTTATGTATAAGTAGTAATAATATTAAAAATAATAAAGATGAGGAAAAAAGAATGAAACATTCAAGCACATGTAGAGTTCATGCATGCACGCATATATGTCTAGAAGATACCAATGAATGTGTGTGTATATATATACATATATTATATATGTGTATAATTAAATCAACTCTATGTCCTTTTCTGTAATTTTTTTTCTTTTTTTCTGTTCATTAAAAAACTTTTTCATTTATTTTTTGGCATATCTATTACTTGCCACTGAACTACCATTCTGGTTATGTATTTCCTCATAAAAATAGCTATTTTTCAACAAAACAAATAACAGAGAGTGAATAGCTTCACCTCTAGTTCATTATCATTGAAAGGAATTGAAGGAACATATCCATTATGTGATATGTAGCAGGCCTATATCTTTATTTAAAGTAAGATTCCACACCAGGGCTGTGGTACAGCACAGTAGACTCCTATTCAAGATGAATGATACTGAAGCATATCTTACTCCCAGTCAAGTATATCTGCAGGCTATCAGAAGCCACATGTCCTTTCTGGAGACTCAGTGTGAAAGAATGCAACCCTGGATTTTTGATGGATCCTTTGAGGACAGAAAGAGGAACTATTTTCATTTTTATTAGATAAGTAAGAATGCCTACTAAAAAATGATGGAAAGCAGATAAAAGGACAATGGACACTGAGACAGCCTATAAAACATGAGCACCTGGAAGCTCTGCAAGGGGAGAAGGAAAAATACCATTTGGTCAGGAAGCAGGAACCAAGTAAATGACCTCTTATTTGCAGTGGAAAAGAATCTTACATTAAGATAGAGGAAACCAGCATGAAAAGAACAGAGAAATAAATTCAAATTTTTATTTGATAGAAGAGAAGCTTCTTGACACCAGGACTATTTCACTTTTTTTTCCCACAGTTGCTTGGCACACAATAGGTATTTATTAAGTGCCTATTGAGTGATCTAAGATCAAGTGGCTCTAAATGAGGATAATCATGATGATAATACTCAGTGAATTCTAATTCAAATGGAATTTCTTCTTAGGCATCTGACTCTGATATTAAATAAATGAATGATTCATCAATAATGTATTTCCTTCTTCTGAATCTCAGTTTTAACATAGAAATTCTTCTTAACACTTTTATTTGTAATAATGTAAGTTACCTTTACTAGAGGTAGGAAGCAATAACAAACTGGGCTTGGGATCTGATGCAAAATCAATGTAGCCTGTCAGTAATGAGAATTTAATAGAGATGTGGGTATTTTGTTTGAAATTAATTATGCAGAGGTACTTAGTGTACTAAGTGGGATTGATGGAAGAATCCTAGTAGTGAATCTCAATTATTGTGGGGATACATTTAGACTTATTAAGATCTGGGCTCCACCAAACATTCCAATTGTCTTATTGATCATAATATGGGGCAAATAATAAATGGAAGTGTTTCTGTAGTTTTGTAATCTCAACTGCAATGGAGTGTGGAAAATCAGAAAAAGGATAAGTAGAGTAATGTAGAAGCTATGATATTTAGAGCTGGAGCTCTGCAATTTTGAATGGGAAGAGGGATAACTCAAAAATTCATGTCACAAACACCCCAAATCAAAGAATATTCGACATTTATTATTAAATGCTAACTAGAAAAGGCTTATATAGTTTTTATGTTCCTTCCCTCTTCTGAATCTTTCTTTGTAGATATAAATAAACTCAGGCCCAAACAGTTCAGACTTTTAAAGAAAACTTATGATTCTCAAGCTATTTTGCTCTCATACAGTCAGAAAATTAGAAATTTATGATATTAAGTTGCTCATAAGAAATCTATAGGAAAAAAACAGAAGAAAAATTGTATAAACTTAACTTAGACAAATTTTTTTTCAAAAGCTTCTTAGTCACATTCTTGGATGGGTCCAGTGTCCTTTCATTTCTCCTACATCTAATTCTTAGAATAATTTGGAACTGGAACAAGTCCAATTTCATGATTTGATAATAAAGCACTGACAGTATTCCTAGGATGGTCTTAGACAGGAAAATGTCTGTGAAAGGACAAATCAATTTCTAGGATCTCTAACTTATTATGAGTTAGTTGGCCTGCAATTTATCATTAAAACTGTTTCCATTAAGATCCTCAGATTATCTTTTCATTCTCTATGTTTATTATTCCTTTATCTCATCAGAAAATTCATTCTTCCTCTCATTTCACTAAGGACAAGACTGAAACAAAATCTCCTTAGATACTGGATAGAGAATTTCTTCTTGGTGGTGATGCTGTCCTATTGGCAGTGCAGAGAGTTTTGGGAATCCTCTTTTTGGTTGGAGGCACAGGTGCTTCATAAAAGAATTCATGAACCTGAAATATTAGTGGCAAAAAGGAAGTTTTATTAGCACTGAGAAGTCAGCTTTGCTAGTGATGGGGGCAGTGGCTCCTTTAAGATTCCTTTCCTGATCTCCAACTTCCTTTGGGACTGACCTTTGATTTACAAGATCTGGTCAAAACCACCCTTTTGTATTCCAAGGGGAGAGATCTGGATCTGAGCCAGTTTGGGTTGTACCCAGCCCCCATTCTAATGATCTGCTCAGGTAGCCCAACCCCCACCTGGCTATCAAGGAATCAACCTGGGCTCCACCCATATGCCCCTTCAAGCAAATAAAAGAGCCAAGCTGGAATCATGCCTTGGCGGAGAGTTGAAAGATGCCAGCAATATGCTCTGTCCTGCCGCTTTTGGTGTATTACTTCCTCTAATACCTTTTACTAACCAGACTTTAACCTTACTTCCAAACTCTACAATAAACCTCTTTTTATCAATTTAGGTTTTCGGGCCTGTAAATTCATTTACAGGGGACTCTCGTTCTGCCACTAGAAGTCATTTAACTTTATATCCTTGCACCGAATCCAAAGGGGTTGCAGGAGAGCTCCATGGGACTCCCTGTACCCCAAACCTGCCACTAGACCTCAATTAATCCTAATTTTATTGAGGTATAGACCTCAACATTTGGTTATACCTCATCACTACCTACTATCCACAAGTAAAATAGCAAATTATCATGAGCGTGATTCCTCAATGGATATAGAGACAAAAGATAAAAGAAACACTTATCAAAGAATTGCAAACTCTTAGCAACCATAGGAAATTCTACATAAACTATAGAAGAAAAGGTATGGGGCCTGTACCTATGATTTTATTAATAAATATATAGGTATCTGAAAGGTAAGGAAACTCTCCACTTATGTGGCTCTTTGTAACTTAGAGAGCTACTTTTGCACTAATGTTATTGTCCAAATGTCACAACCATTATTTATCAAAGGCAACATGGTTATCAGAGGTCTTGGCTTCAAGATAACTGTATATTCATGATCTCATGTTACTTCTCAAAGGAGAAAGGAAAATCAAAACAATCTGAAATTTTGCCTGACCCTAGCAAATTATCAAAAATGATAAAAAATGTAAATAGCCAATATTGAAAGCAGGCTTATATGAAAGCAGAAAAAAAAATAATGACTTATGTACTAGTAATCAGGGGAAAATGAGTGGTGCAATAGACAGAGTTCTGGGCTTGAAGTCAGGAAGACAGAGTCAGACATGAATTAGCTTTGTGATCCTAGACAAGTCACTTAATCCTGTGTATCTTAGGTCCCCATCTATAAGATGAGTTAGAAAAGGAATTGACAAAGAACTCCAGTATTTTTGCCAAGAAAATCTCAAATGGGGTCAGAGAGTCAGACATGAATGAACAATAACAACTAACTGTTAATTTAATGATTGGGCTTCTCAACTGCTAATTAGTCACCAAACTAATTAACCCCTATCAGTTGGAGTTATACATTGGTCCAACCATTCTAGAAATCAATTTTGATTTATTCAATCAATATTCACCAAGTATCTACTATTTTCCAAACACTACACTAAGCTCTGGGGATACAAAAAGAGACAAAAGACAATCCCTGACTCCAAGATGATCAAAAAATGGTTGATAAAGATCAAGAGATTAATTTATATGGGGAGATTTCATAGTTCAACATAAACAGCCAAATTAGATGTCCATTGTTTGGTGATAAATGAATCATTATATATGAAAGTAATATTAAAATGCGATAAGAAATGCCATATTTAAAGATTTGAGAAACTGCATCTCCTTCCCTTCATTTGTGAAATGAAAAACTAAAGTTTGGAGGCTGCATGTCCATATACTGTCACACTGAATATTTTTGTTGATTTTGATAAACTTCTTATTTTCTCTTTTTCTGTAATTTTGAGATATGATTTACAAATAGAGGAAGAAATAACCAATCAAAACACTTATTAAACACCAACTATCATTTTTCCAAGGAATGAGGGATATGCTAGGCATTACTTGGGGACAAAATTGACATAAAACTTAAAGAAAACAATAAAAATTAGATGTAAATAAATAAATATCCTATATAGCAAACTGAAAGAGTATTCCTATTTAATAATTGTCTAGATTAGGAGTCAGCAAACTATGGCCTTCAAACTATGGCTACCTATTTTTTGCAAAGCTTATGAGTTAATAATTTTTACATTTTTTAAACATTAACTTTATTTTTCAGTATAAAAAGTGTTCTTAGCTTGAGTACTATATAAAAACAATCAGTTGACTAGATTTGTTTGGAAGGCCATAGTTTGCTGATCTCTAATCAAAAAGGATAAGGGCTAGAACTATGATTTCATTGTACTGGGAACTCTCTGGTGAGAAAACTCTACCAATGAAGATCAAACCTTCCTCAAAATTTATAGTTTAAGAGACTTCTTTAAACTGGAGAAGTAAAATGATTAGCAGTCAACATCTATTGAATATGGGTATTGAACCCAGATCTTATTAGCTCTAAAGCTGTATCTTTATTCACTGCACCTTATTAACTCTATTACATTTGCTTTACAAATATAGTGCAAGAATTATTATCATTATTATAAGTATGAAAAACTAAGATCCACAGAACTTTGGACCTGATAAACATTAAAAGATAGTAAAGACTTGGTAGTTGAATATAGATATTTGAAGTTTGAGATTGGTGTTCTTACCTCTATATTATTCTATTTTTTTTTCCTAAAAAGAGTAGAAGCTTTTTTTTTGGGGGGGGGGAGTAGAAATATTTGTAGTTCTCACGCAACATCTATTTTAATACCTTTCAATCTTCTTGTATTTACAATGCATCTTTCCATAGACTTTTGTTTCATTAGCTGTTATAATTCTTCTGAAACCATGTAATTCCATATTTGCAGGTATCATTGTGATATATATAGCTGGATTATTCAATTTTTAAATAAAGACATATTGAGGCTGTTTAATAAGGAACTGTCCTAATTGTCATCAAGAAGGCAACGTGATAATTATCTGCTGTACACAACTAGGACAAGTCTGAACAGATCTTAAGTAAAGGGATAAAATACATGAGCAAATAAGAATTTTTAAATTTCTAGGGGACTCCCATGGTTTTCCATGATACACAAGCATTTAGCATCACTAAGAGAATGTTGATGGTGGAAAGATAGGTTTTTTTCAGCAAGAGAAGCTTGGATCTTTAAATTTCTATGAATCCCAGTCTGACCTCCTTCTTTTGTTCTGAACCCTGCCAGTTGATTATTAGAAGTACCATTTCTAATGCTGAAAAACTAATTCAAGGAGTAGAATGAGTCCATCCTACTGCTCATCATAATGATACCTGCAAAAATGGAATTCCATGATTTCAGAGAAATCAAAGTAGCTAGTGACCATAAAGTCAGTGGAAGAATGCATTGTTGATACAAGAAGATTGTAATATATTGATGATATGTGAGTGCTGAAAAGTGTTTCTACAAGGACATAAATATTCCAGAACAAGTACATGAAATACTAAGAGACAAACTAGAAGGCTTGCAGTGCTGAAATCAAGTATGGGATTTAATGGGAGAACATGAATAAAAACACCACCTGCTAGGAAGGCATGTACAAGTCATAAGCTATACTGGTGGAAGAAGTGCCCGTATGCATATGCATTGTACAAAACTTCCTGGAAACAAGTGGTGATTGTTTTCATTCTATCTTTTAGTATTAAAAAAAAAAAAAAACTCTGACACTATAGGACTGAATTGAAATATATAAATATCCATATCCAATTCTTACATTTCAATTAAAAAACAGAAGAAACATAAAACAAAATAAAATAAAAATAAAAACAATGGATTAATTAAAACTAAATATGAATCTAAGTACCCTGAGGAAAGAAGGGATTCATGTGCTATATATTTTTTAAAAATTATAAGCTTAAAATAAAACTGAAGAGAATGATACAATTTTACAAATTATTTAAAGCCTGGAATTTATGATAGTTCAGAAAACATATAGGTTGATCATAGGGAGTAAAGTGCAGGAAGCCCCTTCCACCCAACATAATACTGGATAAATAAGGGCACTGCATTTTTAATAATAATTGTGGCATAAAGATTCTTTTTAAAGAGAAATTTGATAGTTCTGCTTCCATAAGGAAAAGTCAGTACTTTACCTAATGATTCTAAATAAAGCCAGAAGTTAGAAAATGAAGCAGATTATACAACCTTAAATAAAATGAAGCCACTGTTAGTAGTGACTATGAGTGAGTGAGCATAGGACCAGTGGAGTACAATCAAGGCTTAGTGCCCAGAAAAGAGAAAGTCCCCTGTGAACATTGCAGTGACATCAACAGAGAGAGAGAGATAAAACTTTTTTTTTTTTTTTTTTTTTTGCTGAGGCAATTGGGGTTAAGTGACTTGCTCAGAGTCACACAGCCAAGAAGTGTAAAGTGTCTGAGGTCGGATTTGAAGTCAGGTCCTCCTGACTTCAGGGCCGGTGCTCTATCCACTATGCCATCTAGCTGCCCCAAGAGATAAAACTTCGCTGGCACAGTGAAGGAATTGTGTAGAATTATCAATAGCCATAGGAAAAACAGCCAACAAGAAAAGTCAACTATGAACTGATGCAGAGAGATAAGGAAACAATGTGCTGTAAAAGTCTAAGAGGAAAGAAGAAAGGATATAAATAAACAAAATATAATCACAACAATACAGAAGGCAGCAGTTGAGCTGGTAAGACTGCATAGCTGCCCAACACCAGTATTACCTGGAAATCAGTAGGTTCTTAAAAAGCAGTAGAATGTCAGTTGAACAATCTGTTTTTTTTTTTTTCTAGCTATAATGTGTGGTTATTTGTTGTATGAATTTACAAAAGCCACTTCTCTTTGTGACCTTAGTTTTCTCCCTTGTGAAGCCAGGGGGTTATATTACATAATCTTTAAGGTTAATTTTAGCTCTAAACTTCTATAATAAAATCAAAGGTTTGAGTGTCTATCATGGAAAAAGATACTGAGCATATCCATGATATAGTGGATAGATGAGTGTGCTAGGAAGGAGCTTCTTTTTTTTTTTTTTTTTTTTTTTTTTTTAATACAAGAGTTATTGGCTCTGGGATTTCATATTAGTAAATCACACTGATTCATCATGTGACCTTGAGCACATCTGTGCCTTAATTTCCCAGTTGGTTAAAGGGGGGTGGGGAGAGAGGAAAATATGATCCTCTTCACTGTTGTATTGAAGTAAAGCCAACATTGAAATATAACAAGGGCTCCAGACACACTAAATGAGAGTGTGATATGCTAAATGATAACATATTCATTCATTCATAATGATGTGACTTCTACCATTCCAAAAGCTGATTCCCTTTTAGTGATTTATTTTCCCAGGGGTGCTTGGTAATAAATGGCCAAAGGAAAAATATTTTTAATATATGTATCGTTCCAACCCTTTAACGATGTTCAATGTTATCAATTGCATGGTTATCTAAATTCCATCATGGGGGAAGGGCAAGGGAATATAAAGTGCTTCTCATTTTTATTTATTTCAGTAGCACAGTTATGACTACCTATGGCTCATTGATTTCCTTTATGTGTGTGTGATCCTTCTTTCCTCAGCTTTAAGCCCTTCTAATAAAACACTGCTGTTTACTTGCTTTAACACTTGGCAAGCAAAAAAGTCAACAGCACACATTCCTGAAACCAAGTTTAAATTGTGACTTTATTGTATATTTAGTTCAACCTGAAGAAGAAGAAAAAATAAATAAAGGCTCCTGATTGAAATATTTAGGAAGAAAATAAAAACCAACACATTACTGTTTGGAAGAAATTTATAATGTATATTATTATCAAATCAATTACATCTCAATTATATTTGTGGCAGATTTAATAACTTTCCCTCATAGTTGCCATCCTTTTGTTTGTATTTATATGTGGGACTTTATAGCTATATATGTAAATATGTATGTATATGTACATATAAATACATATATGTGTCCAAGTATAAATGTTTTTATGTGCCTGTAGACGCATGTAGACATATATGATAAGCACATACTAGTTATTGTTGCTATTAATGGGATATTACACACTCCAGAGCTACTTCCTCAAATTCCATTGGAGTTGGTGTTCTGCAACCCAAGATTGATTACTATCACTCTCAGGGATTGAGGAGGAACATAGAGGCTTTTTTCACAAGCCCCGCCTAATATCCTTCCCACTGACTATTAGTCAGAGTTAATTAACTTTTAGAATGGTCTATTTCCTAAAATGGTATAATAAGAACAAGGATATTTAAATATCCCCATAAAAGACTTGGGCACACTATGTCTACAAAGTTCACACAGAATCCAGGGAAAGATTGGGCTTAAATTCAGAGTACAATGATTCTGAGGTACATATGTTTAGAACATATGTAGCAAAAAGGTAAGTTCTGGTCATGAAAAGTTTTTTTCTCTCTTAATGGAGTTCTCATGAACATCATTTTAGATGTAACTCTCTCCTGGGCTCTGAGGGTTAGTGCCTTTGTAGAGTCCTAAGGCTATCTGTCTTTAGTATATCTCATTTTTCCTCAATATGTCTCTCAACTCTTGATTGGATATGTCATATACTATTTGTCCAGTCTTAAATGACAGGATCTATAGGGATAAGAAGTGGAATGTGACAACATTTTCTGGTATCAGTTCCTCTTTTTGATCTTCAGTTGATAGGTATATAAGAGCCCAATTACTTCAAAGTACTCTTGACAAGTACTTCCTGCCTCTCAAATTGTTTCTCCAAGTCAGAAAGTTTGAGGGTCTTCCCCTCCCAGATTGATTATTGCTTTAATTTAATTTAATTTTTATTTTTAAAATTCATTTAGTATTTGATTTTTCTCCAATTATATGTTAAAACAATTTTGACATTAATTTTTCCAACTTTGAGTTCCAAGTTCTTTCCATTCCTTCCATCTCATATTTCTCACTGGGAAGGCAAGCAATCCTCTATGGATTATACATGTGAAGTCATGTAAAACATTTCCATATTAATCACCTTGTAAAAGAAAACATAGATTAAAAAACTCACAACAAAGACAATTCATTCAATAGTATGCTTCAATCGGTAGTCATACATCATCAATTTTTTCTCTGGGGATGGATAGCATTTTTTAACATAAATCTGTCAGAGTTGTCTTACATCACTGTATTATTAAGAATAACTAGGTTATTCGCAAATGATCATCTTACAATATTGCTGCTGCTTTGTACATAAGACATTCCACTTTGCATCTTATGTTATCTCTTCCTGTTTCTTATAACACAATAGTATTCCATCATAATCGTATACCACAATTTATTAAGTCATTTCCCCAATGGATGGGCATCCCCTCAAATTTCCAATTCTCTGCTATCAAAAAAGAGCTATTTTTGTACATTTAGTTTTTACTGTTTTTTTAATCTCTTTTGGGTTACAGAACCAGTAAAGTTCTATGTCAAAGAATCTGTAGTTTGGTTGCTCTTTAGGCATAGCTCCAAATGTTCTGCAGAATGGTTAAATCAATTCACAAATTCACCAATTCCACATTAATGTCTCATTTGTCTTGCACTCCACCCGCATTCATCTTTTTCCTCTTCTGTCCTATTTTTTAATGTAATAGATATAAAGTAGTACCTTAAAATTGTTTTAATTTGCATTTCTCCAATCAATAGTGAGTTAGAACATTTTAAAAATATGGCTATAGGTAACTGATTACTTCATCTGAAAACTGTTGATACCCTTTGATCATTTTGCAATTGTGCGATAGATCTTATTTTTATAAAATTGACAGTTCTCTGTATGATTGAGAAACAAGGTCTTTATCAGAGAAACTTGCTTCAATTTTTTTCACTGTTGTTATTACTAATTGCATTTCCCTCCAGCATTTTCTATTATTCTATTCTCTCTCTCCTTTCAACCTCTCTCTCCTTGAAAGTGTTATGCTTCTAAGTAGTACTTTTCAAATTTTCCCTTCCCTTTTTTAATCCCCTTTCTCTCCTACTTTCTAATATTTCTAGACTAAATTTCTAGTCCTAATTGTGTATCTTGTCCTCCTTCTCTGCTATAAAAGCTTTTTTTTCCCTTTTATGTGAGATGATTTACCCCATTTTACCTCTTGCTTTCCCTTTCTATCAATACATTCCTCTCTTACCACTGAATTTTATCTTTTTTGATATAATTCTTTCATATTCCATTCAAATTTGTGAACTCTGTTTATATTTATACTTCTTTCAATTGCCCTAATAGTGAGAAAATTCTTATCATCTTTCCATATAGGAACATAGTAAAGTTAAATATTACTAAGTACCTTATGATTTTTCTTTCCTATTTCCCTTTTTATGCTTCTCTTGAGTCTCGTGTTTGAAAGTCAAATTTTCAATTCAGCTCTTTTTTTCATCAAAAATATTTGAAAGTCCTCCAAGTTTATCAATATCAATATTTTCCCCTGAAGGATTATACTCAATTTTTCTGGGTAAGTGATTCTTGATTGTAATCCTAGTTCCTTTGGCCTCTGGAATATCATAGTATAAATTCTTTGATGCTTTAACATAGAAGCTGCTAACTCTTGTGTTATCTTAACTGTGGTTCCTCAATACTTGAATTGTTTCTTTCTGGCTACTTACAATATCTTCTCCTTGACTTCAGTTCTCTGAAATTTTTAATTATAATATTCCTGGGAATTTTTCTTTTGGGATGTCTTTCAGGAGGTAATCAATAGATTCCTTCAATTTCTATTTTACCCTCTGGTTTTAGGATATTGTAATGATTTTCCTTGATAATGTCTTGAAGTTTGAAGTCTAGGCTCTTTTTTATAGTGATTTTCAGGTAATTCAAAAATTTTTGAATTTTCTCTCCTAGCTCTATTTTTCATGGTTGTTGTTTTTTCAATGAGATATTTCGTTTTGTTTTTTGTTTTTTTTCATTCTTTTTCATTGTTTCTCACTTTCTCATAAAGTCACTAGCTTCCATTTGCCCAATTCTAACTTTTAAGGCAGTGGTCCTCAAACTTTTTAAATAGGGGGCCAGTTCACTGTCCCTCAGACTGTTGGAGGGCCAGACTATAGTAAAAACAAAAACTCATACTCGGTCTCCACCCCTCAGCCTATTTGCCATAACCCCTCAGGCCGGGGTACATAAACGTTCTCAGCAGGCCGCATCTGGCCTGTGGGCTATAGTTTGAGAACCCATGTTTTAAGACATTAACTTCTTCAGTAAGATTTTGTGCCTCTTTTTCCATTTGGACAATTCTGCTTTTTAAAGTTTTCTTCTCCTCGTTGGCTTTTTGTCCCTCTTTTACCCTTTGACCTAATTCTATTTTAGGGTTTGCTACTCTTCTGACCAGTGTTCTGATGTATAAGTGACTAAAAGCACTCTTTTCTTTTCTTGAATTGTGAATTGTGAAAAGGATCCTCCCTCTCCTCCAGCCACAAGTTTTAGTGTGCTAGTATAAGGAATAAATAAGGAGAAAGCTCCCTCTCAAATTAAGATTCAGAACTATGACCCAGATCTGAATATGGGCAAAGCAACATGATCTGCTTCAGTGCTAGCAGACCCTAGTAATTTCCTTATCTCCATTTCTTCAGCCCCTTTACATGGACTGAGAGATCCAGGAATTGTCATTGCTGATTGTGTGGCTTTTAAGGCCACCTTAGAGTTTGTCAGATCTGGGACTGGGGCTGAGGTTATGCTGGTGTGGCCAGCATTGGAACATGCTCTGCTCTAGTGGGACAGACCTATCCTGCCAAAATTCTAAATTGTCTTTGCCTCAAAAATTATTTTGCTCCATCTTTTTGTAGGTTCTGTTGCTCCAGGTATTGTTTTATACCATTATTTAAAGGTATTCTGGGAGATTTGAGGGAGTGTGCAGGCAAGTCATTCTCTTTTCTCTGATATCTTGACTCCAACCCTGATTGAGTTTTTTATGAAGGCAAACCAAATTATGGGTTTTTTTCCCCTAAATCTTACCTAGTCTTTAACTACTGTATGGGTATTTCATCAGCAAACTGAGACCTGGGAAAAACCTTAGCTCAAAAAGGCCCATGTCTCCCACTGCATCCTATGCTATCAGCAATTATCTGGATCCCAACATATATGGAGACAGAGAGTGATTATTTTGTATGGCTTTATGTCACTTAAACCCAATTCACCTGCAAGTAATTACCCTTCTGATCTCATTGGTCCATTTAAAAAAACAAAAATATTTTACCCCAAATTGATTAAAAACCCATTTGTCCTTAGTTTACATCTTTGTTGATTGATTCCAAGGTTATAGTAATTAGGATAGGATTCCAGCCTCTACTCTTAAAATAGCACACATTTTGAAGTCAGTAACTATAGGACAGAAAAATTAGGCTTGAAATGATTAATTACTTCACAAAGCCCCCAAAATTTGGGCAAATTTCAGACTGATTCAGTCTGAATGAGGAATCAAAAACACTGGCAGGAATTGGTATGCTCAAGAGTGATTCATACATGAAGTATCTGAAAAATGGTTATTTTAAGTAAGAAGTGAAGTGAAGGATAAATGATCATTTCTGCCTCCTTGGATTCAAAGAAAAAGGAAATTAATCTGATTAATCTTATTTAATTCAAATAGTATTACTAATCAAGGGCAGAAACTAAAAAGCTATTGTCAGTGCTATGGCAATCCTCCTGAACATCACTGGCCTCTATAATTGGACTAAAATGTACATCTCTTTAACTAATGGAGGAGCAATTCACATGAGAGCCAATTTAAGCTGATTTCTATTGAGAGAGTATGAGCAACTGGAAGTAATTCAATTCAATTTAAAAAAATATTTATTAAGCCATGTAAATAACAAAGACAAGAGCAAAACAGTTCCTTCCCTCAAGGAGTTTACATTCTGCTAGGGAGAAACAATATTACACATGTCAGTTATTTTTTTATAAAGCAAAATTATCACAAAATTAATTTGGATAATTAGGAAAGACTTTTTGTAGAAGAGGCTAATTGAATCTTCAAAGGTGCTAGTGACTCCAAGAGAAAAAGAAAGGAAGTATTCCATGGTTAAGGGACAATTTGTGAATTGGAACAGAGAAGGAAGCTATAACAACATGCACAATATATTAAAACTAAGTGGTTTAACTTAACCTCAAAGGTTAAGGTACTGATACTTTCTGGCAAGCATTAACTAGAGAGGGAAGCAAATGTGATATTATATTCCCTGCAAAATTAAATCTTTATTAATATGGGATGCTTAGCTTTAGTTAACTCTCTCTGATGCTTTCCATGGGCTTGTTTGCTGTGTTCTAATAAGAAAACAAATCAATTAGACATGCAGTGGGGATGGAGGGTGCATAATGATGGCAGTTCTCTTAGAAGTATTGGAATGCAAAGTCTAGTTCAAAGTACTTGAAGGAATGGTAATCTAGTTTATATTCAATTTATCTCATGCCTCTGGAAAACCCTGAGGAACTTATTGCATTTGTTGCACAAAAGCCAATTACAGTAATGGGTTTCTCATAAGAGTTTCCAGCTTTCAGAATTAGTTTGTACTATTTAGCTGTACATTTTCCAGTGACTGTTTAGGCTAATTATTTCTAATTTTTCATCCATTATGGTGGAAGAGAAAAAAACAAAGGCTGCAGTGGGTGGTGGAAGCCATACTCTTCCCCAAATCCTGAAAAGATTTGAACCAACCAGGAAAAGACAGAGAAGAAAATATTTGATTTTTGTTGTGGAACTTAAATAACCAAGAATGATCTGAGGTTCTAGAGTGGACCCCAGAATTGTTTAAATACCAAAGAATTTTGTGATAGCCCAAAAGGAATAAGGCCATCTGTTTTTGAGAGCCAAGATGATTAGGGAAATCAATATGCAATTGAACTTAATCTGCACAAATATTGGATCTGAGCTAAGCTTTCCTAAGTTTTCTGTCTAAAAGAGGTCATTTCTATCTCCATCAGTTTTTCCATAGACACAGAAACATGTGGTACCTCAGAAAGCTTGTGTTTATTTACTGTTAGAGCTATATGTAGGGCAATGTTGCACCCATCACAAAAGCTTGCAAAGTCCCTCTCTTTGGGGACAGATTTGTTTCTTAGTTACCTTCATCAAGAAAGTTCATTCCAGCTGCAAATATTGAAAGCACCTTTAGTATTGTGAGAAAAGGAGCCAAGATGAGTCTCCTGCTTGAATGAACAAAACTCATTTCCAGAAATTATCCCCAGCTCTGAGAAGTAATTAATTGCCTTTTGATTGTTTGTTTGTTTTAGGTAAGAAGGCTCCCTCTCAGAAATCCACAAAGTCCTCTGATATGGTTTATGTCCAAAAGGATCTAAATTAAATCCCAGGGTTGTTAGGAGCTGACTCAACCAGGACCATTTGCAGTGATCAATTTCAGCCATAGTACATAGCCATAAATGATTTACAAAGCCTAATTGGGTGTTCAGTACAAACAAAGGCAATACCTTTAATTAGAACCCACAGGTGGAAAACCTGGGGAGATAGCTTATTGTTTGGGGTGGGTGATAGTGGGCTTCTATGTCCACAAGCTAATGGACTTATTTCTGGAGTGACAAAGAAAACAGATTGTTCCATGTAGTGGCTCCCATGGCTAAAACAGCTTCAATGACACAAGCAAACAGCCTTAGGCGAATGCTAAACAGCTGTCACACAGAATCACAAACAGGAAAAGTTCTTTTTGTTTCTTCTGTGGCAGTGACTGCCGTCTGAATTGGCTCAGGTAGTA
The DNA here is from genome assembly GCF_048593235.1 of Sminthopsis crassicaudata. Taxonomy (NCBI): domain Eukaryota; kingdom Metazoa; phylum Chordata; class Mammalia; order Dasyuromorphia; family Dasyuridae; genus Sminthopsis; species Sminthopsis crassicaudata. The sequence goes on along the minus strand of NC_133618.1, from coordinate 618,839,699 downwards.
ACAAATAGAGCCTCAGAGGACTTTTCAACAAATCTTCAAACCTGAAAAATCTATTCCATCTAGACTAGGGAAAGTTCCTCGTTTCTTACTATAGGCAGGGAGGAGGGGGAGAAGGGAAAAATGAAAGGACATAGACAAGAGGGAAAGGGGAGAGAGTGGACAGGGAGAGGAGACAGTAGAAAAGGAGAAGAAAGAGTGAAGAAGGAGAGGAGGAGCGTGGGGAGAGCTGGGAAAAAGAACAGGGAGGAAGAAAGGAGAGAGGGAGAGACAGACAGATTAAAAAAAAACAGAGAAAGAAAAGGAGAAAGATTGATAAAGGGAAAAATCAAGCCCAGAAGGTCACAGATCTCAGATCCAAATGGGGTGAATGGTTGAGTTTTTTTTTACTTCAACTGGGTAGGAATCTAAGGTATCTATCTATCTCTCAACCTTTATTATCCCTTACAAAAAGAACAATGGAAACCAAGCATTCATCCAAAAAGACTATGGTAAACAAATTGTAAAACCCCAAGCATCCTGGCTATCAAGTTAAATTACCACCAAAGATGAATAAGGAGAAAATTACATTTATAAATTTAGTTCCCATGCATTTCTCCCTCTTCAGAGATTTATTTAAAATCAGATCAGGTGAAATCTGTTGACAACTACATATACCAAGGTATCCTTCACAGATTGTTGCCCAAACAAAACAAAACAAAACAAAAAATTGTCAGTTTTCCAAAGCTGCTTATATTCTGCAGATCTAGGAGGATTACCTTTGAATTGTGGGGATTAAAAAAAAAATTAAAGTTTTGAATTCCAAATTCCATCCTTCTCTCCCTGAAACAGTATGTAATCAGATAGAGTTATGCATGTGCAATTATATAAAATATTTCCATATTAGTTATTTTGTACAAGAATATTTGAATAAAAGAAAAAAATGAAAAAAATAGTATGTTTTATTCTGTATTCAAAAAATATCAGTTCTTTCTCTGGAGGCCAATAGTATACTGCAACCTTAGTCCTTTAGGATTGTCTTGGATCATTATATTGCTAAGTTATTCACAATTCTTTATTGGTATTGCTCGGCGCAAGATTTTCTTGGTTATGTTCACCACTATATATCAGTTCATGTAACTCTTTCCAGGTTTTCCTGAAATCATCTTGCTTGTCATATCTCACAGCACAATAATATTCCATTGCAATCATAACTACAGCATGTTTAGCTATTCCCCAATTGATGGGCATCCCTTTGATTTCTCAGCCAACACAAAGAATTACTACAAATATTATTGTACAAATAACTCCTTTTACCTTTTTGGGGGGATGTCTTTAGATATGGACCTAACAGTGATATTGCTATATTAAAGAGTATAAACAGTTTTATAGTCCTTTAACCATAGTTCTAAATTGCTCTCCAGAATCGTTGGATCAGTTCACAATTCCACCAATAGTGCATTGATGTCCCACTTTTCCTACCTTTTCTCCTGTGTCCAACATTTTCCATTTTTTTTTTTTTGTTATATTAGCCAATCTGATACATGTGAAATGCTACCTCACAGTTGTTTTAATTTACATTATGTAAATCAATAGTGATTTAGAGCTTTTTTTAATATGACTATAAATACCTTTTAATTTCTTCATATGAAATGTCATATATTTTGACTAACCTCTTGGAGATGATGTATTTTTTTAAGTAAATTTGAGTCAGTTCTCCATGTATTTAAGAAATAAGTCCTTTAACAGGTATACTGAAGTACCAGTCTAGCATCTAAACTAACCCTTGCCTAATCCTGGAAGCTTAGAAAGCTCTGGGGCCCAAAAGAAAAACTGCTATTTCACCATGGCCCATATGACTTAACCCACCTGTCCTCAAGAACAACAGAAGATATCCTCTTGGTACTATGCAAAAACCTCTGATAGGTCTCTACCCCTTGTGCACCCTTCCTGCACAACTAATAAACACAAACTCAACATCCTATGCTCAATCCCCTTGCAGGCACACCTGGTGGCTCCAATGACAGGGAAATTGCAGCAAGCTCCCTCTTCTTTTAGGCCTCTAGAAGTAGTTTTCAATCAGCCCCTACCTTTATTAACTCCCTGGAATATCTTGAGCAGCCTGAGGCCTAAAGACATTCCATTAATCCCCAGATATGGAATTAATGGCTGGCTTTTTGCTACTTTAGAAGTATTGCTTATGGTGATAAGGACCCTACCTCTCTTGTTTTTTTGCTTTTATAGGCTAGACATATAACTCCATTAAGACCTGCTGGAATTTAGGACCCTTCTACATTTCAATAAATCTCCACATCAAATTCTTGTTAGGTTTTTTTCACACATCTGTTTCAGCATAGCAATACTTGTTGCAATTTTTCCCCTTCAGTTTTTTTTTTTTCTTTATAATTTTGGTTGTATTTGTCTTTGTATAAAAGTTGTATATTTCATATAACCCAAATTATTTTATATTTTGTAATGCTTTGGTCTGAAATTCTTTCCTTATCAATAAATCTGACATAATCTATTCTGTGTTCTTAATTTGTTTATGGCTTCATTCTTTTTGTGTAGATTATATACCCATTTTAACATTATTTTGTTATATGGTTTCATATTTTATTTTATACCTAGTTTCTGTCACATTGTTTTCCAGTTTTCCCAGAAGTATTTTTTTGGGGATTTTTTTTTTTTTTTACAAATATTGAGTTTTTGTTCCAAAAGATTTAGGTTTATGGCTATTTACTGTCCTATCATTCCACTGATCCACCACTCTCTTTCTTAGCCAGTACCAGATTATGTTGGTAATTACCCCTTTATAATATAGTCTGACATCTCGTACAGCTAGACCACCTGCTTTCACATTTTTTGTCATTGATTACTTTGATATTCTTGAGATTTCGTTCTTTCAACTGTATTTTTTCTAGAACTATAAAATAATTTTAGATAAGTTTCATTTGTATGGCACTTCATAGATTTATGTAGTTATTTTTATTATATTGGTTCAGTCTACACATCAGCAACTATTATTTTTCTAATTGTTAAGCTCTATGTATATGAAAAGTATTTTAAAGTTATGTTCGTGTGCTTCTTGTATTTGTTTTAGCAGGTAGTATTTTATATTAGCTAAAGTAATTTTAAAAGGAATTTATTTCTTGCTACTGGACTTTGTAATAAATATGAACACTGATGAGTTAGGCAGGTATATAATGTAACTCACAACTTTGCTAAAATTGTTAATAATGTCAAGTAGCTTTCTAAATATAGCATTCTATCATCTGCAAAGACTAATAGTTTTGTTCCTCCATCTGCTATTCAATTCCTTAAATTTCTTTTTCTTCTCTTATTCATATAACTATTCTAGTATAATATAAATAACAGAGCTGATAATTGATATCCATGCTTCACCCTTGAGTGTGTTGGGAAGTTTTCTAGCTTATTGCCAATATAATAAATGATTGCTGATGGGTTTAGATAAGTATTACTTATCTTCTTAAGGTAAGTTCCATTTATGTTTATGTTCTATGTTGTTTTTTAATAGGAATGAATGCAATATTTTATAAAAAGCTTTTTCGGTATTTTTTGAGATAATCATTGGACTTCTTTTGGTTTTGCTATTTATTTGGTGAGTTATGCTAATAGTTTTCTTTATATTGAACCGAACCTACAATCCTAGTAAAAATCCCATTTGATCATAGTAATTTATCTTGGAAATAAATTGCTGTTATTTGTAATCTGTTATATCTTTACTTAAAAATTTTGTATCAAACTCAATTAGGGATATTGGTCTATGACTTTATTTCTCTGTTCATATTCTTTCTGGTTTAAATGTCAGCACCATATTTATGTCATAAATGAAATTTGGTAAGACTCCTTCACCTACTTTTCCAAATAGTTTGATATAGTTTAGGAATTAATTTTTTTTAATGTTTGGTAAAATTCATTTGTTAAATCCATCTGATCTGAAGATTTTTTCTAAAGGAATTCATTAATGACTTGTTCAATTACTTTTTCTAAAATATGACTATTTATATAATTTATTTCCTCTTCTGTTAACATAAAAAATCATACATTTGTAAATCTTCTCTATTGCATTAAATTGTCAGATTTACTAGCATAAAAATGGACAAAATAGCTCCTAATTATTGCTTTAATTTCCTCTTCATTGTGGAAAGTTAACACTTTTCATTTTTTTAAATTTATTTCTTTTTTATTGAAGTTTTTAATTTTCAAAACATATGCAAGGATAATTTTTCCACACTGACCCTTGAAAAACCTTGTGTTCCAATTTTCCCCTCCTTCTCCCCCAACCCTGCTCCTAGATGGCAAGTAATCCAATATATTATAAACATGATAAAAATACATGTTAAATCTAATATAGGCACACACACACACACACACAATTCTCTTGCTGCACAAGAAAATCAGATCAAAAAGAAAAAAAATGAAAAAGAAAATAAAATTTAAGCAAACCACAACAAAAAGAGTGAAAATGCTACGTTATGATGCTTACTCCGTTCCTACAGGCCTTTCTCTGGATATAGATGGCTCTCATCATCACATGACAATTGGAAATGGTGTGAATCATCTCATTGTTGAAAAGAGTCACATTCATTAAAATTGATCATTGTATAATCTTGTTGTTGCCATGTATAAAGATCTCCTGGTTCTGCTCACTTCACTCAGCATCAGTTCAAGTAAGTCTCTCCAGACTCTCTGAAATCATCCTCCTGATTGTTTTTTATAGAACAATAATATTCCATAACATTCATATACCATAATTTATTCAGCCATTCTCCAACTGATGGGTATCCACTCAGTTTCCAGTTTCTAGCCACTACAAAAAGGGCTGCCACAAACATTTCTGGATATGTGGGTCCCTTTACCTCATTTAAGATCTCTTTGGAATATAATCTCAGTAGAAAGACTGCTGGGCCAAAGGGTAGCTTTTTTGAGTATACCTCCAAATTGCTCTCCAGAATGGTTGGATCTGTTCACAGCTTCACCAACAATGTATTAGTATCCCAGACATTTTTCCCACATTCCCTCCAACATTCATCATTATCTTTTCCTGTCATTTTAGCCAATCTGACATGTGTGTAGTGGTATCTCAGTTGTCTTAATTTGCATTTCTCTGATCAATAGTTCTTTGGAGAATTTTATTCTTATGACTGCAAATTGTTTAAATTTCTTTATCTGAAAATTGTCTGTCTACAGCCTTTGACCATTTATCAAATGGAGAATGACTTGAATTTTTATAAATTTGAGTCAATTCTCTACATATTTTAGAAATGAGGCCTTTATCAAAACTTTTGAATGTAAAAATGTTTCCCAGTTTATTCCCTTCTAATCTTGTTTGCATTAGTTTTATTTGCACAAAAACCTTTTAACTTAATATAATCAAAATTATCTATTTTGTGTTCAATAATGATCTCCAATTCTTTGGTCATAAATTCATTCTTTATCCACAGATCTGAGAGGTAAACTACCCTATGTCCTTCTAATTTACTTATAATATCACTCTTTAGATCTAAATCATAAACTCATTTTGACCTTAATATATGGTGTTAGGCATGGGTCAATGCCTGGTTTCTACCATACTAGTTTCCAATTTTCCCAGGAGATTTTGTCAAATAGTGAGTTCTTATCCCAAAAGCTGGTGTCTTTGTATTTATCAAACACTAGATTACTGTAACAGTTGATTATTTTGTCCCATGAACCTAATCTGTTCCACTGATAGACTCCTCTATTTTTTAGCTAGTACCAAATTATTTTGATGACCACTGTTTTACAACATAGTTTTAGGTCTGATACAACTAGGCAACCTTCATTTGCAATTTTTTTCAGTAATTCCTTGAAATTCTTGACCTTTTATTCTTCCAGATGAACTTTGTCATTATTTTTTCTAGATCTGTAAAATAATGTCTTGGGTGTATGATTGATATATCACTGAATAAATAGATTAATTTAGGTATTATTGTTATTTTTATTATATTAACTCAGTGTATCCATGAGCACTGGATATTTTTCCAATTGATTAGAGCTGACTTTATTTATGTGGCAAGTGTTTTGTAGTTGTGTTCATATAGTTCCTGATTTTGCCATGCAGATAGACTCCCAAATGATATATGATATCTACAGTTATTTTAAATGGAATTTGTCTTTGTATCTCTTGCTGCTTGGACTTTGTTGGTAGTATATAAAAATGCTAATTTATGTGGATTTATTTTTTATTCTGCAACTTTGCCAAAGTTGTAGATTGTTTCTAATAGCTTTTTAGTTGATTCTCTAGGGTTTTCTAAGTATACCATCATATCATCTGCAAAGAGTGATAATTTGGTTTCCTCATTACCTAATCTAATTCCTTTAATATCTTTTTTTCTTTTCTTATTGCCAAAGCTAAAATTTCTAATACAATACTGAATAGTAATAGCAATAGTGGGCAAACTTTTTTTTTTTACCCCTGATCTTACTGAGAATGGTTCTACTTTGTACCCATTACATATGATGCTTGCTGATGGTTTTAAATAGATACTACTGATCATTTAAAGGAAAAATCCATTTATTTCTATATTCTCTAGTGTTTTTAATAGAAATGAGTGTTGGATTTTGTCAATTTTTTTGCATCTATTGAGATAATCATATGATTTTTGTTAATTTGGCTATTGATATAGTCAATTATGATAACAGTTGTCCTAATATTGAACCAGCCCCACATTCCTGGTATAAATCCTACTTGGTCCTAGTGTATAATCCTGGGGGTGACTTTCTGTAATTTCTTTGCAAATATTTTAATTAAGATTTTGACATCAATATTTGTTAGGGAAATTGGTCTATAATTTTCTTTCTCTGTTTTCATCCTACCTGGTTTAGCTATCAGCACCATATCTGTGTCATAAAAGGAATTTTGTAGGACTCCTTCTTTTCCTATTTTTTCAAGTGGTTTGCATAATATTGGAATTAATTGTTCTTCCCATTTAAATGTTTGGTAGAATTCACATGTAAAATCCATTTGACCCTGTATTTTTTTTTCTTAAGGAGTTGCTTAATAGCATTTTCTATTTTTTTTTCTAAAATGGGACTATTTAAGTAATTTATTTATTTCTTCTTCTATTAACCTGAGCAATCTATATTTTTGTAGGTATTTCTCCATTTCACTGACATTATGAAATTTCTAGTTCAGTTGTTTTTCCAATGAAAAAATTTATTCTTTTCTTCTATTTTTATATCTTTCCAAAATTTTGTGTTAGCATATTTTGATTTCTCATAGAGTCATTAGTTTATTCTAATTTTTGCTAAATTCTAATTTTTAAAGACCATTTTTCTTCAATGGATTTTTAAATTTTTTCCCATTTGGCCAATTCTATTTTTAAAGTGTTATTTTTTTCTGTAAATTTTTGTACATCTTTCTTCCCTTATTGACTCTTTTTTCATGATTCTTTTGTATTATTATTATTTCTTTTCCCGATTTTTCTTCTATTTCTGAAAATCTTTTAAAATCTCTTCCAGAAATGCTTTTTGGGATTTAGATCAAATTATATTTTATTTTGTTATTTTGAGGTCTTATATGTAGCCATAATGTCCTCCTTTAAGTTTATGCCTTGATTCTTTCTGTCAGCATATAGACTTTCTATAGTCTAGTTCATTTGGTTTTTTTGCTCATTTTTTTGTCTGTGACAATATTTTTGTATCCCAGGCTTTTTGTTCTGTGGCCTAGGGATTTACTGAAGGCTTTCATTGGAGGATAAGTTACTGTTTTGGCTAATTTTTGGTGGGAAAAGCCTTTCTATTGGCCTCCCCTTCATGTTACTTAGCTGGTGGCCTGCCCCACAGGTGGGTCCTCCTGCTAGATTGTTATGGAAACAGGGCCTCTCTCTTAGCAGGCCCTGCAGGTGGAATGGGGCCTGACTGCTAGATTGTTATGGAAATATGATCTCTCTGCTAGTAGGCCATGGAGGAAGGTTTGCTGTTGGCTCACTCTGGGGTGGGCTTCATTAGTGGTCAAGGCTTTGCAGTACCTTCTGCTGGGGTTGCTGGTTGATGTTTTATACCGACTGCTCTCTGACTTATAAGCAGAGGACTTCTTCCTCATTCTACCATCTTGGCACCAAAAGTCTAGGGAATTTTTTTTTTTTAATTTCTAAATACTACATATGTCATTTAGGCAATTGAGTTGTATGTGTTACAGATAAACAACATTTCAACAAAATTGTGATCTGCTACTTTATTTGTAATTTAAATCAATATTTTTCTTTTTTTTCATTTAATATGCTATTTCCCAGATCAAAAGTAGACTGGACTGCCTATCAGCAGCTTGATTTGATATTGGAAATATTGTGCCCCATGATTCACATGGAATAATGTCTTTGCTGATTTCTCTTCACTAAGACATGTTACTTATTTTCAGAAGTGGGAATGATTTTAGAACCCATCTAGTCTATTCTGTTATGAAAAATAATTCCCAGCAAGTCATTATGTTTGACAAATAACTTTTCCTTAAAGACCACAAGTGAAGAAGTTATTAATTTAAGGCAATCTACTCCAAAACTAATAGCTTTAGTCATTAGGAATTGTTACTTACTAAAATTAATTTTGACTTTTTGTACCTTCTATCTATTAATTCTATCCCTTGAGAATATCCATCCTAGTCCCCTTTCAAACGGCCATCCTTTTGAAGCTTGAAGACAGCAATAATAATTCTCTGATACTTCTGTCCTCAGGTGGAGTCCAAGTTCTGATTGATTCTTATATGCCATATACTCAAGGCCCCGTCCTATCCTATTTATTCTCATCACTTTCCAGATTATAAATATGCTTCCTAAAATATAGCATACAGAACTGAATATTGTACTTTACAGTATTTCAGATGTGGCCATCACAGAAAGAGAATAAGAGGATTTATCACTAACTTTTTCCTGGATTTTATGTTTTTCTATGTACAATTTTAGCTTTGAAATTCTGATAATAATATTCTTTCTGGTTCCACCACTATTCAAATCTCTTCCTCTTCTATATGCCCCTAATTGAACTTTCTCCTCACTAGAAACCAACAAGAGAAGAGAACGAGAGTTTTTCTGCTCAAATATTTGACGTGGACACTTTGTCTTAGCTGGGCAGTGAAATAAAAGGATTTTTGTCTCTATCAAGTAAGCTGATAAAAAATAATCAACTGATATCTGTTTATGCTCTTGAAATCAGAGAAAAGATTTTTCCATTACATATGCCCCTCAAGAGGTTCACCAAATCTCTGTATGGGTTGATAACAGGCTCCTTAAATTAGCAATAACATATTTCATGATGATGAAATTCCACCAGTTCCCATTGGAAACTAGCTTCATCAAACTAATATTTTTCAAACTCCAAATCTTTTCCCCTAATATTCAGCATAATGTTGTTTCTATTGCTTAATCATTCAAAATTCTGACTTCCTATGTAATTCCCTTAATTTCATTCCATTAACTCTAATTATATCCCCATATACTATAGTGCCCAATCCTTCTACTTCTTTAGAATATATATTCTTCCAAAAATTTATTGACTCTTTTTCCTCTTTTGACTGTTATTTATGTAAACAATCCTATTTAATTCCCTTTTCATTCTCTTATGTCATTTCCCCTATTACCTAAATCATTTTTGTTGTTCCCCTTTGGACTTTTTCCAACTAGAATACATTTTCCACCTTCAGAGTCTGGAAACTGAATATGGTATCCCCTGGGTATCTTTGTTGAGTGTCACATAGAGTCAAGACTTTCTTATCAATTGCCTGATGCAGTGTTAAAGGAAATGTGATTGCTGAGGATAATTTTGTAAATTAAAATGAGTTATAAATTAATCAGTTTCTCTTCACTGCAAAGAGTAGAGAAGAAAGAAATGAGACATAACACAGAACTCCTAGTTAATAAAATGAGAGAACAAAGTTACATCAATTTTTTTTAATTAATCAGCTAATAACTTTATATTTTTGAGAACATTCTCCAAAATTGTCTTTCTAGTCATATATTTTCTGCTGTCATTATTATACTGATTTACTTACTTTGGTATCTCTGTAATTCTGTAATGTTATCAGTAGTAGACAGACTGATTATTACTTTGGTACAATAGAGATAATAAGCCTCCAAGGCATTAAATAGATTAATATAGAATGTTTACAGAAATGTATTGGATGATATTAATTAAGCCTTACATTGGCCCAACCAATCAGGAAATCAATTTGAACGTATGCTAAGAAAATAATTAAAATATCTAAGTTGTTTGCCAAAATATCTTGTTGCTGGGAAGTCAATAATTATTATTTGATCAATAAATATTTATTAAGCATCTATTATGTGCCAGGTACTATATAGAGTACTGGATTACAAAAAGAGACAAAAAACAGTCCTTGCCCTCTAGGACCTCATAAACTAAAATTTTATAAAAAATAATCTATATAAAGGATTAGTAGGAATTAATTAACAAAGAGAAAGACTTAGAATTAATAAGTCAGGGAGACCAGTATGTGTATATGATAAGGAACAGCATCCTGAATATGGCAGACAAGCAAAGAAAAATACAAGAATCAAAAGATGGAGAATCTTATCTGTGGAATAGCAAGGAGTCCAGCATCACATAATGAAGAGTATGTGCTAGGTTGTGGGTAAAGTAGGAAAAGAGTGAAAATGTGACAAGATGATAAGTAACAAAGAACTTTTAATTCTAAGCCGAGAAAAGCCTCATATGCAAAAATAAAGGCAATTATAATGAACAAATCTGACTCTAAAGAATATGAGATATGAGAAAGCACCTCCTCCTTTCTATGTAGGGATCAAGGCCCATAAATGTGGAACATTGTATATATTAGTCAAACTTTTTGATGAGTTAGTTAGCTTTTCTGAACCTTTTCCTCCATCCCATCTTACACACACTATCTGAGAAGGGAAGAGGAGAGAAATGAATTGTGAAATGTCTAGAATAATTTTTTAAAAAATTAATTCAATGTATTAGATGATCTCTTGAGGTCACTTCTATCTCAGTGATTCTATAAAAACAATACATGACATGGGCAGTGTTTTCATCACACACACACACACACACACACACACACACACACACACAAATTTAATTCAAGTATATTGCACAGAATGAGAAGACAATCTATTTCAATACATGATTGTGTTGTAGAGATACTTCTGAGTTCTTGAAAGTTTTACCAGTAAAGCAATGTTTCTCCCAAATGGGAAAAATAATGTTAGTTTTGGCAAAAAATTGCCTGCTGTCCAAAAAGCATCCAAGTATAGATGCTCATCATTAGCAAGATTTGTTTCAAAAATTTTTGGTTTGATTTTTGGCCATGATCAGAAAGTCCTTCTTCATTTCCTATGTCTTTCTCTGAATGCTCCCCAAAGTAAATATAACATCTAAGCATATTCTAACCATAAAAGAGGACATGACTATTATCTTCTGATAAATATAACCAAAGATTTTATTTATTTTTTGTCTAATCTAGTACATTGTTGACTTATATTGTGCTTGCAATCCATGGACTACTGTCTAGCTGCACATCTCCCATTTTATATTTTTTTATGTTGATTAAAATAAAAAAAACACAAGTGAAAAACTTCACATCATTCTCTATTAAATTTCATCTTATTAGATTTGGTCCATCATTTAGGCCTGTTGATATAATTTTCAATTCTGACAGTCATCCAATGTGTTCAGCTGTCTTTCCCTAGCATTATGTACCCTGGAAATATGACAAGCATGTCATCTATGTTTCTATCTATATCACCAATAAAAATATTAAAAAATAAAATGCCCAGAGTAGATATCTGGGGAATTCTACCCTCTCTTTAAATTATCCATTCTCTTATGTTAGATTAATAAATAAAATCTAAATCTATTCATATTGATTATCTAAGTCACATATAAAACTTTTTCTCTTAAGGGACACAAAAGATAGAGAGAGGGAAGAAGAGAGGGAGAGAAAGAAAAGATAGATAGATAGATAGATAGATAGATAGATAGATAGATAGATATACATGGATGGGTGTGGGTGGGTATGAGTGTATATACACACCCACACACATGCACACCCACACCCACACACATTTCAAGAAAGAAAGAAATGAGAAATAGAAGGGATAGTTGGTTGTTATAAGAATTTGGAATTTTAAATTCCAAATCTTGAAGGTAGTATGATTTCAAGAGGTGGTAAGATCTAAAATATGGATTATTAGTTTGTAATTGATATGAAGAAGAAGATGGTCATTAATATCATGGAAGTAGACATTTTGTGTAATTAATATTATGGAAGGCCACCAATATAAATTTCAAATTCCCTGAAGAGGTGTAGGAAGCAGAATGAAGAGGAACATCATAAGCCAATTACAAAGAAGAATGACTGAAAAGTTGGTAGATGACAAGAGAAAGGATGAGGGTATAAGAATGAAAATTCTTTGTGAACAGCAAATTCATTATGGGGCAATATTAGAGAAATAGTACTAATGCATTCAGGGGATCCAGGATTATATCAACACCAATTCTTAACCACAAAGTTGAAGCAATTAAAAAAAAATTGATGCTTAAGGAAAGTTGAATAACATAGAGGAGTTTGTGAAGATTTCAAGTGTGATAGTCTATACAGTAGAAGACCTAAGCTGGAATGGGCTTAGAGAAAAATAAGAAATAAGGATACTCATAATAGGAATAAGGATTGGGGGAGGTAGTGTGGCTGTCACCTCTTTGTATTGGGAAAATAATCATGTTCTGGTGATTCTCGGACTATTTCTTATTCTATTCATTCCATAATCCTCAGGAATAGGTCTTGGTAGGAATTAGAAACATGAGTGCATATGAATTATTTCAGAAATGTACAATGGGCTAAACAGAGTTGAAATAAAAAATATGAACCAGCCACTCCCCAATCTTTATACAATAGACAAGACATTATTTCATCATTCTTAAGAGGATACTACTCCTGACTCTATATTGCTTTCTCCACTTTCCCTTTTCATGTTCTTTTTGTGTATTATCTACCTCATTAGGATGTAAGCTTTTTGAAGGGATAGCCTGTCTTCTTTTTCATTGTCTTCATATTCCCACTGTTTACCTCAGTTCTTAGCACTGCTTATGACTTGACAAGATTAGAAAGCAGAGTCAAAATCTGTTCTTGGTATTAATAGTGTCTCAGTGCAGTTATATTGCTCTTGAGATTCCTTGCTCTAAAACTCTTCATGTCCCTACGCATGAGCCCCCACCATTAGGCACAGACTCTTTATAGATTTCTGGAAATTTTGAAACTTGTCACTCAGATAGAATTTGATCAGAAGTTCTCATCATGGCTTCCCTGTACTTCTATTACTATAGAGGTAATTAGGTAAATATAGAGAAGAACAGAACCTGGAGCCAGAAAAAAAACTGAAATTAGACTATTACTAGCTGTATGATCCTGAAAAAAGTCACTTAAACTCTGCCTCAATATTATCATCTATTAAAAAATATAAAATATATAAGATATAAATCTATAAAATTAAATCATCTGTAAAATCTATAAAATTATCATCTATAAAATCATAATAACATGTATCTCTCAGGATTGCTGGGAGGATATAATTTGATAACATTTGTTAAGAGTTTTGCAAACTTTAAAAAGTGATAAATTGCTAGTTCTAGGGTCTACAATAGGACACAGGCACTGACTGAATATATTCTCATTTAAGTCTAGTTCCCTCTTTCCCACTGGGACATGGGCCTAGCTTTAAATTGCCTTGGGCCCCCTCTTCTGACTTCATCTATTCATTTTCTCCCTTTCTTTAGCTCTCTCATACAGAATACTCATACTCATTTCCACCATACCATAATTATAACATCAATAAGAAGGGTACCTTATTGACATTTGCGAAAATACCCCCCCCAAAGCCACTTATAGACAGCTGCTGTATTATCATTAATGTTAATTATTAACTCTAAAAGTATGATCTATCTTATCCATTCTTCTTTTTCAAGTTTGGGATATATATCATCATAGGTGCTTTCTTTGGTGTGTGCTTCATAATGTTCAATTCCAGCTAAATTTTTCACATTCCATAAATTCCCAGAGTTACTTTTCTCTTCCATAATGTCAAATATATGCTCTCTTAATCTTTTTTCAACTGCTTCTAGAGTTTCTATTCTTAATACAATCTTCCATCCTGCAGTACATCAGACCCATCAAGTTACTGGGGACAAGAAAATCTATCAGTTATAAGTCTTAGAGTGCATCACTAAATATTTCCTACTATAATTTTATCAAGATTGCTTCTTTCCAAACTGAAAATCTCTCAAATGACTTTGTCGCTCAGATATCAAAGCAGGGATCTTTCTCCCTACATAATGCTCAGCATAGAAATTGCAGCATCCCATGTTCAATGAGGCTAGCTGAATATTCATAAGCTCTACTTCAATGACAATTCCCTCACAAAACATCCTCCCCATTTAAAATCCCATTCATAAAAATAAAATAAAATTCCCATTCAGTAATATGTAGCCCCAATACCACCAGATTTTCTTCTGATGTTAGCCACCTGGGTCTGTACAATTTCAAACAACTATATGCTAAGTGCCAGGTTGGACAGTGCTAGCCATAAGAGACTATCATCCTATCTTCCTTTTACTGGCCTTCCACTTCCCTTCCTTTAAAACATGCTTATGTAGTATCTATGGAGCTGCCCTCTCATTGTCCACAATCCTTAGCATCTGGAAGGATTTGCCTCCCTAGTATATAATCATATTACTAATTAGTAACAAATAGGCAAGCTATCATCACTCATGGTCTGGTCCTTTGGTTTTCTTTGTGTCTCCTTGACATATTTTCTTCTCAGGAGTTTACTAGATACTTAGAATTTTATCATTAAAAGTTTCTTATCACAGCCTTTCAATTTTCATTTTATCGTCTAAGAAGGTTACTAAGAAATAGAGCAAAACATAACTCTGCTTCTCACACTTTCATTTAAAATGCATTTCAAAGTCCCAACTTAAATGAAAACCTTAACCTTAACTCACATTGAATCTACTTGTTTGGATCATTCAATTTTAGTTTTAGCTCAGAACATACTTTATATCACATTCTATATTCCTTCCCATTGCATCATTTCTCCTCTAGTTATTGTTACTTACTCTGTGTGTGTGTGGGGAGAGTGGGGGTGTATGAATGTGTGTGTAGGAAGCCATTCACCAAGTACTCCTTTTTCTTCTCTCCTCTTCATTGTGCATCATTCAAAAAGCTTCTGCTACTATCAGCTCTGTCACACACACACACCCATCTCAAAAGAAATTATGACCCTTCTTGGCAAGGTGAACCCCTCTATGTGCACAAGTGATCTTATTTGATTTCATTTTTCTTCAATATAATTGCCATGGGTACTCTAACTAAACTCTCTAACTAAAATAAAAAATTTTAAATTGAGTTGAGACTCTATGTGCTGGGTTGTGTAACTGAATGTGGAGGTCATGAAAAATTTGGCAACTTAAAAAGAAGGAAGGAAGGGAGGGAGGGAGGGAGGGAGGAAGGGAGAGGGAGGGAGAGAGAGAAAAAAAGAAAAGAAAGGAAAGAAAGAAAGAAAGAAAGAAAGAAAGAAAGAAAGAAAGAAAGAAAGAAAGAAAGAAAGAAAGAAAGAAAGAAAGAAAGAAAGAAAGAAAGAAAGAAAGAAAGAAAGAAAGAGAGAGAGAGAGAGAGAGAGAGAGAGAGAGAGAGAGAAAGAAAGAAAGAAAGAAAGAAAGAAAGAAAGAAAGAAAGAAAGAAAGAAAGAAAGAAAGAAAGAAAGAAAGAAAGAAAGAAAGAAAGAAAGAAAGAAAGAAAGAAAGAAAGAAAGAAAGAAAGAAAGAAAGAAAGAAAGAAAGAAAGAAAGAAAGAAAGAAAAAGAAAGAAAGAAAGAAAAAGAAAAAGATCAATTGGGGACAGTCTTCTTAAGGAGTTTAGTCATGAAAAGAAGAAGAGATATAGGACAATAACTGCTAATGAGGATGAATAGAATAAGTAAGGATTTTTGAGGATGGAGAAAACCTGTCTCAATTGAAAACTTAGTCCCCAACATCACTATTCATCTCTTGTTTCTCAAATCTGAGGACATTTTCTTAATACTCAGACTTCGTGATTTTTCTGTTGCTTTGTTGATTACCACCTCCTTCTCCAAGATATTCTCTTCTCTTGAGTTTTTCATGACTCTGTTCTCCCTTGGCTGTTATTCTCCTACTTTTATAACTACTTTTTCTCTTTTTCTTTTTCTGGATCATCATCCAGTTCATTAATCATCAATTATCATTTCTATAGAAATTTTAATTATCTAATCCTATAGCTCCTGACTTCTACTGTTACATCTATAACTATCTATTGGATGTCTTAAACTAGATGTCTCAGAGACATGTTACATTCAATGTATCTGAAACTGAACTAATTATCTTTACCCTCAAACTATCCCTTTATCCTAATTTTTACTATTACTGTCAAGGATACTACCATCTTCTCATTACTCAGGCTCACAACTTATGTATCATTCTCAACTCCTTACTCTTGTGTGTGTGTCTCTTTCTCTGTCTCTGTCACTCTCACTCTCTTTTTCTTTCTGTGTCTTTGTCTCTCTCTCTCTCTCTCTCTCTCTCTCTCTCTCTCTCTCTCTCTCTCTCTCTCTCTCTCTCTCTCTCTCTCTCTCTCTCTCTCATCTTTCTCCACCCCAGTCTGAACTTCCTAAAAGCACAAGTCTGACCATATCACTTTCCTATTCAATAAATAATATTGATTTCTGTTACTTCTAAGATCACATATTAATTTGTTTGGCTTTTCAAGCATTTCAACACGTGACCTTTTCTTTTTGTTGAAGGGGTTTTGTTTGTTTGTTTGTTTTTTTCATTATGTATTCTATAATTAAGAAATAGTGGTCTCTGCTGTTCTTCATGGATGATAGTTTATTTCCTGTTTCTCCTGTTTCTGAACACTTTCACTGGCTGCTCCTCAGACATGGAACTCTCTCTTTTCTCCTGTCAGCTAAATATTCATCTTCTTCAAGAAGCCTTTTCAAGTCAAATGAATTATTTTTTAGTATCTTCTGAGATTATCTTTTGTTTAATAATAATAATAACTGTCATTAGTGTCATTAATTTTCTGATTATTATCCTGTATTGATGTTGCTTGTACATACTTCTTTGTATATTGTCTCCCCTATTGTATTGTGAGTTCCCTGAGGGCAAGATTTATTTTTGTCTTTCTTTGTATTGCCAGTATTTAAGACAGTGCCAAGCACTTAGTAGTTGCTTAATAAATGCTTATTAACTTGATTTGTTCATGCCATAAACACTGTAACTAATTAAGAAAAGTTTACTGAATTGAATTGAACCTCTGATAAGAGACTTGAAGGAAGTCAGGATGCTGAGTATGAAGAAAAGACATTTTTGGGGAACATAAATAGCTATTCAGTTCTAGTCACATTCAAGAAGGACATTGATATGTTAGACAACATTAGTTGGTGAGAGGGTGAAGTAGAATAATGAAGGATCTTGAGATTAAAATATAGGCCAAGAGAACTAGAGAACTAAAAGAATAAAGTTAAGGGAAAATATCCTAGCTGTCTTCATGTACTCAAATAATTTCCATGTGAAAAGGAGATTACACTTAGGGTCATGGGATCATATATTTAGAACTGAAAGAGATTTCAGTCATCTAACTTAAGACCCTTATTTTAGAAATAAGGAAACTGACACTCTGAAAGATTAAGTGATTTGCAAAGTCAATTTGTTTTACTTGCCCCACCTTCAAGTAGAAATAGTCTACTGAAGGCAAATTTAGGGCTGATATATGGAAATCGTTTCTAATAATTGGAGCTACAAAAAAAGAATGGGATACCTAGGGAGATGATGGCATATCCCTCTTTGAAGATTTTCAAACAAAAAATGAATATCATTTAACAGGTAGGTTTTAGAAGAAATTTCTTTTCTTCTAAATGTATGACTGAATGGGTTCTAAAGTCCCTTCAACTTTAAAGTTCTGTGATTCTATGAATTCCCTCAAAGAATTATTAAGGTTGTTTTGCCTCATTAATCATTATCCTTTTTCCTAGTAGACTTTTTTCTGTAACACCAGGAAGACATATGGTCAAGTTCTCTAAGGCCCTTTGATAGTCTAAATTGCATATTTCCTTCTCCCAAACTCCTTCCTTTAGGTTCCAAAAAAACTTGAATCTATGTGTGTGTGTGTGTGTGTGTGTGTGTGTGTGTGTGTGTGTGTGTGTGTGTGTGTGTTGGAGGGAGAGAGTCATTGCTAATAAATATCACAAAGGATTTACATAGTAGAGGATTTGTTAGCCTCTTTGGTCTGGTGGTGGCTATTTGCTCTTGGCACTTTGGCCTTCCATTATTCTTTTTGCTAAATTTCTAATTAAATTTCTAGAATAAATTTTCTAATAGTATTTGTCTGGAAGGCATCTTTGCTTCTGGAAAGCTAGACGGGATAATGCATAATGCAGAGAAGAAGAAGCAGGATTCTTCTTAGTGTCAAATTCAAACAAAATGCTACAGACACATATTGACTTAGAAAATCACAAATTAATATTATCTATGTTGTATTATATTTTTATTTATTTTGTTAAAATTTTACCAATAATATTTAATCTGATTCCAAACTTCTCTTTTAGGCTCTTAAAGCACGAGAAAAAAAAAAGTAAAGGAACAACTTCCTAAGATGTTCAACGATATTCACCAGGGTCAGAAAGAAAAAGAAAGATAACAAGAATTCGAAGTAGGCTTGTGAAAAAAATACATAGTGTACATTTGTACAGCTAAGCTACATTTCTTTTTTTTTTAATTATAGCTTTTTATTGACAGAACATATGCATGGGTAATTTTTATGACATTGTCCCTTGCACTCACTTCTGTTCCAACTTTTCCCTTCCCTCCCTCCACCCCCTCCCCTAGATGGCAAGCAGTCTTATACATGTTAAACATGTTAAAGTATATCCTAGATACAATATATGTGTGCAGATCCTTATAGTTCTCTTGTTGGACAAGAAAAATTGGATTCAGAAGGTAAAAATAACTTGAGAAGAAAAACAAAAATGCAAATAATCCACATTCATTTCCCAGTGTTCCTTCTCTAGATATAGCTGATTCTGTTCATGATTGATCAATTGGAATTGAATTGGATCTTTTCTTTGGGGAATGGCTGAATAAATTATGGTATATGAATGTTATGGAATATTATTATTCTGTAAGAAATGACCAGCAGGATGATTTCAGAAATGTCTGGAGAAACTAACATGAACTGATGCTGAGTGAAATGAGCAGAACCAGGAGATCATTATACACTTCCCCAACTGATCCATTCAGTTTCCAGTTTCTAGCCACTACAAATAAGGCTTCTAGAAACATTCTTGCACATACAGATCCCTTTCCCTTCTTTAATATCTCTTTGGGATATAAGCCCTGTAGTAACACTGCTGAGTCAAAGGATATGCACAGTTTGATAATTTTGGGGGCATAATTCCAAATTGCTCTCTAGAATAGCTGGATCCATTCACAATTCCACCAACAATGCATCATTATCCCAGTTTTCCCTAATCCCCTACAACATTCAACATTATCTTTTCCTGTCATCCTAGGCAATCTGACAGGTATGTAGTGGTATCTCAGAGTTTTCTTAAGTTGCATTTCTCTGATCAATAGTGATTTAGAGCACCCTTTCATATGAGTAGAAATAGTTTCAATTTCATCATCTGAAAATTGTCTGTTCATATCCTTTGACCATTTATCAATTGGAGAATGGCTTGATTTCTTATAAATTAGAGTTAGTTCTCTATATATTTTGTAAATGAGGCCTTTATCAGAACCTTTAACTGTAAAAATGCTTTCCCAGTTTATTGTTTCTGTTCTAATCTTGTTTGCATTACTTTTGTTTGTGCAAAGGCTTTTTAATTTGATATAATCAAAAATTTCTATTTTGTGATCAATAATGATCTCTAGTTCTTCTTTGGTCACAAATTTCTTCCTCCTCCACAAGTCTGAGAAGTAAACTATCCTATGTTCTTGTAATTTATTTATAATCTTGTTCTTTATGCCTAAATCATGGACCCATTTTGATCTTATCTTGGTGTACGGTATTAAGTGTGGATCCATGCCTAGTTTCTGCCATACTAATTTCCAGTTTTCCCAACAGTTTTTGTCAAATAGTGAATTATTATTCCAAAAGTTGGGATCTTTGGGTTTGTCAAACACTAGATTGCTATAGTTATTGACTATTTTGTCCTGTGACTCTAACCTATTCCACTGATCAACTAGTCTATTTCTTAGCAAATACCAAATGGTTTTGGTGACTGCTACTTTATAATATAGTTTTAGATCAGGTACAGCTAGGCCACCTTCATTTGATTTTTTTTTTCATTAGTTCCCTTGAAATTCTTGACTTTTTGTTCTTCCATATGAATTTTGTTATTTTTTTCTAGATCATTAAAGTAGTTTCTTGGGAGTCTGATTGGTATAGCACTAAATAAATACATTAGTTTAGATAGAATTGTCATCTTTCTTATATTTGCTCTCTCTATCCAAGAGCTCTTAATATTTTTCCAGTTGTTTAAATCTGACTTTATTTGTGTGGAAAGTGTTTTGTGGTTTTGCTCATATAATTCCTGACTTTCCTTTGGTAGATAGATTCCCAAATATTTTATGCTATTGACAGTTATTTTGGATGGAATTTCTCTTTGTATCCCTTGCTGTTGGATTTTGTTGGTGATGTATAAAAATGCTGACGATTTATGTGGATTTAGTTTGTATTCTGCAACTTTGCTAAAGTTGTGAATTATTTCTAGTAGCATTTTATTAGTATCTCTTGTGTCCAAGTCTACCATTATATCATCTGCAAAGAGTGATAATTTGGTTTCCTCATTACCTATTCTTATTTCTTTAATCTCTTTCTCAATTCTTATTGCCAAAGCTAGCATTTCTAATACAATATTGAATAATTATGGTGATAGTGGGCAAACTTGTTTCATTCCTGATCTTACTGGGAATGGTTCCAGTTTATCCCCAATACATATGATGCTTACTGATGGTTTTGAATAGATGCTTCTGACTATTTTAAGGAAAAGTTCATTTATTCCTATGCTCTCAAGTGTTTTTATTAGGAAAGGATGTTGGATTTTATCAAATGCTTTTTCTGCATCTATTGAGATGATCATATGTTTTTTATTAATTTGGTTATTGATATAGTCAATTATGCTAATAATTTTCCTAATATTGAACCAGCCCTGCATTCCTGGTATAAATCCTACTTGATCATGGTGTATTATCCTGGGGGTGATTTTCTGTAATCTTTTTGCTAATGTTTTATTTAAGATTTTTGTATCAATATTCATTAGGGAGATTGGTCTATAATTTTCTTTCTCTGTTTTCAACCTATCTGGTTTAGGTATCATTAAGCTACATTTCTAAAAAAATCTTAGAAAACTCGTGTGATACATAAGTAAGCCAATATATCACAATTATTTGTATAATGATATTTTCAAACATGAAAATACAATATGCAATATTAGAAAATAAAGAAATAAGGAAAATCATTAGAACTATTGCTCTTCAAAAGTGATTCGCAGACACTCTAATAATGTTATATCTATTCTTATGAGAGGAATTACTTGCTATTATTTACTGTGCATGCTGGATATTTTAAATTTATATACTAGTAATCCCTGAACTCTAGAAAACAGCCCCAAATGTGGAGCTTTCAAATTTTGTTTTTAATTTTTTTAAATATAAAATTAAATACAAAAGAAGAGGAAAAAAATATTACAATGTAAAGGGCAGAACTTAAGAAATGATTCTATATAAAACAAGAAATTTCCACTTTAAAAAAAAAACCTATACAATAAGTAATATACATTGTTTTCAGAACTGTCCAGTTTTTCTTTGCTTCCTTGTAGGTTTTTTTTCTTCTTCCCTCCTCTCAAATAACTGTTCAATTCAGTATTTATATACACACATATACACACATATATGTATGTATCATATATGTATGTATGTATTTATAGGTAGCACATATTGATTCATACATACTTAAGTAAGACTGTTGAGGTTGGGAAAGGACCCCAAAAGTTTGGGCTCATAGACCAGTATCATGATGTGTTTCAAAAGAATTTGTAGCCTTGAACCCATATCCAAATCAAGGAGCAAAGTTTATTGTAATTGTAATCCCAATTGTAGCTAGCTACATTCCAAAAGAATTTAGCAAAGAACCAAGAGAGAAATACATTTGTCTAGTCCTTCATGTCATTAATATGCTAAATTAATTTATTAATTTAATTTAATTTAATTTATGTCCTAGATATAGAACTGAAGAGTGACCTCAGGAATTTGGTTATCATTGACCAGCAGATCTAGAACTATCTGAAGGCAAGAAGAATCATTGACAGATTGTTAAAACAATAGCACTCTAAGGTTAGAGAGTCTCAGGATTATTAATACATCTTCCCTAAAGTCTAAATCTATTATATTCCTAGGCCAGAAGAATTTTACAATCATTGACAGGTGGATTGTTAGAACAATAGCATTCTAAAGTCGGGAGATCTTCTGGATCTCTACTTCTAAAGCAAGAAAACTTTAGAATTATTCACAGATTTTTAGAATAGAAGTACTCTAAGGTTTGGGGGGAAACCTCCTTACTGCTGTTTCCTCTAGAAGCTCTATTCCTTCAAAACCATACTATGCTTATTTTTACTTGCCATCTATTTTTCTGAAGATTAATATCATCTTCCTTCATAAGTCTAAGTCTTTCCATATTTTTTACTTAAATCGACAGCCCATCATTTCTTACATCACAGCAATATTTCAACCCAATCATATTCTATCTGAAAGATTGTCTGTGAAAGTTGTCCTTCCCCTCCAAAATTTTTGCATTCCTTCTATTCTTGGCTTCATAGCCTTTATTTATACAAGAAAATATTAATTTTAAAATAATCAAAACTATTCCTTGTACACTTCAACAATGCTTTCACTTTATAATATAGTTTTAAGATTTGATACTACAGAATCTGCTTCCTTTATATCACTTTTCCCTGTATTCTTTAAAGGTCCTGAAATTTTGTTCTTCCAAATGAAGTTTGTTATTATTTTTTCTAACTCAAGTTTTTTTTTAGTAATTTAATTGGAACGGTATCACACAAAATTGTCATTTTTTTTATTATATTGGCTTTATGTACTGTGAACAATAAATGGCATTTCAATTATTTAGATCTAACTTTATTTGTATAAAAAGCTTTCTTATGTCTATGTTCATACAATTCCAATATCTATTTTGGCAAACATATGGTCATTTATGTTATACTGTCTAATTATTTCAAATGGTACAGCGGTCCTCAAACTTTTTAAATAGGGGGCCAGTTCACTGTCTCTCAGATTGTTGGAGGGCCAGACTATAGTCTCTGCCCCTCAGCCCGTTTGCCATAACCTGTCAGGCTGCATAAACGTCCTTAGCCGGCCTCATCTGGCCTGCAGGCTGTAGTTTGAGAACCCCTGGTCTAAAACAATATTAAATAATGTGTCTGACACATAGTATAGTCTCCCTATTTTTCTAGGGAAAAGATAAAGAAAAAGCTTTAAGCTTCTATTTTAGCTTTATCTTTTAGATCATGATTATTACTCCCTGCTTTTTTTTTATATACATAATACATTGTATTCCTAACATTTATTTTGTGTTCGTGTGTCTGTCATGTTTATAACATTTCCTAAAATCAATATATTATTGGATTCAAAATTTTAATCTACTATCAGTTTCCATTTTATGAGTGAATTCATTCTATTCACATTCTGTTATAATTACTTATTATATATTTTCCTACTTCCTATTTTTTCTTATTATTCTTCTTACTCTATTCTTATCTCTGTTCTTTATTCTTTCTTTTGATGGGGGTTGAAGTCCCTTTAAGATCCCTTTCTGATTCCCCAACCCCCATGGCTGATGTTTGATTTACAAATCCTGGTCAGCAGGCTTTCCCCAGCCCCCACAGGATCAGAGCTAACTTGAATTTTCCCAATCCCCACAGTTTAAACCCATTGAATTCTATTCAATGCTGACCCTGGCTGACAGCCCTCCAGGAGCCTGGGACTTCACCCACCTTCAAGAACATCAAGAGCCACCATTATAAAAGGTGCTACTTTGGAGTCCACATTTGCAAAAGTCCTAAGCATGGGATCCTTATGTCGATCATGCCAAGGGGTTCTGCCCACTGGACCCAGTGCCCTTTTATCTCTACCCTCAACTTTACTAACTAAACCTTATTTCCAAATCCCTACAATAAAACTTTTTTTATCAATCAAGGTTTTCGGTCCTGTAAATTCATTTACAGGGGACTCTGTGCGCAGGCACAGGACTATCCTTGCACCGATCCAAAAGGGGTTCCCCCTTCCCTAACTCTCATCACTCTCTCATTCTATCTCTTTTTTTATCTTGTTTCTTTCTGAATTTATAATATATTTATGTTATTCCCTCTTTAAACCATTCCTTCTTCTGTGGAAGTCTTTTTTTTTTTTTTTTGACTCATTTTATGATATAATTGCTCTTTTTTTTCTCTCACTACATACTTTTTTTTATCACCCCCAATATACCCAATTCCATGCAAATCTTTCTTTCAAACTATCCAACTAAAAATGACAGTCATAAAATAACTGATAATATTTTCATGTGAAAGAAGTAAACAATTTGACCTTATTGAGTACTTTATAATTTGTCCTTTATACTTAATTTTTATTTCTCATGGATATTATGTGTTGAATTTTCCATTAAGCTCTGCTTTTTTTGTCACAAATACCCAAAAATCTTTCAGTTCATTAAATAACCTGTTTATTTTCATGCAGAATTATCTTTAACCTTGCTGGATAAATTATCCTTGGTTATAACTCATTTCCTTTGTTCTATGAAATAAAATATTCTAAGACTTACAATTCTTCAAAGTAGTGGCTGCCACTATCTTTTGTGATCTTTATTATAGTCCTATGGTATTTAATTTTTTTCTTTGATTCTTCCAATATTTTCTTCTTAACCTTGGAACTTTGAAATTTGGCTATGATATTCCTGTAATTTCCCCCCCCTCCCCGCACCTCTTTCAGGTGGTAATTGGTGAGTTTTTTTTTTTAATTTCTGCTTTGCTTTCTTGTTTTAGAACTTCAGGGAACTTTTTCTTGATAATTTCATATAATAGTGTATCAATATTCTTTTTTAATTGTAATTCTCCTCAATCTGTTCTTCAGATCAATTGTTTTTCTAAGATGTTTCACATTCTCTTCTATTATTTTTACTCTTTTAATTGTCTTATTAATTCCTTGTTTCTTAGAGAATTTCATTAGTTTCCCTGTGCCCAATTCTAATTTTCATGGAATTATTTTCATACTTTTGATTTTCTATTTCAAATTGGATGACTTTCTTTCATAGTTTTCTTGGTTATGATTTTCTTTTATATTTTTCTCAATCTTTCTTATTGGATTTTTAAAAGTCCTTTTAAAGTTCTTCCAAGAAGTCTTTTTGTGTTTAGGACCATTTGACATTTCTCATTAAAAAAGAAGTGGCTTTTCTACTTCATTATCTTCCTTTGATTATGTATCCAGATCTTATCTATCGCCATAGCAGCAATTTATGATTGGATTCTTTCTCCTTTGCTTGGTCTTTTCCCCTTTGTTTTATTTTGTTTTTAGCAGTTGTTATTGTGATCAAATTCTAGGGGTACTGGAAATAATGTTCCAAGCCAGACTGCAACTTTGCACTCTCCTCTCCATTCATAAGCCACAATGAAAGTCCTTAGTCAAGTCCCTCAGTGGCTACAAACTAGTTTCCTCCTTTCCCTGGAACTGAAACCAGGGATTTTGCTCTCCTGCCAATCCCCATAGACAGCAGAATCCTCACCCTTCTGCTACTTCACTCATCAGGTGTGTGCTAGCATCTGTGTTTAGGGATTGTGCTTCAATCTTCCCCTTCCTAGTGGTCAGATTTCCTCCTCCCCATACACACATAACTGTGAGATGAAGTTTCTGTGGCTGAAGTTGACTCCTGAACCCAGCTGCCACTGGGATCATTTGCTGATTCTGAAGAGCTGACCTGGAGATGTTTGCTCTTCACTTAAGCAGAACCTTTGCTCCTGGAGATCAGTTCTTTCCTGGATCTTAGGTTGTCTTAGATGAACAACTGCTTTACCCTGACTTTCCCTTATTTCTATTGTTCTTCATTCCCTCTGAAGCAATGTTCTATCTTATTCTGTGAAGGAAAATTGAAGAGCTGGAAAGTTTTCTCTCCTACTTTACCACTTTCCCAGAATCCATCCAGCAATATTAGAGGTCAAAATGAAGATAAAGTTAGAATAAGAAACAGTTATGTCCTTTTTGTTCATTGGTTCCCGGATGTGTTTGTTATGTTAACTCAACCAATGATCTAGTAGTTGAGCAATGGAAATTTCTTTTGAGGATCTTGAAAAGGAATATGGGTGAAAAGAAAAAAAATGTCAGTAGGGGAGTGGAGGAATAGCAATCAGGTTAAATCAGCATGAAGCTTCAAGGAAGAGGATCTATGTAAGATCAAATGAACCTGAATCTGTTTGCTTAGAAAGATGTAATCTTAGATATAATTCCCGGGCAAAAGCACAGAAAAGATTATTTCAATGACAAGAGAAGAATTAGCTATGAAAATTAAGCTAGGAAAAGTGTTTCAAGGTTATTAACTAGAATAGATCAAAGGCAGGAAGAGCTCCCAAGGTCAGAGACACTGAACAAAGAAACTTTCGATATCAATGAGGAAAGAGAAGATCCTGGGGGAAAATGTTAGAAGCCAGAGAGTGAAGGACTTTTCTCATTCAGTCTGTCATCTAGTATTTTCCAAGTGCCTCCAACATATCAAGCACTCTGCTGAGTGCTTCTAATAAAAAAAACAAAACAGTTCTGTCTTTCAAGAAATTTGCATGCAAACAACTACATGCAAACAGGATATATAATGGATAAAAGAAAAAAATAATTTTAGAGGGAAGAGACTGGAAAAGGCTTCTGGAAGAAGGTAGTATTTTAGATGAAACTTAAAGGAAGATAAGGAAGCCAGGAGATAGAGATTAAAAGGAAAAGAGTTCCAGACATGGGGAATAGCCACTGATTTTCACATATTAGGGAGATGTAATATCGTGTGAGAAAAAATTTGTATCCCTGTCTAGTGGCACCGAATTACAATGTATGTAGAAAGAAATTAAATTGAAGAATTCTGGAAAGATAGGAAATGTACAGAATATGAAGAACTTTAAAAGCTAAACAGAGGATTTTATAATCGATCTAAGATGTAATAGGAAGGCTCTGTAGTTTATTGAATATGACAGGGGAGAAGTAACATGGTTAGTCCTATGCTTTAGAAAGATTAATTTGACAGATGAATAAAGGATAGATTGGAATGAAGAGAACTTGAGGCAGGAGAAAGTAAGTAGAAGGCTATCGCAATACCCTGGGTGAGATAAAGGGGACCTGCACCAGGGTGACAGTAGTGTTAAAGGAGAGAAGACAATGATTGTCAAAAATGTTATGAAGGCAGAAAGGATTTGACAGTTAATTGAATATAGTAAGTAAGAAAAGGTGAAGAGTTGAAAATGATATGTAGGTTGCTAGTGAGGATTACAAGAAGGATGATGGTATCTCAAAAATAATTAGGAAGTTAGTAAGAAGATAAGTGTTTATTACTTTATTGAGTCCAAGGATAAGGTCTTCCTCTCCTAAAAAGTAAAGATCAACATGTAATTGCATCTAGGAGCTAAGTTCTTTGTTGGCCATGTCAGGATAGTATGTTCCATTCCTATTTCCTGGTCTTATTATTCTATAAATACCCAAACACAGAGAATGCTATAGCAGGAGGTGATGACCTGCTCTCTTCCTATGACTTAAAAATGTCAGTGTGATATTTTCAAGGAACAGAATATGCTATAAGGAAGAAAGAAATCTGAACCAACTCCTGCATAACAAACCGAGATGATGATGTTAAGGAGTATGATCCAATAGAAGAGATGCCAGCATTGAGAAATTAGAAAGTGACTTTAGTGATTCCATTCATGGGATTTTTGTGGTAAAAAGATAAAAATAGACAAGAAATAGACAGTAGACTCATGATACCACTTATAAGATATCCTCCTTCTCCCCATCCAAGCTTATATTCTCAATAGAGAATATTCTACATGCTTACTGTGGATCATTATCTTGCCAGCACATTCGCTGACTCACAAGCCTTCATCAGGTATTTATTGTCGGGGCAGCGTCCATCCTATTTCACTTGGCTTTGACACTGAAGAACAGCTGTGTGTGGAAGATTAGATTTCTCAGTTCCATTCTTGTCCATCTGCCAGATAGTAAACATGCCCTAAAAAACAAGGCTTATCAAAGTCATCAACTTTTCTTTCCCTCATTGCTGTGGAAGTCCATATGGCAGACTCATACAGGAAGATAAAGCAAGTCATAGAATTACAGTCAAATCAAATTTTAGAATCGTGTGCTGAAGCTCTACAAATCACATCCTGTATCTCTACATCAACTCTGCCAATCTCCTTGCTAATTAAACACAATCCTCCAAATTCTTTTCCTTCATCAGAGATCCGTGGGATCCCCCAATGCCTAAAGATTTATGCATGTCTCAGGAATTGGTTTGGCATTTGAAATTCAAAACACAACAAAACAAAAACAAACAAACAAAAATAACTTAGAGGATTGTGGACTCCCTAGGGAAAGAAAAGTTTCTGAGAACCTTAGAACAGGGATATGCTTCCCTGGCTTGTCATCCTGGAAAGGCAGATCTATCTTTTAATCTTCATAGACTGCTAGAGTTGGAATCAGGAAGTCCTGCATTTGAATTCTCTGAGCAAATCACTTAAACCCTTTTAGCTTCAGTTTCTTCATCTGTAAAATTGGGATAATAATAACACTGACCAGGATTGTTGTGAGCATCAATGAAATAACTTCTATAAAGCTCTTTACAAACTTTAAAGCCCTATACAAATGCAAACTATTCTTATTATTATTAAAGGAAAGTAATTTCTCAACATTCCAGTTCTCTACTGTAAGAAAATCTCTATAATCCAAACAAAACATATGCTGTTAACTCTAGTTCCATATAACCAGGATCAGGGATCATGCATCTAAAAACTACCAGAGTTTAGGAAAGAGTGACACAAGACAAACCTAAGATTATGAAAGTAAACAATGATAGAATTTTTGCAAACTGTATTATTTATCTTCAATATTTTCAAGAAAAAAATATTTATTTTATTGATTGATTTTTATTTTTATTAAAGCTTTTTATTTTCAAAATATATGCATGAATAATTTTTCAACATTAACCCTTGAAAAACTTTGTGTTCCAATTTTCCCTCCCCTTCCTGTATGCCCCCTAAATGGCAAGTATGTTAACATGTTATATGTTAATATATGTTAAACATGATACAAATATGTTAAATCCAATGTAGAAATACATATTTATACAATTATCTTGCTGCACAAAAAAAATCAAATCAAACAAGAAAAAATGAGAAAAATTAAAATGCAAGTAAACAACAACAAAAAGAGTGAAAATGCTATGTTGTAAACCACACTCAGTTCCCACAGTCCTCTCTCTGTGTATACCTGATCCTCTTCATCACAAGACTGTTGGAACTGGTCTGAATCATCTCATTGTTGAAGAGAGCCATGTCCATCAGAATTGGTCATCTTATAATCTTCTTGTTGCCCGGTATAAAGATCTCCTGGTCCTGCTCATTTCACTCAGCATCAGTTCATGTAAGTCTCTCCAGGCCTCTCTGAAATCTTCCTGCTGGTTATTTCTTACAGAACAATAATACTCCATAACATTCACATACCATAACTTATTTAGCCATTCTCCAACTGATGGGCATCCATTCAGTTTCCAGTTTCTTTGCAAACTATATTTGCAAAAGTCCAAAAATAAATAAAATGAATCCAGAAGAAAGGTTATTTACCAGAGACAAAGAGGCTTGCTGCTTTAGTAACTAGCATGGAATACCAATCATCCACTCAGATGTCTCAGAACCAGAAAATGGAGCAGGATTGTGGCAGCAATACAATACAAAGGTAAGTAGAAAAATCAGGCTAAAAATCAAGGTAGGCTTAAGAGAAATTGGATGCCTAAACAAATTTGTATTTGAGCCAGTGTTTTCCATGTACTTTATAAGGACTCCTCTGTCATGCTTTTGAGTTGTGAGTTATAGTGCTAGCTCCTGTATTTCTTGTTTCCCAAATGAAAACTTCAGTTATGGACAACTCCCGGCTACTTTAATAATTCCCCACATGGGATACAGCTGTGTCCGAACACAAGCAGCTAGTGGCCTTCCTTACACAATGTTCCTATGTCTTCTTGGTTTATGTTTCCTGGAAGTGGCAAACAATTCATAATTTATAAAATATCTTGCTTATTAACATGTATTTACTAATTATAATATGCCTAGCCATGAGATGATTACATGAGAAGATATGAACTCTGAGTCTCAAGACCTACTGATCCAGTAAGGGCAACAAGATAGACACATAAATAAACACACACACACACACACACACACACACACACACACACACACACACATACACAAGAATACATGAAATCAAATAGAAGACAGTTCAAAGTAATAGATGTGGAGGTAAGATAAATCAGCAATGGTAAAATTGAAAGAAATTTAGATTTGGAATTAAAGGAAAGGGGAGAGTTGTCTAAATGCCTGATGTGGATTGACAGAGAGCTCCTTGTGTAAGAGTAGAAGATGAAGATAGAATCTATATATTCTACACTTATAATGTTAGAAAAAAGCTCAGAATGAACTGATGATGCTGAGGACAGTTAAGAAGAAGAGAAAAATTTTAAAAGTTAGATGGGGAAATTTGGGGGAATCAAAAAAAGAATAGAACTGTTTCTTGGATTAGATAGGATAATGCTGAATTATAAAAAAGGAAAAGACCCTTTTTATATAAAACATATATATCATTTTATTTTTAATTAATCCCTGTACAAAGTTTATCTCTCATGAACCATCAAACAACCCTATGAGATAGGTATCACACATGATTACCCTCATGTTAAAGATGAAGGAACTAAGAATCATATAATTTAAATCATAATCACAAAACTATTGTCAGAAGTTGTATTCAAACATTAGAATTCCTGATTGCAAGTCCAGCTCTAATGTAGCTAAGTGACTTTAATAAATTTAAGTCATCAAATCCAAGCAAATTATATTCTAATAGACTGACAGAATTGATGGGTTTGACTTACAAAACATTCACTGACCTCTAAAAATAATAGAAAATGGAGATGTTCCAAAGAACTAAGGAGGGGTAAAGATTACTGATTTTTAGAAAAAAGGAAAAATATAGATTCTTTAAACTATAAACCTATCAAGTAATTCAACTCCTAACAAAATTCTAAAATGTATCACTAAAAGAATAGTTACTGAATATCTGGGGAAAGAAGGCAGATATTACAAAGAGCAAACATAGCCTCATCTAGAATAGATCCTTTTACACCAAATTAATTTATTTTTTTTAACAAGATTATAAAACTGGATGATTAAGGGAATTGTGTAGATATAATATAGCTAGATTTTCCAAAGCATCTTCCCAAGTTTCCAAATATATTCTTTTGAAAAAGATAGGGAAATGCAAGCTAAATAAATATGTTATCTTCTGGGACTTAATAATAGTATAGTTTAGGTAAAATCAAAATTACTTCAATGACTAGGTACAAACACACTGCCTTTAATGCTTTGACAGAATGGAGAAAGAGAAGGAAGACAAAAGAAAAGAGATTTAGAGCAGATAGAAAGGGAAGTGGAAAAAATGGGAGGAGAAAGGAAAGGTATTTGGAGGGGATGGCATGGGAAGAATGGGGCAAAAGAATGGGGAAGAAAAGAGAAAGAGGAAGGGAAAGAGAGAGAAGGAAACTCAGAAGGCAGAAGAAGGAGCAAGGGGAGTTAAAAGAGAAAAAAGGAAAAAAATGTAAAGGAGAGGAGAGAAGAAGAGGAAAGGGGAAAGAGGGAAGTTCAAGAAGAGCTTGGAAGGAGTAGGAAAAACATGGTAAAGAGGAGATTGAAGGTAAAGAAAGGAAAGGGAGAAAGAAACCTCAATGCTTTAAAAAATAACGGGATTTTGGGCCACTGATAGTCTAAAAGAGGCAAAATACACAACTACTAACTAATTTATGGGCAATTGAAAGATTTTCAAGAGTTCCGTTCATGTTCATGCAGTTCAAAGTAGCTTGGTACTGAAAAAAAGAAAGAGAATTATTCTTCAATAACCAACCTTATTTAATAGGGCAGCACCACTATTATCATCTTTGAGATTCATTTATGGAGTGTTTTCTATTTGCCAAGTACTGTACTAAGCACTAGGGATACAAAGAAAGGCAAATGGACTTCCTAAAAACAACACGGTAACCATTATAGAAGTACTGTACTGATTTTATAGGTCTTTGTATCCTAGAGGGAACATATCTGCACAACATAGAGATTAGGTATGAGTCCCAGAGGGAAATCATCAATTTTAGTTTCTTGTTTACTGTAAATAGACTGCAGCCACTGCTTTCTGAGTTCTCATTTAGATGGCCTTCTCCAAGGTACCAGAGAAAGAAAATAGAAAGGGACAGGTAAGAGTTTACAAGAATTTGACATGAAGTCTTTAATTTAATTTGCCTTGTTCTTCATTTTCTCATTACTATGAAAAGCAGTTTGGCCTTGGAATCAGGGGGATCTGGTAAAGGTCAATCTTAGATCATATCAGATTAAGTCTCTTGAATCTGACAGTATCTATAGTAATTCTCTAAGATTACAGTGACTTTCGTAAAGGGAGTTTTCACTCTGAAAATTCCGGAAAAGAATATTAATCCCATGTTCTGACGATAAAACAGTTATAGAATATTTATCATTTTAGCTAAATATAAAACTGAAGAGGCATTTAATACCTAAATATGTGAGAAATTATCTTATTCTTATGCCTAGATCTCATATACAGATATCAATGTTAAGTGCTTCCTTTTCCTTCCTTCTGCCCCTCCAATGACAATGTTTTCCTTTCCTTTCCCTTTCCTTTTTTATTGCACTTAACATGCTTGTGTAGTAAAATGTTATGCAACTTATAGCATAAAAAAACACTTTTAGCATGTGGTAGTTTGCCAAATTATTAAGATTTCTAAAGGGAGGGGCAGCTAGGTGGCACAGTGGATAGAGCACCAGCCCTGAATTCAGGAGGACGGGAGTTCAAATCTGGTCTCAGACACTTAACACTTCCTAGCTGTGTGACCCTGGGCAAGTCACTTAACCCCAGCCTCAGAAAAAGAAAAAAAAATTTCTAAAGAGAATTAACTTTTTTTGTTGGTTGTATGTTTTTATTTTAATAGCATCATTTTGCTGCCATGAACATAAGCACTCTTCCAATCTCATATTAAAGAGATAATACTCTGGGAGAACACAATGAGGTTAGAAGCGACAAACAAGTATTTGAGGATTTCAAAGAATTATCAGAGTATGAAAGCGTTCAAAACTGGGGAAATAGAATCACTGATGACAAAGATGGGCATTTAACCTTCTGGACACAGAACTTTTTAAAGATTGTTTTGCCATAAGAATAGTACTGTGTTTTTCCAGTTGAGGTCCACTGGGGAACCCAAAATTGTTCCTCTCCTTCAGCCTAAAAACCCTATATCAATAATTCTGTTTAATCCTTTAAAAGGCAGACTTTTTTGAGGGCAGCTGTTGGGCTATTGGGTTGCCTTTTTTGATGAATGGTCAATGTCCATTTGGAGAGATAAACTGCAATATATCTGACGGTTTATTCACCACTCAAAAAAACACCCTGACAGATAGCAACAAAATGGTATCAGAGGCCAAACAAGAAAAGACATCACTTTAATAAGCTGAGGGAGAGATCCATAATTCACATCCAAGGTTTTATCTCAGCTTGCTTCTTTCTGTAACAAGGTTCAGGACTTACACTACTCCTCCTGAATAACAAGTGCATCTGGACTGGGAGAATGCTCTGTCTCTTCACTGGGGTTTAGATTAAGCCCAGACGCTGCTGTCCAGATGAGTTTACATGGATGGGCCTAATGGTCCCATGGTTCTACCTGCTGGAGGTTAAATATAAAGCACTTTAGAACAACCCCTAAGTAAAAACCAAAAAGAAACAGGATTCCAAGAAAAGATAGCGTATTACTCTTCAACTTATTCTAAAATATTATGTCTTAGTAAGCAAATAATAACAAAGTTCAGAAAAGTACAATATTTTTACAAGTCCCTGTGACAAATTATTTCACCAGTCTTTACAGAAACTTAATCTTAGATTAGAAACTTGATTATAGAGTCAGGTAGAGGCAGTGGATAAAGTTCTAAATCTGGAACCTGAAAGACCTGAGAAAAGGAAATACCTATTATGTGCCATGACCTGTCCTACAAAATATTGTCTATTTATTGTGCTATTTACAAATATTGTCTCATTTGATCCTCTGATCTCAGATACTTACTATATCACAATGTGCATGTCACTTAACCAGTGTGCCTCAGTTTCCTCAAATTTTAAATGAATATAATAATAGCATCTTCTGTAAATAGTTGTTGTGAGCATAAAATGGAATATTTGTAAAGCACTTTGCAAAACTTAAAGAGGTAGATAAATACCAGCTAGCTATTGAGCATTTTACTTTTCAATCACCTAAAGACAAAACATTAGGATTCAGTGCCTCTTTGCAGTTAGTCGCCATCACCATAAGTAACATATATTGCTACTTAGGATAGGACAATGCATAATTATTACTGTTTCTCCCATAAAGCATAGCTAATATTTGAGTACGTAGCTCTTCCATATGGATAGTCTCTCAACAATGCATATCACAAGCTATTCCTGCTCATCTATCCTATGCAGCTTTTATCCATCACAACCTATAAGGACATAATTAATTATCCATCCAGTATATTAATGGCTTTCATTTTCTATTGGAATTGTGAAGCCATCAATGGATCATCAGAACTCTCTATCAGTTTTTCCTTGCTCTGATGATATAACTAGCCATTCTCTTTCAGTCCCACATTTTGATAATGTCTTTTTTATCCTTTTTCCTGTGTTATGTCTTTATATGATTCAATCTGCTTAAGGCCAGAAAATGTCATTTCAAAACTGGAAATAAGCCTGAGAGACCCAGAAGAACAGTCTCTACCCAGACCACCAGCCTTACTTCTAGTCTCCACTGTTATAGTAAACAACCCTTGTCAAAATGGGACTTAGAAACTTTCCCTGTAGGAACCAAAGGTTCTTCTTCCTCAGACAAGGAAAAGATAGAAAAAGGGCATTGTTACAGGGTTCAATATCAGATACAAAGAAGGCTTTATTAATGGAAATGACATTAAAGAAGATACATTAAAATCTGTTTTGCCACTGTACCCTGAGGCCCATAGAGCCTTTCCATCTAACTGAGAGCTGAAACCTCCCATATGTTATCTCTTGGACAGTTAGAGTTTTGAGTTCCTTGAGAACAGGGACTGACTTGTTTTTCTATTGTATCTTCAGGGTTTAGCAGAGTTGTATGCATAGTAAGTACTTAATAAATACTTTTTTATTTATTTCTCCATCCATCATGGCCCTGTAAGTAATTCTCAACTTCAATTCTTCAGTGAATTCCATTTGCCAGGATATTTAATCAACCCCAGGATAATCGATTCTAAATCACTCTGTGTAGTTATCGAGGCCCTCCATAATTTGGATCCAACTAACTTAAGTCTCACCATGCTTCAGAATTAATGCCTCAGAATCAATTCCCTAGTCAAGTGAACCCCACACAAGCCACATCTATTTGCATCTTCATGTGTTAATGTATGCTGTTCTCCCCTATTATGTCTTTCTTCTCTCCCCACAACACTAGTCTTAATTATGCCCAATATTCAAAACCCACGTTAAAGTCTATCTTTTTCACAGTCTTCTCTACACCACTTTGCAAATTTTGAGTCCTTGGTACCACAATCAAGAAAAACTCCTAGAGAAAACCCTGAGATACATCTGAGATAACCCCCTTTTTCTTCTTTTGAGTGAATGCAGAGCTTCCCATTTGTTCTCTCGAGTCTTCATTTTCACTGCCCATTTATGTGTCTTAGATTACTCTCATCCAGAATACTTGCAAAAAGAATTGCTGATTTCCAATTTCTCTCTTACATTTCTAACTTTGATAAAAAGCCTTAAAACCTTCTTTAGATTTTCTCAATGTTTTTACTGTTAGTAAGTACAAGATAACATACAAGGGCAACAAGATGAGGAGTGAAGATAAATGAACTGAACATATTCCAGCATGGTTATGGGTATAAATCACTTTTTCAACTTCTAACTGATATTTTATAAGGAGTAGTTGATTCAATTTCTTTTATCATGGAAACGTTATCTTTCCCTGTACTTCCTTGTCTTATCCTCTGTTGGGAAATTAGTGAAATTAGACATTCAATTATGAGGTGGGGTATAGGCAGAGCATTCAGCACTAGCCATGTTTTACATCCCTCTGTATAATCCAATTGCATCCCTCCATGTAATAATAAGGGATTCTGACTGACAAATACTGATTATAAGATAAATCAATGAGTTTGACCTCGCATGCACAGATGGATAAATCTCAATTTGATGTGAGGATATTTGGTGATACCATGTTCTGCACAAATCTCAAGGGACACAGATACTTCAGACCTAGAAAGTATCATTCAATTAAATTAACATTTATTAAGCACCTAACACGTGTTAGGTACTGTGCTAAGTGCTGGGAATGAAAATGGGGACAAAAGACAGTCCTTATGAAGGAAAAGGGACATCCAGGGATAAACTGCCAGGGTTAGAGTCATGAAGATCTGAATTGAAATTCAGCCTCAGATACTTACTAGCTATGTGACCCTAGGCAAGTCACTTAGCCCTGTTTTACTTCAGTTTTCTCATCTATACAATGATGTAGAGAAGGAAATGGCAAAATCATTCCACTATTTTTATCAAGAAAATCCCAAAATGAGTCACAAAGAATTATATACAAAAACAAAAAAAAACCACACAATTCTAAACAACAACAAACCCTGAAGGAGCTTGTAATGTAATAAATCATGGGTTAAATTATGACTAGATAACCCAGGTAAAGTTAAGGTAAAGTTAGAAGTTAAGGATGATCATAGTGAGCATGTATACAGCACTTCCCTGTATCAAGCACCAATTGCTTTGATCCTGAGAATGATCCTATAAAGTAGGTACTATTTTATTAACAGTTGAGGAAACTGAGATAGACAGGAATTAAGTGACTTATTGAGTGACAAGTTACAGATGAAGCAAAAGAAGGAAAACAAGTACTGAGGATTATGATGCAGCTGATCTCAAAGCTCAGGGGTGAAGAAGGCTAAAAAATTAGGGAATCCCAGGACACTAAGTGCCTTACATTGGAATTCGACAATCAATGAAGGTTAAAAGATTGTAGATGGATAAAATCCTGTGGCTAAGGACATGGTCAATTAATCAATCACAACATTTGTTGAATTCCTGTTGTATAGTCAGTCCCTTGCTAATTTTCCAACTTTTTTAGAGAGGATGCCCAAGGCAACCATCTCATTGTTTTCCACCTTGCTGCTCCCTTAGTCTTCATCATGGTCTCTAGAAACACAATTTCCTGTGAGTTCATATAAAATTCTAAAACACATCTTCTCAGTATTTCCTGCCCTGGGGTTCCCTGTCTCCCAAACATCAAAGAGCTTCCCTCGCTTTTCAGCTTCTTTTTATGCTCTGTCTTCCCCCATTTGATTTCAAGTTTGGCTAATTTATTTCAATTAAGTGATTATTACATAAAGAGAGGAGAGGGAAAGGAAATAAGAATGTATATCATACCTCCTATATGCCATGAACTAAGCTGCAGTGCTTCTACTAATATTATCTCATTTGATCCTTTCAACAATTCTGTTTGTTAGATACTATTATCATCCCCATTTTATAGTTGAAATTGAGACAGAAGTTAAGTGATTTGCAGAGGATTAAATAGCTAGTATGTACCTCGATTTGAAATCCAATAAAGCTGTCTTTGAACTCATATCTTCCTTGCCGTAGTGTTCACACAGTGGACACACTGTGCCACCAGCTGCCTGATAATCATTTTTAGGGCCCAAATTCTCTGTTCTTTTTTATGTATATGACGTGGGCCTTCCAAAATGGTATGATAATAAGTAGATGAGGCTATTACACTCTGACACTAAGAATTTCTTCAAAATTTGGATTTCTAATCTCACAAGAAATAAGACCCTTCCTTCAACATCTATGAACCAGATGATTCATCAGTTTTATAGGAAATAATATGGGTTGAATTTTCATTTCTATGGCACTGAATATATCTTCTAATATCCTATATGTTTTAGGAAGTCTTGGGCTTACTCTACCCTCGGAAGGATTTGAATTTGCTGAGTTATATTTAGACTTGAATTCAAAGAAAGGCTTCCCAACAATTTGTTCTTGTTGTTGTTGTTTTGAATCTATGATCTCATCCAAGTAGGAATCCTAATCATCTCACTCTAATACAAATCAAAAGCTCATGTTAGATTATTTTCTTAGATACTTGCTTAGGAAATTGAGAGATTAAGTAATTTGCCTTGCATCACATAATTGACATATGTCCTTCCCTAGCAAGATTTGAATCAAATGTCAATAATGCACTATGGTCTATCTCTCAACAATCAGAGCCATTCAAAATGGAAATGGGCAACCCCCAGGAAGTGGGTTTTGCCTTCCCTGGAGGGCCATTTGTTGGGTATGTGGTAGCAGGATTCTTGCTCAGATATTGAACTAGAGGGCCTTTCTTTCTCTTTCAGCATTGACATTTTGTGGCTGAGGTTTGCCTTATTTGAAGGAGGAAAGATTCAAAGCAGTATTAGAAGTAGTAGTGGAACAAAGCTTGCTCTTAAAAAGTTGAATTCAAGGAGGGAATTTGAGGGCAGGGATGTAAGTAGTTCTGTGTCCCAAGACTCCTGATGGATGAGTTTCAGCAGAGGGTGAAAATCCCTGTTTGAAAAGGGTTTGGTCAGCAGGGCCTGGAATTAGAACCATAGAACTAAAAAGTGAAAAAGGCTTTCAACGGTCATTGATTCCAATTCTGCTCAAAAGAGGAATCATTTCTATGATGATTCTGACAAGTGATTATATGGCCTTTTCTTTAAGGTTATGAGTCTAGGCTATCTGATAAGAGATGGTGGTTACCACAGTCATAAAGACAAGCCATGGCATCCACAAGTGGCAGGCCTGTTTCTCTCCCACAAGTTTGATGACAGAAGTTAACAATAAAAAAAAAAAAAAAACAGAGCATCTGATAGGATTTTACAAAGTCTAACCTTTTGTCCTACTGTGACAGAGCTGGCTTTCTTGGGAGAAACAAGTTTTATAACAGGATTGTAGATTTTGATCTGGGAGGACCTTTTAAAGCTGTATCATTTTACAGATTAGTAAACTGAGGCAAGGTCACATTGATAGCAAGTAGCAGAGCTGGATTTGAACCCAGGTTTCTCAGTTAAGATCCAGTGTTCTTTCCAATAAGCTAAGAAGTCAAGGCAGGATGTGAGTTTGTAGCCCTCCTAGAAATGGAATTATTCCATCATCTTGTATCAGAATGTAAAGCTGAGGTAGGTATCTCCAAAGAATGCTAAAAAAAAAAAAAAAGACCTGGTTTCATTTCTGAACCCAAACACTTACTATTAGTGTGTCTCTAGGTGAATTACTTTATCCCTCTGAGTCTCATTTTCTTCATCTGCAAAAAATAGACAATAATATTTTACTGCCTCCTTTAAAAAGTTATAGGGAGAAAAGTATTTTTTAAACTTAAAAGTATTCTGTAGATGTGAGTTGAGTTGTAATTGGTCTTTTTTGGAGGCTTTCCTGACACATCACTGTTTGTACTTGTCTGAGTTACATGGATCCCTAAAGAAAGCCCAACATATGGAGCTGTACCCCATGTTGCTCCATTTTGGTGATTTAGTGAAAAAAATTAGTGGTAATGACCCTGAATCAGCACAAACTTTGATGGAATCTTCTGAATCTTCCTATGAGGATGTCTGGATCAGAAATCTCAGAATCTTGACATTCAGAGGTCAAAGAACTTTAGACTATGATTGAGTTTTATTTTCTTGCTTATGAAATGCAAAAGAATCTCTACCCTTCTCCCCTTCTCTTTCCTAATATATCACGCACACACACACACACACACACACACACACACACACACACACACACACACACATACACACACACACACACACCCCTTGATTCTTAGCAGGTCATTTATTAATAGGTAAAGGAAATAGCCATGCCCACATACCTCTCAGATGATTTTAATAAAATATTAATTCAAAAGCTACTGAAAAATTAAAGTCTGTGTGAACTTCTTTAAAATTATGTAGCAATAACTCCAAATTGGGAACGCTTGCTTCTAAAGCAGCTTAAAAATATATAAACATTCAAGCCACATAAAAGCTGGCAGAGGGGACCCCTTAGGCCATTCAGCTTTTTACAGCCTCCTCATCATAATAATATCACATTTATACACTTGACAATTTATAAAATGCTTTCCTGACAGCTTTTTATATTTTAGCTCCATTTTACAGATCGACCAATCAATCAACAAGCATTTATTAAGCACTTGCTACATGCCAATTACTATGCTAAATGTGAGGAATATGAGATCTGTTCTATTCTCAAGGAAATGATAGATATAAATATGTGTGTTTGTGTATATATATATATATATGTATATATAATGAAATATGAAATTTCAGAGGAGAGGTAGTAACAGCTTTGGGGATCAGGAAAGACCTAAAGCAGAGAGTGACATTTAAGCTAAGCTCCAGAGGAAAATAGATTGGTAGACACAGAGGTGAAGAGATAGGGCAGCCCAAGCCTGGGGCACATCCTGTGTGTTGACTGGAGATTAGATGTGGGGGTGTGAAAAACATAAAGGCCAGTTTGTGTAGCATATGGGACAAATGAAAGGATGTAATACACCATAAGCTGGAAACAAAGGTTAGGGAAACTGAGGGTCAGAGACAACGGGTGATTTACCCAGCATTACCCAACCAGTGACAGAACTAATATTCAAACCTACTCACCGGCTAATGACTGCAGCCAAGTCCAATGATATTAGACACACATGGCAGAAAGCTGCTTCAAGATCCATTCTGTCTACAGATTCTTACATACAACAGTCATCGTGGTTGTATGTGGTTCCAGGGAAGGACATTAAAGACAGGGAGCATCTG
This sequence comes from Sminthopsis crassicaudata, assembly GCF_048593235.1. Taxonomy (NCBI): domain Eukaryota; kingdom Metazoa; phylum Chordata; class Mammalia; order Dasyuromorphia; family Dasyuridae; genus Sminthopsis; species Sminthopsis crassicaudata. The sequence goes on along the minus strand of NC_133618.1, from coordinate 618,798,453 downwards.
GTTCTATAAAGAAGACAGAGTGATATAAAGGAAAGAACATTGAATTTAAAGTCAAAAGACCTAGGTTTGAATCTCAGTTGAGATTTACTACTTGTGTTTCCTTGGGTTAATTATTAACAAGGTGGCCCCTCAGTTTCCTCCTTATATCTTCTTCTACAGTATGTTAAGCTCCCTGCTTTATTTTTGTCTTTGTGTCCCACTCCCTGGACAGCACTCCGTATATAGAAGATAGTTAATAAAAAAGCCTGATGCTTGATTTTAAAATGAGGGTTTTTAACCAGATGATCACTAAGGTCCCTTCTAATTTTTTTATTCTAGTTATAAGTATACACAACCTATTTTACTGTGAATGTTTAAAAACTTTTCTAAATACAACACAGTATTACACCTTCCTAATAAAGGGGAGCTCCATTCATTTGAAAAGCAGTGGATTAGGAGAAAAACAAATGTCATGGATTTCTTTAGCATTTTTTTTTGGCCAGTGTGAGAATCTCTCTCACTTTTTGAACCCTTTCCTCACTTCATTTCCAGTGGCCCATTAGCCATTGTTAATGGCTTCTCTTGTCTTATTGTCTTTATCTTCTATGGATCTCTCTTGTATTTTATTACCAACATGTTGACTCCCCCATTAGAGTGCAAGCTCCTTGAGACCAGGATTCTTTTTGCCCTTCTTTGTATCCTTTGCCCTTAATACAGTCTGGCACATAGTGAGTCCTTAATGATGAATAATGATGTCTGAATAGTCTTTTTGACATTTTGACTGACTAATCAGACATGAGAGGGACTTGGGTGAAGTAATTTTTTTCTGATGACTCATGGTCATCAATAAAGGATCGAATCATAGTTTGGGATATACAAGTAACTCTTTTGAAAACAGAGGGAGTTCAAAATGATCATCTTGCTAACACCATTATCAAAGTTTTTGCTTTTAATTCTTCACCCAAAATACCAGATATCTCTTTCTACTCTCTTTAGCACTATTTATAACTACTTAATGATAGAAGCAGAAGAGCAATTCTTTTTTCTAATGTTTTTGCATTTAAGGATTGTTCATGATATTGTGCCATTTCCATTCCCCGAATGAACATTGCCTCCATTTGTTTTTCCAACATACTCATGCTAGCCCTGGTCAATCTGCTACTCCTCCCAATGTGTCCCTCTTAGGACATGACATGACTTCCCATTCAGTGTTCTTTCCCTTCTGCAGTACTACCTTATTCTGCATTACTCTGACTTTCATGAGACCCCTAGGGACTTCACAAGCAAATTTCCAGTAGCTACAACTCCCCTGTCTGTTACCTCAAAACTAGTCTAGCATGTCTGTGTTTCATGTAAATTTCCCTAAGAGATATTTTAAAGCATCTTTTAAGCTGCCACCAACTATTAAAGTTTTAAATTGGCCAACTGTACAGGAGCATTTGCCAAGAGCAATAGAACCTTGTCAAAATCCTAAGCTTTTTCATCTGGGAGCTTAAATATTCTGACAATGTCGCCTGAAACTAAATTCAAATGGAGAAGGAAGGGAGAGGGAGGGAAAAGGCTTAATCTTGACATATGGAGAGAAAATACATAGTTTCTCCTAATCTAGTTGATTTACAATGTGTATTTCTGTTTAAAGTCTTTTACTAAAATTTAATTAAAGTCATTTTTCTGAAAAAGGCAAGGCTTTTCTTTTATCACCTTTACCATTACTAATCTATTTTTGCCACTCCCCAATTATAACTTTGAGAGTTGTAGTTATAAAGTATGTTAAGATATAAGGCTGATTCCATCGGATTGCCTGAGTGATGCTTGTTTTCTTCCACAATTTAATGTCTCTTTCTCTTTCTGTCTCAGCTAAAGTTGAAAGATCCTTGATCTGATGACATGTCATCAATGTTAAGTAGGACAGACCCATAGTATCCATTCATCCCTGTCCCTAGACCCACATCACAGGTCAATGGATCTGCCTTCAGTGCCTGATCACAAATCCCGCTTTCTAGTTTCTAGTTAAAAACTTTGGTAAATGAAAAGGTTTACAAAAAGTTCCTAGCTGCCATCAGTGAGTTTAAACCAATAGCATCCATCACCAGCTTATAAGTGGAATTGTTTGAGTCATTATTAATGTCCCTTGAAAAAATCATGAATAAAAACTGAGGTGCCTGAGGTGCCTATTTTTAAATAGGAAAGAATCTAGATTTCCCAAACTAAATAATATACTTGCATTCCTAACCAAAAGAAACAAGAAGAAAATTTAATAAAAAGCATGGTTTATGAGCACATAGAAGTAGAAGCAATGATTATTATCAACTAATATGTATTTATTACAAGCAAATCAAGACAGGTTATTGGATTTTGTATAGGATATCAAATAGATCTTCAAGGAAGTATTTTTTACATGATATTCCTGAAATTTAGAAAGATGTTTAGCCAAGTTCCCATAATATCCTTATGGAATAGTTGGACACATGTGGCATGAATGATATATATTTGGACTTAGTTGAATACTTATATCCAAAGAACAATCACTAATGGTTTGATATCAACATGAATGGAACTCCCTGCTATTGTACCATAGGGATATATCCTTGGCATTATTCTGTTCAAGGTTTTTATAAATGACTTGGATGAAAGCCTAGATGCCATTAATTTCAAATTACTGGATGACAAATTTGGAAGAAATAGCTAACATTAGACACTGGTTTTGAATTCTAGAAAGCCTTGACAAGCTTGAATTATTAATAGAATCTGATATGGTACAGTTGAACTAATATAAAATCTTATGCTTGTGTTCAAAACAGAATAAGACACAATGGATGATGGGGGAGGTTTAGCAAGAAAACATATACAAAAGTATAGAGGAACTTCAGTGAACTATGATCTTGATATAAGTGGATAGTATGGCATACTATCAAAAAAATTTAATGTTCCCACAAACATAATGTTTAGAATGCAGAAACTGATAGTCTCAATATATTCTCTCCCCTTTGTCCAGAGCAAATCTCAAATATCATGTTGAGCTATCTGTGTCATATTTTAGGAAGAATATGATGAAAAGAAATGGAAACTATTTCATGTTTGAAGGAATAAAGTATGTTTTATTTGGGAAAGATAGGGACAAAAAAAACAGACATGATAATTTTCAAATATTCAGAGAGGTGTTTTTAAAAAGAGATATGATCGAAAACAGAGATTATTACACTTTGGAGGAGAGGGTATTTTATCTTTAATGTAGACTAAGAGTTTTAAGTGAAAGTAATGAAGAAAAGAATCTTGATTTAGAATACAAAAAAAGCCTTGTTAGCATTAATAAGTATCCCAAAGTGGAATGAATATCTCAAAAGATATTGAATTCCTCATGCCTGAAGGTCATTAAGCAAAGATTCTGGGACTACTGGACTACTTATTGGGAGAAAGAGAATTTCTACTTAACCATGGTTTGGACTATTTCACTTCAGAGGTCCTTTTACTTCCAGATCCTATGATTCTATTTTCTATTCCTCAGATTTGGTAATAATATTCCTTCCTAGTTCCATAAATCTTAAAATGTGTCCAGATGGTATTCAAAACTCCTAAAGTTCTAGGGCTGCAGACCATTCTGTCTTGTTTTGACTGTACTCTCCTGATATATGATTGATATTTTCAGTTGATGGCAGGAGTTGGTGACAAGTAGTCTTTGAACTTGGGTTGTTTCTGCATGTGTGTGTATGTATGTATGTTTGTGTATGTGTAAGTCTGATAATATAATTTGCTACGTAATACAGTGGTTATTTTTTTTTAACTTATGACTTTAAAAACATTCTGAGAATGTGGTCTTTAGGGTTTATCAGAGTGCTAAAGGAGTCCACGACACATACAAAAAAGCTTAAGAATCTTGGGAATATGGTCTTTCTCACTGTTGTTCCATAGCTGTCAACAGTGTGTCCATTTCCCACTCAAGCATGCTTCTGCTGCCTCAGCTACCCTGCAGAAAACTCAGCTCTGTTCATTTTAATTTGGTGAGTTTTGGAGTCCACTCTCAGGTCACAATGAAAATTAGGTTGTCAGTATATGGCCATTCTCTCCAATCCACCCCCATACCCTAAGAAAGAGCATACATTTCCCTGGATTTAAGGATTGCTTTCTTGGGGAACAATTCTTTAATGTAATCATTTTAAAGAACTCTGGATAGAACTGTTTAGAAGTGGATTTAATTGAATTTCACATGTCCCAAAGGAAACTTTATCTTCTGGTCAAATCCTAAATTTAATTTCTTTCTATGTAACTTTTTTTTTCCTATTCCTATGTTATTTAGTCGATAAATGACTTTAGCTTCCCAGAAGAAATTAAAGTTCAGTTCAGAAGGGAGAGGGAAAAAAAGGATGTGTTAACTTGCTTATAAAGTGACCAAAAATCCTGAAACCTTTGAATTGAATTTTGAATCTTTATTGGACCTGAAGTGATTCCTATTGGGAACAACCCAAGTTAGACACAGGAAATCCTGCCCTCCTTTTAGATGAATGATCAGTAAAAGGTAATCAAAATTTGACCAGATTCTGAAGAACATGAATATAGGAATACATTTTAAAACAAGTAATTCTTTACTTGATTAGATGCTAGTGGGATGAAGAAATTCTACCTTAATAGGTTCTAGGGTGGAGCACTTAATAGGACCTAGGGTGGGTCACAGATGAATTGAGGGAAAGAAAGGAAAGGAAAAATGTTGGCATTTCCAAATATTTTCTTCCTGACCTAAGTAGAATAAAAGTTCTCTTTCTCTGTGGCTTTTCTGGATAAAAAGACATTGTAAAAAAATAATAGTCAACAGAATCATTTTGATACTGGTTAATAAAGACATTGATCAATAGAACAGACTAGTTCTATAATATGCAGAAGCAATTAAGTTACAGTATTCTGATGTTTGATAAACTCAAAATGCCAACTATTGGGTTAAAAAATCATTATTGGAAAAAAAAACTTGAAAGCAGTCACAGAAAATAAGAATCAATCCACATCCCACATTATATGTCAAGATAAGATTCAAACAAGTATGTGACTTAGACATAAAGAGTAAAATAATAAACATATTAGAAGAGTAAAGGAGAAATTACCTGTCAGATTTATGGATAGTTCATGATCACACAAAGAACAAAGCAATCAGATATGGTAAAATGGGTAATTTTGATAACAGAAAAGTAACAAGTCTGAACAAATTAAAGCAATGTAGTGAAAATCAAAAGAAAAACTTGTTCCTGATTGGGGGGATGGGGTGGGAATTACAGTTTCTCTGATACATAGGTATAAAACCAATGTCACTTGCAAGAGCCAAGGCAGCCAAGAAAATCTGACTAGGAGAATTTACTTCAGAAAGATTAATCAGAATCAGTAAGACAGCTCATATGAAAAAAGAGAGTAAAAATCATATATGTTCTGAACCCCACAGGAAAAAGCTTCTTTGGTATCCAGTTTTTTTTTTAAAGGTAATATTTTCCTAGGGGACAAACAAGCAAGGTAGACCTTTCCAGGTTCCTAGGCCAGAAGCATAGGGTGAAAATTTTTTTTTAAAGAATAGAGTAATCAGAAGAGAAAGTTACCTACCCACCCAAACCATTGATTCCCAAATCCAAAATCAAAGACTGGAGAATCAGATTGGTTGAAACATATGCAGTTTAATGATCTGAATCAATTTAAGAGAGACATGATTTAGGTAGTGTCAGGATCATGATTGGTTAAGATGTCATACATGAGGAAGCTATAAAATGTGGGACTTAGGGTTTTGTAACTAAAGCTAAGAATAAGGATGAATCTATAAAATCTTTGCAATTTATAGATTCTTACGTCTTTTATCTCTTATCATTCCTACTATTTTCTGTACATACTTGCTTCCTCCACAATACTTTGTAGTAAATATTCTTTTTTTATCTTGCTCTCTCTCTTTTTCTTTTGTGAGACAATTGAGGTTAAGTGGCTTGCCCAGAGTCACACAAATTGGAAGCATTAAATGTCTGAGGTTGCATTTGAACTCAGGTCCTTTTGACTTCAAGGCTGGTGCTCTATCACTAGCTGGCTGTAAATATCCTTTAAAAATAACTATGAACCAAAAAAAAGTAATGTACTATTTTCCAGATAAAAGGGAATATGAAGGAAAGGTATTTTCCTTTCCTAGGGTTCATTGGTTGTTATCAGTCATTTTTGAAGAGGATCAAAATGGCATCATTATATTAGAGTCAAGTTAGAGTGTCTGAGTAGCTGATCAAAGCAATACGAGCTTGGAATGCTTTGCCACAGGTTAAACACCAACACTCCCTATGAACCTTTGGAGTGGATTCTCTTTTTATTTCTTCTGAACTAATTCAATTTTTTTTTGCTCATAAAGTACATCACCTTCTCTAATGAAGATGTGCCATGTTGAATTGTCCTGGGCCAATTCTAAAGTTCTTGAAAGCATCCTATATCATTTTTCTGAGAGCACTAGCTCTATGTCTTTTCCATAAAATAGTCTTTTGGGAAGCAAACATTTGACATTCAAACAATATGGCCAGTGTTCTCCCCAGTAGAGTTGGAATATTTGGCACTTGAATTTGAGAAAAGGACTTAAGTATCTGGTATCTTATCCTGCTAGGTAATCTTCAGAATCGTCGTAAAATAATTCAGTTGGAAGTGATTCTGTTTTCTATTATATTACTAGTTGGCTGTCCAGACTTACAAGGTCAGCACTACGACTTTGCAGACCTCCAGTTTGATAGTCAATCTAATACCTCTCTTCTCCCCCATTTTCCTTCGAAGCCTCCCAAACACTGAGTTATTTCTGGCAAGGAGTGTGTCAACCTCATTCTCAATGTGGACATCCCTGGAAAGTATACTGCGAGGGTAAGTTAATGCTGCTGGAACCCAGGTGAAGATTTTAGTAACTTGATTCCCAGGCTACAAAACAAAACCTGTTTCTCAAGATGTTTCTCAAAACCAAGAAGCAAGATGAGGGACAGAAGTCTGGGGAGGTGACCATGGCTCCTCATTTGTCAGATCCTAAACTGATGTTGTACTTCTTCTACTGTTTTTATGTTCCCTTCTAATCAGTCTTAAGCTATCCCCATTAATGTTCCAACCCTTACTTTCCCACCCCCAAATATATAGTGTTTAATACTGTCATATTGAGGCTGAATTCATAAAATTTTAACATCTCCTAATAGTAAGGGAAAATAGAGGCCATTTGTGTAACCTTTTGCACTGGTGTAACCTCTTTATACAGAATCTGAGATAGTTATCTAACATGCTTAATATTTCTTTTTTATTAAAGCTTTTTATTTTCAAAATATATGCAAAGATAGTTTTCAACATTCATCCTTGCAAAACCTTGTGTTCCAAAATGTTGTCCCTTCCTTCCCCTCACCTTCTTCCCCAGGCAGCAAGTAATCCAATGTAGGTTGAACATGTGGAATTCTTCAATACATACTTCCATAATTATCATGCTGCACAAGAAAAATCAGATCAAAAAGGAAAAAATGAGAAAGAAAACAAAATACAAGCAAATGACAAAAAGAGTTAAAATTCTATGTTGTGGTCCACATTCAGTCCTCAAACTCCTCTTTCTGGATGCAGATGGCTCTCTTCATCACACGTCTATTGGAATTAGTTGAATCAGCTCATTGTTGAAAAGAGCCATGTCCATCACATTTGATCATCACATAATCTTGTTGTTGCTATACACAATGTTTTCCTGGTTTTACTCACTTCACTTAGTGTCAGTGAATGTAAATCTCTCCACGTTTCCCTAAAATTAACCTTCTGATTGTTTCTTATAGAACAATAATATTCCATAATATTCACATACCATAACTTAGTCATTCTCCAACTGATGGGCACCCACTAGGTTTCCAGCTTCTAGACACTACATAAAGGGCTGCCACAAACATTTTTGCACATGTGGATCCTTTTCCCTTTTTTATGATCTCTTTGGGATATAAGTCCAGTAGAGACACTGGCGGGTTAAAGTGTATGTACAGTTTGGTAGCTCTTTGAGCATAGTTTCATATTGCTCTCAGAATAGTAGGATCAGTTCACAACTCCCCTAGAATGTATTAATGTCCCAGTTTTCCCATATACTCTCCCATATTCACCATTATCTTTTCCCATCACCTCAGCCAATCCAAGGGCTGTGTAGTGATACCTCAGAGCTGACTTAATTTCATGCTTAATGAATTCATTAATAATAAATCACTTAATTCTTCAGTCTATCCTAAAAATCTTACATTTGCTGGAAGATAGCTCCACGATTATGAGATCTAAATAAAATCACAAAATTCGAGAGTTGCAAGGAACCTCACTTGCCATCTAGGCTGACTCTTACATGAAAAGAATCTCAGCTGTAATCACCTAACATCTTATTAATGATCTCTAAGGAGAAGTAAAGTCACAACCTCTTTAAGCAATCCATCCTACTTCTAGATATGTCTGGTAGAAGGTATTTCTGTAATTAAATGAAATTTGTGATTTCTACCCATTCCTATTCATACTACACTCTGGGGCCAAACATAGAAAGTGTATTCCTATTTTCACTTCAGTCTGAATGTGTATTTACTTTCACATTTACTACTAGTAGACAATAAATAGGCAATGGAATAATTTATTGGGTAAGCCTTAAAGATTCTAGTAGAAATCACTATTTGTAAATAAAGTACATCGTATCTGAAAGGAAGCTGGAAGAAGAAACACAAGAAACATTAAGGTCTTTACTTTTAAAAAATGTGGAGGGGATGACTTTAGCATAAGGAGCAATGCTTTTATGAGGAATGAGCAGCATTCGACAGAGATAATCCTGTTGTGATGAACCATAGTTAACATCTGCAAGAGGAGGTCATCTGACTTCTAAAACATAAATAAGGTTAAGAACTAAGTAAATAGTGATTTAGGAAAAAAAGAGAGAAAGTGAGAAGAATGTGAGAAAAGAAGAGAAAAAGAGAGAGGGGGGAGAGAAGGGAAAGAGGGAGACAAAGACAAGAGAAAATGACAGAGCCAGACACAGAGAGACAGAGATCAAAGTGATAACATATAGCCACCAATGCTCATGGTAAATGAAAGAATCTGCTTAATCAAAATTGCTCAAACTATTAAAATGCTCTGAGAGAATAATTTTAAAAAAGCAATGCACACAGAAGCCTCTATATACAAATTGATTAGAAAAGGAGCTATAGAAGAGAAGCAAGACCTCAGGATCAAGAAATCCTGCATCTGGTAGATAACCTGAATTGGAATTCAAACAGTTTAAAATATTGAGTCCTTGGAGAGATATCGCTTCATCCAGGCAAAGGAGAGTCTTATCAGGCTCTCCGAATGTACTGAATAATTTAAGAATACCTGGTGCTCTTAAACCCCCCTGCTCTTGAATTTTGGTGCATTAAAAAAAAAAAAAATCTAAGTAGCCTCTGCAGCATAACGAAATAGAAAGAGCATTATACTTGAGGAATCACAAAATGAGAGAATTTTAAGGTTAAAAGGGACATTAATGGTTATTTAATTCAAATAGTACCTGAGCAGGAATTCTCCCTATAATATCCTTAGCAAGAAGACAGTCTCTTCTGAAAGATTTCCAAGGACAGGGAAGCTCTTACATCCCAAACCTTCCTTAAATCTTTTTTAAATCATTAGAAAGTTATTTGTTTTTCTTCTTTCCATTAAGCTTGGATCATCTTCTTTTCCATTTCCACCTATTTCTACTTATTTGGGCTTCTGAGACCAAGAATCAAATCTAATTCCTCTTCCCAATAATAGACTTCCTAATGTTTAGACCTGATTCATATGTACTCCCACCCAAAAAATCTTCGATTTTCCTCATTAAGAAATACCAGCCTCCTCAACTAATCCTCATATGATACATTATACAATTTCATCTTAATCCTATGAACACCCTCCAGCTTATTATTTTCTTTTTTCTTCTCTTTCTTTCTTTCTTTCTTTCTTTCTTTCTTTCTTTCTTTCTTTCTTTCTTTCTTTCTTTCTTTCTTTCTTTCTTTCTTTCTTTCTCTTTCTTTCTTTCTTTCTTTCTTTCTTTCTTTCTTTCTTTCTTTCTCTCTTTCTTTCTTTCTCTCTTTCTTTCTTTCTTTCTTTCTTTCTTTCTTTCTTTCTTTCTTTCTTTCTTTCTTTCTTTCTTTCTTTCTTTCTTTCTTTCTTTCTCTCTCTCTTTCTTTCTTTCTTTCTTTCTTTCTTTCTTTCTTTCTTTCTTTCTTTCTTTCTCTTTCTTTTAAACAATGCTCTACCCAGAATTTCTAAGTTGTGGTCTGACCAAGGCCCAGTACCACAATACTAGTCATCTTTATCACTTTTCTCTTTCTGAACTCTATCTTCTATTAAAATAGTATTTAGATTTTGCTAGCTGCTTTGGCTGCCAAGACACACTATCAACATACTGAATTTGGATTGATTATAACTGTCTACTATAGCCTGCTATTTAGCCCCATCTTGTACTGGTAATTTCATTATTTTCCATTTTTCCCTGTTTCTGCTACTCATTAGAATTAGAACATCATTTCAGGACATCAAGAACTTTTTGAATTATGACCAGTGTATTATCTATTCTTCCCAACTATGTCACTTAAAATCTAATAAGCATAACATGGATCATTTCAACCAAGTTATTGATAAAAAATATTAAACATTACAGATCTAAGCAAAATTTCTTAAGAGTACATTATTAGAAACATACTTCCAAGGAATCATTTGTGTTTTAATAGCTCTTTAGGTATAATAATTCAACTGATTTAGAATTCAGTTAACTATAAAATCACTTAGCCCATATTTGTTTACAAGAACAACATGGAAAAATTTGTCAAATCCTTCCCTGAAATCTAGAAATCCTGAATTTAAAATCCAAACAATTCATTTACTGTGTGACCATGTCATTTTGAGCTCTCTACCTCAGCTTCCTTAATGAAATGGTGAAATGTTCAGGCTAGATAATATTTTTGGTTCCTCCTATCACTTACAATCAATCTAGTAAGATTGTCTCAGATACCAAGAATCCATTTAGGAAAGAAATATGTGTTATGGAAATGGGATGGTATCAGAGAAAAATGGAAGTGTCATATCTGATTCCTGAAATGACATTCTATACTTAGGTTCTAGATTAGCAAATGACAAAATTCACAAAGAATGTGGGCACATTCAAGTTTTAAAATTTGTCATTGGGATTTGGCTCTTACCAATGGTTTATTAAATGAATGCTCAGTTGTCATTAAGCTGTTTTTATGTCTTAGGCAGGTAGTTCTAAATAAAGTTTTTCACAAGTAAATTTATTTTTGAATGATATCTATTTTTACTTTCAAAAGAAAAAAAATAAAATTTGTTTCTTGTTATCAAAGATAAGTAAATACAAATAATACAGATACAAGCCATAAGAATTAAAAAAGAAAAGGGGGCAGAAGTATTTCCCCAAGGACTCCATGTTGAAAGGAAATATTCATTTAAAATAATGGAAAACAGTAATGAAACAAGATGATTTGACAATTTATTTTGTCTCTGCAGAGAATATTTTATCATTTACCATGATTTCTAGGTACCAAATATCATGCTCATGTCTGAAAAGCATGTGATGTCAACATAAAATTTCATTAAATTTGCCCTCTATAATTGCCTTTATAATTACATAACAGTAACTTCTCATTGACATAGATATGAAATATGTGAATCTGAAATTGTTCAGGACTCACACCTTTATTATTAATCATTCTTGGATTTATCAGTTCATTCTTTGCTAATTCTAACAGTATAACATAGCCCCTACTAGATTTTCAGTTTCTTGATAGTAAGGATTATCTCCTACTTTTTTCTTTCACCCATACTCACATATTTTTTTTTGCATTTTGATACGTATTTAGAATGGTGGTTTTATTGTTATAGGGAACTTCTAGTATAGAAACTTCTTCCATTAACACCTGTTGGCAATTCAACCATAACTTACAGTTTTAAAAGCTTACCCAAGACATTGAGAAGTTAAGCAACTTAAAACTTCACATATCCCTAGAGAGAATATCACAATGATAGCAAACCAAGCCAAATACATTTTGAAATGATTTTTCTAGTCTCTACACCATTTTCCAAATTATAGGTAATTAATAAATGATTTTAATAAATAAATATAGGAAATGGATTAATAAAAGATAATCCTTTTATCCAAACTATAACTCCAGAGGAGAAAAAAAAAAATGAACTCATCTAGGAAATTAGTTTTGCTTTCTTTTGAACTTTTTTCTTCAACTTTCTCTAGGGACTCATCTTTCACTTTATCAAATGAAAAATACTTACTAAGGTAGGTCATCCTCACAGACAGAATGAGCAACCTTCCCTGTGTTCTGATTCCTAGGCTCCCATCACGTATAACATTTCCTATTCAATAATTCCCAGTGTCTGGAATCTTAGATGGAATTAAAACTTTCAGTTATGAAAGGCAGTTTTTTAGAGTAAACAGAATTCTGAACTAGGAATTCTAGACTAGTATTTACTAAATGTCTGTCCTGTTCATGTTCTTTAATCTTTACACATAAATGTAGCAAAACATTCTGAGGAAGAGAAGGAAGTCTGCTTTTATCAGTTTTGTTAACCACCGCCACTACCTTGAATATCATCCCCCTCAGGCAGTCCAGTAGCATGAGCCCAAGAACTCCAGAAATAGTAAATATCATACCTCTCACCCAACAATCTTTCTTCCAGTTTTCCCCTGTAATCACCCTCTAACCATTGTTCAGAGGAGTAAGTCTTGTGCAGTAAGAGCTTTCCATCCTTAATATTGCTTCCTCTGTCAACTGCCTACCATTTAGCAACCCAAGAGCCAACAAGTAGCAGTTGACCACCTGTCCCCCAGGCTACCATCTGGGTTTCTAGTTCAAAGCCTATAGTCATTGTTCAGGGAGGCAGCCTTTGTAGAGATGAGATGCTTTCTTTGCTATTGCTGGAATTCCAGTCTCCTCAGCAGAGAAAATCAGCTTCTTGCTCAAAAACAAAAATGAGTGAGATGGAGACAGGGTTATTCCTTCTACTTTGATACTATCCCCTAAAGACAAAGGCAAAAGAATGACACTGGGTGGGGTTGTAATAAAGAATAGTTAAAGATGAAGTCCCCCAAAAATCTTTGCCTGCCCTCCAATATTTTTAACACAAACTGAATTCATAGTTCCTCCAACCCATTTCATCTCCTCTATGACAAAATATTATCATCATGGAAAAAAACATTGGTTCTGATTACAATGTTAAAGTTGATGCGTTGTTGTACATTGACAGAATATAGGCAATATCTTAGAAAACATCACTACATTTCCATTGGTATCATAGCTGCTTTATGCAGAGAAATCTCATCTTCAATCTAGATTATGCTTCTCCATCAAACTAAATGTTTCAAATACTATTGTAGTTTCAGACTGTCTACAAATAATGACTGACACCATAAAGTGGCCATGTAATAAATACATAATAAAAACTCTATGTAAATGGTTAATATTAATAAAAAGGCAAAATATTTCTATTCTTCATAAAATTACACACTTTTTATTATCAGGATAATATTTAATATTTTAGCTTTTTTGTGGGGGGAGATAGAGATAGGGGAAGGGACAGATAAAAAGAAATGAATGATTTCATAGCCATCCGCTTTCCATTTACAAGCTTACTCCTACTATATGAAGAGTGTTATGGGACATAGCTATAGGACAGTATGACCTATTTCAGATAAATGTTTTGGGATTTTTTTCTAAATATTGTATGCAGTGGTGGAGGAATATGTCAAACTCTAATTAAACTAAGTCATTTCATTACCTGGGTACACTGACCAATCAGGGTTTCCATGGTGATGAGACAATCAAATCAGCAGGTCCTACTGTGAGCATTTTCCATCCCTGATGCTTTGTCAAGTTCCAACTTGCTGAACTCTAACACTTTTCAATCAGGCAGAAACAGAAAATGAGTCATCCAGGAAATAGCAGATATTGTAAAAACACAAGTGTGTTTCTGGAACAAATCCAACACTAGAGAGTCAGGATGGATAATCTGTAAAAGAAACACATACAAAGATGGGGAAAATTGTGGGACCTTCCATAAAGACTTAGGAAAAGCAAAGTATTTTAAATTATAAATCCTAGTGCCCAATTATTAGAGATAACAGTATAATTGCATATGTGTTAAAACTAAATATTAAACTTTGGTTAATATTTGAAAAAGGGGAAAATATAATACTTTCAAGAGTTATTCTGCTATAAAAGCTTTTCTTTTCAATGCTAATAAAGTCCTAGTTTATATAAAGCCTCTTATTCAGATGAGCATCCTAAATACATAAAAGTGATTACTGAACAACCTTCCATGGAAAAAATGCAAACCCACTTATGGAAATGCAATCAAATTTTCATTTACTAAAGGTTATAATCAAGGCAGAAGGCCCTTTATGAACAATTATCCTTGTGGGGAAGAAACATGTATACATATATGTATGCAAAAACAAACTTGACAAAATATGTTAACCATTCTTTCCTTTTTGTAAGCACTAGTCTATTTTAGTTATAGGATGATACTATCAGAAAGCTGAAAGGAACCCAAGAGGCCATATGTCCAGCTCCTTATTTTATAGAAGAGGAAGGGGAGGCTGAAGAAAGAAAACTTATTTGCCTAAGGTGACAGAGATAGTAAACAACAGAGGTGATATTTGAATCCATGTACCTCTGATACTTCAGGATGTTCTACTGTAGTCTTACTTCAACAAAAGGGATAAGGTAGGAGAAGGAGTCAGAGCAAAAAGTTTTATTGTTTTTTTTTTTTTTTTTATTTAGTTGATTTTATTGCTAGATTGTACAATGTATATAAATTAAAGTTTTGGCGTGTGACTTACAATTTTTATTTTTTTTTTCTTCTTCAACATTTTTTTATTTATAATTTTTTCACAGTATATATGCACGAATAATTTTTTAAATAATATTATCCCTTGTATTCATTTTTCCAAATTTTCCCCTCCCTCCCTCTGTTCCCTCTCCTTGATGACAGGCAATCCCATACAGTTTACATATGTTACAATATAACCTAGATACAATATATGTGTGTAAATCCAATTTTCTTGTTGCACATTAATTATTAGATTCCGAAGTACGTATAAGTAACCTGGGTAGATAGACAGTAGTGCTAACAATTTACATTCACTTCCCAGTGTTCCTTCTCTGGGTGTAGTTATTTCTGTCCATCATTGATCAACTGGCAGTGAGTTGGCTCTTCTTTATGTTGAAGATTTCCACTTCCATCAGAATACATCCTCATACAGCATTGAAGTGTACAGCGATCTTCTGGTTCTGTTCATTTCACTCAGCATCAGTTGATTTAAGTCTCTCCAGGCCTCTCTGTATTCCTCCTGCTGGTCATTTCTTACAGAGCAATAATATTCCATAACCTTCATATACCATAATTTGCCCAACCATTCTCCAACTGATGGACATCCATTCATCTTCCAGTTTCTAGCCACTATGAAAAGGGCTGCCACAAACATTTTGGCACACAAAGGTCCCTTTCCCATCCTCAGTATTTCTTTGGGATATAAGCCCAATAGCAGCAATGCCAGATCAAAGGGTATGCACAGTTTGATAACTTTTTGGGCATAGTTCCAAATTGCTCTCCAGAATGGCTGGATTCTTTCACAACTCCACCAGCAATGTATTAGTGTCCCAGTTTCCCCACATCCCCTCCAACATTCATCATTATTTCTTCCTGTCATCTTAGCCAATCTGACAGGTGTGTAGTGGTATCTCAGAGTTGTCTTAATTTGCATTTCTCTGATCAGTAGTGATTTGGAACACTCTTTCATGTGAGTGGATATAGTTTCAATATCATCATCTGAGAATTGTCTGTTCATATCCTTTGACCATTTATCAAGTGGAGAATGGTTTGGTTTCTTATAAATTAGGGTCAGTTGTCTATATATTTTGGAAATGAGACCTTTGTCAGAACCTTTAACTGTAAAAATATTTTCCCAATTTGTTACTTCCCTTCTAATCTTGTTTGCATTAGTATTATTTGTACAGAAACTTTTTAGTTTGATGTAATCAAAATCTTCTATTTTGTGATCAATAATGATCTCTAGTTCTCCTCTGGTCATAAATTCCTTCCTCCTCCACAAGTCTGAGAGGTAGATTATCCTCTGTTCCTCTAATCTATTTATGATCTCATTCTTTATGCCTAAATCATGGACCCATTTTGATCTTATCTTGGTATATGGTGTTAAGTGTGGATCCATATCTAATTTCTGCCATATTAATTTCCAGCTTTCCCAATGGTTTTTTTCAAATAATGTATTTTTATCCCAAATGTTGATATCTTTGGGTTTGTCAAAGATTAGATTGCCATAGATGTACCCTTTTTTGTCTTTTGTATCTAATCTGTTCCACTGATCTAAGGGTCTATTTCTTAGCCAATACCAAATGGTTTTGGTGACTGCTGCTATATAATATAGCTTTAGATCAGGTACACTTAGAACACCTTCATCTGACTTTTTTTTCATTAGTTCCCTTGCAATTCTCGACCTTTTATTCTTCCATATGAATTTTGTTGTTATTTTTTCTAGGTCATTAAAATAGTTTCTTGGGAGTCTGATTGGTATAGCACTAAATAAATAGATTAGTTTGGGGAGTATTGTCATCTTTATTATATTCGCTTGGCCTATCCAAGAGCACTGAATGTCTTTCCAATTATTTAAATCTGACTTTATTTTTGTGGCAAGTGTTTTGTAATTTTTCTCATATAATTCCTGACTTTTCTTTGGTAGATGGATTCCCAAATACTTTATACTCTCAACATTTGTTTGGAATGGAATTTCTCTTTGTATCTCTTGCTGTTGCATTTTGTTGGTGATATATAAGAATGCTGAGGATTTATGTGGATTTATTTTGTATCCTGCCACTTTGCTAAAATTCTGAATTATTTCTAATAGCTTTTTAGCAGAGTCTTTGGGGTTCTCTAAGTATACCATCATGTCATCTGCAAAGAGTGATAGTTTGATTTCCTCATTTCCTACTCTAATTCCTTGAATCTCTTTCTCAGCTCTTATTGTAGAGGCTAGCGTTTCTAGTACTATATTGAATAGTAATGGTGATAGTGGGCAACCTTGTTTCACTCCTGATCTTACTGGGAAAGGTTGCAGTTTATTTCTATTGCATATTATGCTTACTGACAGTCTTAAATATATGCTCCTGATTATTCTAAGGAATAGTCCATTTATTCCTATACTATCAAGCGTTTTTCGTTTTATTTAAATATTTTAATTAGTTAATTAATTTTAAAATAAGTTATTAGAATAAGCACCTCTATTTGTGGAATAGGGGATGGTGCCTCTACTTTCACTGAAGTTCTCCCCTATGACCAGGAACCACAGACTAAGAACTCCACCCCCAGTAAGTGCCCCTGTCCTGCTGTTTCTGCCCTCCCAGGGCACTGCTTCCTTCTTGCTCAGGGTTGCAGCTCTGCAGCACAGCTGGGTCTGGCATTCCACTCAGTCTGCACGGACTCAGACCTGGACATCACAAACAGTCCAGGAGGTGAAGGTCCTGCTGAGGCTCCAGCTGCACCTAGTTCTTCAGGACTCCCCACTTCATGTTCCTGCTGAGCTAGCCCAGAGGGGTTTGCACTTCATGCAGAATAATCTTCAGGACTTTCTTCAGACCTTCTTGGGTTGTACCTGGAGAACCCCTGTTCTACCTAAAGTTTTCTTGGATTTTCATGAATCTATGTTCAGCCGGAGGTGCATTTTTTTTTTTTTTAATTTGTAGGGGGAAAATGGAGAGCTTAAAACTTACGCCATCTTCCCAGAATTCTCCATGATTTTTAATTTTGATGGAGTTGGGTGTGTATAAAAACACTAGAACTAAAGTCAGAATTCCAAGTTTGAATATTGGCTCTACCACTTATTTCCTGATTTGAGCAAATCATTTAATTTTTCTGGGGCCCTGTTTCTTTATTTCTAAAATAAGAAGCTGGGATTAGCTGATCTTTAACATCTGTGACAGGACTACAGCCTACAATTCTATATACAGTGGGATCTTTGGGAGAGAGTATTCTTAAGAATCTAGCCCCCTGGGTTTCTGCCAATAAATCTCAAGCACTTCACTTAAGGAATACTCAGATTGTTTTTCTTTGCTTTCTAGGAAGGAACTGGGCCAAGGAATTTTTCATCTAGGAGATAAAAGATCTATTAGTTTCCCATTCTCATGATGTCAAATGAGAGCTTTTAAAGATCCTGCCTTGAGTTTGCTGCCTAAATAGTAGATTGAGATCAAATTTATAATCCAAGTTCTTTCTGTGATTACAAAGCTTCAAGTAAACACTTACATGTATTTTGAAAAATGGAGAAGCAAGCCCTAAGAATCTGCAGTAAAATCCATTGAGGAACTAAGCTTCCTTTGCCATAGACCCTTTTTTCCCCCTCTTTTCTTTTTCTTTTTAAAATTTTGTTTTGTTTTATTTGGGCCCATGACAATAGCAGGAAATTGATGATGATCCAGACTGAAGTATCTTGACTGACCTGGATCAAAGTACCTATGACAGGATTATAGGATTTAGACACACAGCTTATGGGCTTTATATGATATTGATGATAATTCAACAATGTCATCTCACATTCATCTGAGTTCCTTTTGAAAAAAAAAAAGAAAGAAAGAAAGAAATTCAAGACTCATGGTACTCATAGCCATCAATTCATTTTCAAACAACTCTTACCTGACTGTAGAACCAATATTACATTTTCTAAAAAAAACAAAAACAAAAACAAAAACAAACAGCCATAATCTTAATTTTAATAGTTTTTGTCCAATCAGTTTTGCCTTAGCTATCAAAGGAAAATACAATTTCACAAGGCTCATATAGCAAAGTGAAGCAATGGCCTCAGAGTACTAATCCTGCCCTCAGAGACTTTGCAAAGGTTTGATCTGTCTCTAGAAGGAATGATTCTTCTGTGAAAAAAATCTGTCAGTGATCATCACATCTCCTATGTCGATTGATCTATGAATTTCTTGTGTGTGACTGTTTAGCTTGCCTTTGTTTTCACTCAGGTCTTTATATGAAAAACCCATTTTTGCTGGCAGGGTATTTAATATTTTACAAGTTTGCATCGATTTTGACAATTTAAATTGCTAAAAATAGTCTCCAATCTTCCTAAACAAAAGTCTAAATTTCCTTTGTCTCCCAATTTGAAGAAAATAAAAATTTTAATACCTATCTCAAAGATGTCCAGCCTTCCCCATTCCACCCACTTTTAAGTTGCTTAAAATTTCTGTTAGGAAACTAATCTAGTTTTTGTTGAACATTTCATCAAACTTCTTCTCCCTGGGCTAAAATCTGTGTTCATAAGAAAAGGGAAGATGATGGAAAGAGAAAGAAAAGAAAAGAAACAACTACTAAAAATATTATTTTATCTTTTTTGTTTTGCCTTCTCTTCAGTTAGCTTTCATGTGCATCCTTTGATTTGAGTATTATAATAGTCCTGAATAATAGAACATGAAGCGATTATAATTTTCATTTTATAGATAAGAATAAGTCTTGATCTACTTGCTTCCTTCTGATATGTAGACTCCTACTAGAGGCAGAAGACATAGTGGGAAGATTGAAGTCAATCAGTCATCTATTGTGGGTTTATTGAGCTTCAAGCATTTTGTTAAGTGCAAAGGTGTATAAAATATATAGAGAGAGAGACAGAGAGAGATAGAGAGAAGGAGGGAGCATGAGAGGAAGGGAAGGAAAGAGAGAGAGAGAGAGAGAGAGAGAGAGAGAGAGAGAGAGAGAGAGAGAGAGAGAGAGAGAGAGAGAGAGAGAGAGGAGAGAGAGAAATAGAGAAAGAGAGAGATAAAGAGAGAGGAGAAAGAGAGAGAGGAGAAAAAGAGAGAGGAGAGAGAGAAGAGAGAGAGGAGAGAGAGAGAGAGAGAGAGAGAGAGAGAGAGAGAGAGAGAGAGAGAGAGAGAGAGAGAGAGAGAGAGAGGAGAGAGAGAGAGAGACACAGAGAGAGAGAGAGAGAGAGAGAGAGAGAGAGAGAGAGAGAGAGAGAGAGAGAGAGAAAGAGAGAGAGAGAGGAGAGACACAGAGAGAGAGGAGAGAGAAAGAGAGAAAGAGAGAGAGAGAGAGAGAGAGAGAGAGAGAGAGAGAGAGAGAGAGAGAGAGAGAGAGAGAGAGAGAGAGAGAGAGAGAAGGAGAAAAAAAACAGAAAATAATCTAGAGGCAGGCATTAGCATTGGGAGGGTGGGGAAAAAGAGAGGCATGGAAAGGAAGAAGGTGAATGTTAAACTTATGAAATGAAGTCATGGAATCTAGAAGGCAGAGGACAAAAGGGAGAGCATTCTAGGCATGAGGAATAACCAGAGAAAAGGATGGAGGCAGAAGACAGATGAATGAATGTGAGATAGCAAGAAATCCAGAGTCACTTTAGCCTAGTATATATGGAAGGAGTAAAGTGGAAGAAGCCCAGAAAGGTAGTAAGAGGCAAAATTGTGGAGAATTGAATACTAAACAGAATTTCTCATATTTGATCCTGGAAAGTACCATTAGAGTTTACTGAATTGGGAAGCAAAATAACTTCTTCAGGAAAATCACTCTGGCAACTAGAGGAGAATAGATTAGAATGGGGAGAGACTAGAGACCAACCAAAAAATAGTAGTTCAACACTCGCCCCCTATTCTTAATAGTTAAGGATAAGTCAGTTTAGTTCCCCAAGCCACAGTTCATCCATTTGAAAAATTACAATACCTCACTTAAGTACTGACAGGATCACAATAGATAAACTTTATAGTCTTATGTAAATGCCATTTAATATTATCATAGAGTTGAAAGAGACCTTAAAGATCATCCAGTCCAGTCTCTTTGTTTTCTGTCTGGGGACACTGAGGCTGAGGGAGGTTAAGTGACTTGCTCATAGTTAACCAAGTAGTAAATAGCAGAATCAAAAATTTAATTCTGGTCCTTTGATTTCGAATAAAGTACTCTTTCTGTTATGCCTTGAAAATAAAGAAGAATCGACTCAGTCATCACCAAGCTGGAAAAGCTCTAGATACAAATTTATAGATGAACTGTGTAGCTGCTGCCTGAGCCTGGTCAATTCAGAAAGGCTCATCGCTAGGATCAATCAGCCAACATGCATTTAACTGCAGATTATGAGGTTGAAGGCAAGTCTGGATGGCTGACTCTTAAATTCATCTTTTCATTAATGGAATCCACATATCAATGAAATCGTCCTTAGTAAGGTTGGGAGAAGAGAATCAATTAATTTATTTTGGCTTTAATTTCCTTATTGGTCAAAGGGAGTTGGAGTTGATTAGGAAGTCTTAACATTTTTTGGTGTTATGGACTCTTTTACATTTTGATATATCACATGGGCCCCTTCTTCAAATGACGTTTTTTAAATATATAAAACAAAATAAATGGGATTAAAAAGGAAATCAATTATATTAAAATAAATTTATTTTTTAAAAGTCAAATTCAAAGATACTGATTAAGGAATGTTGGACTAGATGATCTATAACCTCTCCTCTAAATCTAAACTCAATTCAGAATTGCCTTAGTCACAAAATGCAAAAGGAAACTAGGAGTAGAATCTATGTCTCCTGATCCTCAGTAGGTGTTATTATTATTATTCCCATTTTATAGTTAAGAAAACTGAGGCAAAAAGAAATTAAGTGACTTGCTCAAGATCATAGAGGTCTTATGATTCTTAGATTTGAAATTGAATTATGGGTTCAGATTTGAATTCAGGTCTTCCTGATTTCC